>NW_024470754.1:0-300000 GCF_017639515.1 Carcharodon carcharias | reverse complement strand
GGGATTGAGCTGGAGAGCGTGGGAGTGAGCTGGAGAGTGTGGGAGTGAGCTGGAGAGCGTGGGGGTGAGCTGGAGAGCGTGGGAGTCGGCTGGAGAGTGTGCAAGGGAGCTGGAGACTGTGGGACTGAGCTGGAGAGTGTGGGAGTGAGCTGGGGAGTGCGGGAGTGAACTGGAGAGTGTGGCAGTGAGCTGGAGACTGTGGGAGTGAGCTGGAGAGTGTGGGAGTGAGCTGGAGAGCGTGGGAGTGAGCTGGAGAGTGTGCAAGGGAGCTGGAGAGTGTGGGACTGAGCTGGAGAGTGTGGGAGTGAGCTGGGGAGTGCGCGAGTGAGCTGGAGAGTGCGGGTGTGAGCTGGAGAGTGTGCAAGCGAGCTGGAGAGTGCAGGAGTGAGCTGGAGAGTGTGGGAGCGAGCAGGAGAGTGTTCCGGGGAGCTGGAGAGTGAGGGAGTGAGCTGGAGAGTAAGGGAGCTAGGTGGAGAGTGCGGGAGTGAGCTGGAGAGTGCGGGAGTGAGCTGGAGAATGACGGAGTGAGCTGGAGAGTGCGTGAGTGAGCTGGAGATTGCGGGAGTGAGCTGGAGAGACTGGGAGAGAGCTGGTGAGTGTGGGAGTGAGGAGGAGAGTGCAGGATAGAGCAGGAGAGTGTGCAAGTGAGCTGGAGAGTGCGTGAGTGAGCTGGAGATTGCGGGAGTGAGCTGGAGAGTGTGGGAGTGAGCTGGAGAGTGTGGGAGTGAGCTGAAGAGTGTGGGAGTGAGCTGGAGATTGTGGGAGTGAGCTGAGAAGTGTGGGAGTGAGCTGGAGAGTGTGGGAGTGAGCTGGAGATTGCGGGTGTGAGCTGGAGATTGTCCAAGGGAGCTGGAGAGTTTGGGACTGAGCTGGAGAGTGTGGGAGTGAGCTGGAGAGTGTGGGATTGAGCTGGAGAGTGTGGGAGTGAGCTGGATAGTGTGGGAGTGAGCTAGAGAGTGAGCGAGTGAGCTGGCGAGTGTGGGAGTGAGCTGGAGAATGAGTGATTGAGCTGAAGAGTGCGGGAGTGAGCTGGAGAATGATGGAGTGAGATGGAGAGTGCGGGAGTGAGCTGGAGAGTGTGGGAGTGAGCTGAAGTTTGTGGGAGTGAGCTGGGGAGTGCGGGAGTGAGCTTTAGAGTGCGGTTGTGAGCTGGAGAGTGTGCAAGCGAGCTGGTGAGTGCAGGAGTGAGCTGGTGAGTGTGGGAGTGAGCTGGAGAGTGAGGGAGTTAGCTGGAGAGTGCGGGAGTGAGCTGGAGAGTGCGCGAGTGAGCTGGAGAATGATGGAGTGAGCTGGAGAGTGCGGGAGAGGGCTGGAGAGTGAGGGACTGAGTTGGAGATTGTGGGAGTGTGCTGGAGAGTGTGGGAGTGAGGTGGAGAGTGCAGGATTGAGCTGGAGAGTGTACAAGTGAGCTGAAGAGTGTGGGAGTGAGCTGGAGAGTGTGGGAGTGATCTGGAGAGTGTGGGAGTGAGCTGGGGAGTGTAGGAGTGAGCTGGAGAGTGTGGTAGTTAGCTGAAGAGTTTGGGAGTGAGCTGAAGAGTGTGGGAGTGAGCTGGAGAGTGTGGGAGTGAGCTGGAGAGTGCGGGAGGGAGCTGGAGAGTGTGCAAGGGAGCTGGAGAGTTTGGGACTGAGCATTAGACTGTGGGAGTGAGCTGGAGAGTGTGGCATTGAGCTGGAGAGTGTGGGAGTGAGCTGGATAGTGTGGGAGTGAGCTAGAGAGTGAGCGAGTGAGCTGGAGAGTGTGGGAGTGAGCTGGAGAATGAGTGATTGGGCTGGAGAGTGCTGGAGTGAGCTGGAGAATGATGGAGAGAGCTGGGGAGTGTAGGAGTGAGCTGGAGAGTGTGGTAGTTAGCTGAACAGTTTGGGAGTGAGCTGAAGAGTGTGGGAGTGAGCTGGAGAGTGTGGGAGTGAGCTGGAGAGTGTACAAGTGAGCTGAAGAGTGTGGGAGTGAGCTGCAGAGTGTGGGAGTGATCTGGAGAGTGTGGGAGTGAGGTGGGGAGTGTGGGAGTGAGCTGGATAGTGTGGTAGTGAGCTGAAGAGTTTGGGAGTGAGCTGGAGATTGTGGGAGTGAGCTGAAGAGTGTGGGAGTGAGCTGTAGAGTGTGGGAGTGAGCTGGAGAGTGTGGGAGTGAGCTGGAGAGGGTGCAAGGGAGCTGGAGAGTTTGGGACTGAGCATTAGAGTGTGCAAGTGAGCTGGAGAGTGCGGGATTGAGCTGGAGAGTGTGGGAGTGAGCTGGATAGTGTGGAAGTGAGCTGGAGAATGAATGATTGAGCTGGAAAGGGCGGGAGTGAGCTGGAGAATGATGGAGTGAGCTGGAGAGAGCGGGAGTGAGCTGGAGATTGCGTGAGTGAGCTGGAGAATGATGGAGTGAGCTGGAGAGTGCGGGAGAGGGCTGGAGAGTGCGGGAGTGAGTTGGAGAGTGTTGGAGTGAGCTGGAGAGTGTGGGAGTGAGGTGGAGAGTGCAGGATTGAGCTGGAGAGTGTACAACTGAGTTGAAGAGTGTGGGAGTGAGCTGGAGAGTGTGGGAGTGATCTGGAGAGTGTGGGAGTGAGCTGGGGAGTGTGGGAGTGAGCTGGAGAGTGTGCTAGTTAGCTGAATGGTTTGGGAGTGAGCTGGAGATTGTGGGAGTGAGCTGAAGAGTGTGGGAGTGAGCTGGAGAGTGTGGGAGTGACCTGGAGAGTGCGGGAGTGAGCTGGAGAGTGTGCGAGGGAGCTGGAGACTTTGGGACTGAGCATTAGACTGTGGGAGTGAGCTGGAGAGTGTGGGAGTGAGCTGGAGATTGTGGGAGTGAGCTGGATAGTGTGGGAGTGAGCAAGAGAGTGAGCGAGTGAGCTGGAGAGTATGGGAGTGAGCTGGGGAATGAGTGATTGGGCTGGAGAGTGCTGGAGTGAGCTGGAGAATGATGGAGTGAGCTGGAGAGTTCGGAGTGAGCTGGAGTTTGTGGGAGTGAGGTGGAGACTGGATGATTGAGCTGGAGAGTGTGCAAGTGAGCTGAAGAGTGTGGGAGTGAGCTGGAGAGTGTGGGAGTGAGCTGGAGAGTGCGGGAGTGAGCTATGGATTGTGGGAGTGAGCTGGAGAGTGTGGGTGTGAGCTGAAGAGTGTGGGAGTGAGCTGGAGAGTGTGGGAGTGAGCTGAAGAGTGTGGGAGTGAGCTGGAGATTCTGGGAGTGAGCTGGAGATTGCGGGAGTGAGCTGGAGATTGTCCAAGGGTGCTGAAGAGTTTGGGACTGAGCTGGAGAGTGTGGGAGTGAGCTGGAGAGAGTGGGAGTGAGCTGGAGAGTGTGGGAGTGAGCTGGATAGGGAGAGATTGAGCTGGAGGGTGTGGGAGTGAGCTGGAGAGTGCGAGAGTGAGCTGGAGAGTGCGCAAGGGCGCTGGAGAGTGCGGGAGTGAGCTGGAGAGTGCGGGGGGGGTGGAGAGTGCAGGAGTGATCTGGGGAGTGCAGAAGTGAGCAGGAGAGTGCGGGAATGAGCTGGAGAGTGCGGGAGTGAGCTGGAGAGTGCGGGAGTGAGCTGGAGAGTGCGGGGGGGGTGGAGAGTGCAGGAGTGATCTGGGGAGTGCAGAAGTGAGCAGGAGAGTGCGGGAATGAGCTGGAGAATGAGGGAGTGAGCTGGAGAGTGCGGGAGTGAGCTGGAGAGTGTGGGAGTGAGCTGGAGAGTGCAGGTGTGAGCTGGAGAGTGTGGGCGTGAGCAGGAGTGTGTGGGAGTGAGTTGGAGAGTGTAGGAGTGAGCTGGAGAGTGTGGTAGTGAGCTGGAGAGTGTGGGAGTGAGCTGGAGAGTGTGGGCGTGAGCTGGAGAGTGTGGGAGTGAACTGGAGAGTGCGGGTGTGAGCTTGAGAGTGTGGGTGCGAGATGGAGAGTGTGGGAGTGAGCTGGAGAGTGTGGGAGTGAGCTGGAGATTGTGGGAGTGAGCTGGAGAGTGCGGGTGTGAGCTGGAGAGTGTAGGAGTGAGCTGGAGAGTGTGGGAGTGAGCTGGGTAGTGTGGGAGTGAGCTGGAGAGTGCGGGCGTGAGCTGGTAAGAGTGGGAGTCAGCTGGAGATTGCTGGAGTGAGCCTTAGATTGTGCAAGTGAGCTGAAGAGTTTGGGAGTGTGCTGGAGAGTGTGGGAGTGAGCTGGATAGTGTGCCAACGAGCTGGAGAGTGCTTGAGTGAGCTGGAGAGTGTGGGTGTGAGCTGGAGGGTGTGGGAGTGAGCTGAAGAGTGTGGGAGTGAGCTAGAGAGAGTGGGAGTGAGCTGGAGGGTGTGGGAGTGAGCTGGAGAATGAGGGAGTGAACTGGAGAATCTGGGAGTGAGCTGGAGAGTGCTGGACTGAGCTGGAGAGTGTGAGAGTGAGCTGGAGAGTGCGGGCGTGAGCTGCTAAGTGTGGGAGTGAGCTGGAGAGTGCTGGAGTGAGCTGGAGAGTGTGCAAGTGAGCTGAAGAGTTCGGGAGTGAGCTGGAGAGTGCGGGTGTGAGCTGGAGAATGTGGGAATGAGCTGGAGAGCGCGGGAGTGAGCTGGAGAGAGCGGGAGTGAGCTGGAGAGTGTGCAAGGGAGCTGGAGAGTGTGGGAGTGAGTTGGAGAGTGTGGAAGTGAGCTGGAGAGTGCGGGAGTGAGCTGGAGAGTGTGGGAGTGAGCTGGAGAGTGTGGGAGTGAGCAGGAGAGTTTGGGAGTGAGCTGGAGAGTGTGCCAACGAGCTGGAGAGTGCGGGTGTGGGCTGGAGAGTGTGGGAGTGATCAGGAGAGTGTTGGAGTGAGCTGAAGAGTGTGGGAGTGAGCTGGAGAGAGTGGGAGTGAGCTGGAGAGTGTGGGAGTGAGCTGGATAGTGAGGGGGTGAGCTGGAGGGTGTGGGAGTGAGCTGGAGAATGACGGAGTGAGCTGGAGAATGTTGGAGTGAGCTGGAGAGTGCGGGACTGAGCTGGAGAGTGTGTCAGCGAGCTGGAGAGTGCGGGTGTGAGCTGGAGAGTGTGCGAGTGAGCTGGAGAGTGTGCAAGAGAGCTGGAGAGAGCAGGACTGAGCTGGAGATTGTTCCGGCGATCTGGAGAGTGCGGGAGTGAGCTGGAGAGTGAGGGAGTGAGCTGAACACTGTGGGAGTGAGCTGGAGGGTGTGGGATTGAGCTGGAGAGTGCAAGAGTGAGCTGGGGAGTGCGCAAGGGCGCTGGAGAGTGTGGGAGTGAGCTGGAGAGTTTGGGAGTGAGCTGCAGAGTGCGGGAGTGAGCTGGAGAGTGCGGGAGTGAGCTGGAGAGTGCGGGAGTGAGCTGGAGAGTGTGGGAGTGACCTGGAGAATGAGGGAGTGAGATGGAGAGTGCGGGAGTGAGCTGGAGCATGGGGGAGTGAGCTGGAGAGTGTGGGATTGAGCTGAATATTGCAGGAGTGAGCTGAAGAGTGCGGGAGCGAGCTGGAGACTGCGGGAGTGAGTTGAAGAGTACGGGAGTGAGCTGGAGAGTGTGGGAGTGAGCTGGAGAGTGTTGGAGCGAGCTGGAGAGTGTGGGAGTGAGCTGAAGAGTGTGGGAGTGATCTGGAGAGTGTGGGAGTGAGCTTTTGAGTGCGTTTGTGAGCTGAAGAGTGTGCAAGTGAGCTGGAGAATGCGGGTGTGACCTGAAGAATGTGGGAGTGAGCTGGTGATTGTGCAAGCGAGCTGGAGATTGCGGGAGTGAGCTGGAGAGTGAGGGAGTTAGCTGGAGAGTGCGGGAGTGAGCTGGAGAGTGCGGGAGTGAGCTGGAGAGTGCGGGAGTGAGCTGGAGAGTGTGGGAGTGACCTGGAGAATGAGGGAGTGAGCTGGAGAGTGCGGGAGTGAGCGGGAGAGTGGGTGAGTGAGCTGGAGAGTGTGGGATTGAGCTGGAGATTGCAGGAGTGAGCTGAAGAGTGCGGGAGCGAGCTGGAGACTGCGGGAGTGAGCTGAAGAGTGTGGGATTGAGCTGTAGAGTGTTGGGGCGAGCTGGAGAGTGTGGGAGTGAGCTGAAGAGTGTGGGAGTGAGCTGGAGAGTGTGGGAGTGAGCTTTTGAGTGCGGGTGTGAGCTGGACTGTGTGCAAGTGAGCTGGACAATGCGGGTGTGACCTGGAGAGTGTGGGAGTGAGCTGGTGATTGTGCAAGCGAGCTGGAGATTGCGGGAGGGAGCTGGAGAGTGAGGGAGTTAGTTGAACAGTGCGGGAGTGAGCTGGAGAGTGCAGGAGTGAGCTGGAGAATGATGGAGTGAGCTGGAGAGTAGGGAGTGAGCTCGAGAGTGCGAGAGTGAGCTGGAGAGTGTTGGAGTGAGCTGCAGAGTGCGGAAGTGAGCTGGAGAGCGTGGGAGTGAGATGGAGAGTGTGGGAGTGAGCTGGAGAGTGCAGGAGTGAGCTGGAGAGCGCGGGAGTGAGCTGGAGAGTGTGGCAGTCAGCTGAAGGGTGTGGGTGTGAGCTGGAGAGTGCGGGAGTGATCTGGAGATTGCGGGAGTGAGCTGGAGAGTGTGGAAGGGAGCTGGAGAGTGTGGGAGTGAGTTGGAGATTGTGGGAGTGAGCTGGAGAGTGCGGGAGCGAGCTGGAGAATGAGGAAGTGAGCTGGAGAGTGTGGGAGTGAGCTGGAGAGTTTGGGAGTGAGCTGGAGAGTGCGGGACTGAGCTGGAGAGTGTGCCAGCGAGCTGGAGAGTGTGGGCATGAGCTGGAGAGTGTGCAAGTTAGCTGGAGAGTGCGGGAGAGAGCTGGAGAGTGTTCCGGCGATCTGGAGAGTGCGGGAGTGAGCTGCTGAGTGTGGGAGTGAGCTGGAGGGTGTGGGAGTGAGCTGGAGAGAGCGGGAGTGAGCTGGAGAGACCGCAAGGGCGCTGGAGGGTGTGGGAGTGAGCTGTAGAGCGTGGGAGAGAGCTGGAGAGTGTGGGAGTGAGCTGAAGAGTGTGCGAGTCAGCTGGGGAGTGCGGGAGTGAGCTGGAGAGTGCGGGTGTGAGCTGGAGAGTGTGCAAGCGAGCTGGAGAGTGCAGGAGTGAGCTGGAGAGTGTGGGAGTGAGCTGGAGAGTGTGCCAGCGAGCTGGAGAGTGTGGGAGTGAGCTGGAGAGTGCGGGAGTTAGCTGGAGAGTGCGGGAGTGAGCTGCAGAATGCGGGAGTGAGCTGCAGAATGATGGAGCGAGCTGCAGAGTGCGTGAGGGAGCTGGAGAGTGCAGGAGTGAGCTGGAGAGTGTGGGAGTGAGCTGGAGTTTGTGGGAGTGAGGTGGAGAGTGGAGGATTGAGCTGGAGAGTGTGCAAGTGAGCTGAAGAGTGTGGGAGTGAGCTGGAGAGTGTGGGTGTGAGCTGGAGAGTGAGGGAGTGAGCTATGGAGTGTGGGAGTGAGCTGGAGATTGTGGGTGTGAGCTGAAGAGTGTGGGAGTGAGCTGGAGATTGTGGGAGTGAGCTGAAGAGTGTGGGTCTGAGCTGGAGATTGTGGGAGTGAGCTGGAGAGTGCGGGAGTGAGCTGGAGATTGTCCAAGGGAGCTGAAGAGTTTGGGACAGAGCTGGAGAGTGTGGGAGTGAGCTGGAGAGTGTGGGAGTGAGCTGGAGAATGTGGGAGTGAGCTGGATAGTGAGCGAGTGAGCTAGAGAGTGAGGGAGTGAGCTGGAGAGTGTGGGAGTGAGCTGGAGAATGGGTGATTGAGCTGGAGAGTGCGGAAGTGAGCTGGAGAATGATGGAGTGAGCTGGAGAGTGCGGGAGTGAGCTGGAGAGTGTGGGAGTGAGCTGAAGAGTGTGGCAGTGAGCTGGGGAGTGCGGGAGTGAGCTGGAGAGTGCGGTTGTGAGCTGGAGAGTGTGCAAGCGAGCTGATGAGTGCAGGAGTGAGCTGGAGAGTGTGGGAGTGAGCTGGAGAGTGTGGGAGTGAGCTGGAGAGTGTGGGAGTGAGCTGGATAGTGAGGGAGTGAGCTAGAGAGTGAGGGAGTGAGCTGGAGAGTGTGGGAGTGAGCTGTAGAGTGTGGGAGTGAGCTGGAGAGTGTGGGAGTGAGCTTTTGAGTGCGGGTGTGAGCTGGACTGTGTGCAAGTGAGCTGGACAATGCGGGTGTGACCTGGAGAGTGTGGGAGTGAGCTGGTGATTGTGCAAGCGAGCTGGAGATTGCGGGAGGGAGCTGGAGAGTGAGGGAGTTAGTTGAACAGTGCGGGAGTGAGCTGGAGAGTGCAGGAGTGAGCTGGAGAATGATGGAGTGAGCTGGAGAGTAGGGAGTGAGCTCGAGAGTGCGAGAGTGAGCTGGAGAGTGTTGGAGTGAGCTGCAGAGTGCGGAAGTGAGCTGGAGAGCGTGGGAGTGAGATGGAGAGTGTGGGAGTGAGCTGGAGAGTGCAGGAGTGAGCTGGAGAGCGCGGGAGTGAGCTGGAGAGTGTGGCAGTCAGCTGAAGGGTGTGGGTGTGAGCTGGAGAGTGCGGGAGTGATCTGGAGATTGCGGGAGTGAGCTGGAGAGTGTGGAAGGGAGCTGGAGAGTGTGGGAGTGAGTTGGAGATTGTGGGAGTGAGCTGGAGAGTGCGGGAGCGAGCTGGAGAATGAGGAAGTGAGCTGGAGAGTGTGGGAGTGAGCTGGAGAGTTTGGGAGTGAGCTGGAGAGTGCGGGACTGAGCTGGAGAGTGTGCCAGCGAGCTGGAGAGTGTGGGCATGAGCTGGAGAGTGTGCAAGTTAGCTGGAGAGTGCGGGAGAGAGCTGGAGAGTGTTCCGGCGATCTGGAGAGTGCGGGAGTGAGCTGCTGAGTGTGGGAGTGAGCTGGAGGGTGTGGGAGTGAGCTGGAGAGAGCGGGAGTGAGCTGGAGAGACCGCAAGGGCGCTGGAGGGTGTGGGAGTGAGCTGTAGAGCGTGGGGGAGAGCTGGAGAGTGTGGGAGTGAGCTGAAGAGTGTGCGAGTCAGCTGGGGAGTGCGGGAGTGAGCTGGAGAGTGCGGGTGTGAGCTGGAGAGTGTGCAAGCGAGCTGGAGAGTGCAGGAGTGAGCTGGAGAGTGTGGGAGTGAGCTGGAGAGTGTGCCAGCGAGCTGGAGAGTGTGGGAGTGAGCTGGAGAGTAAGGGAGTTAGCTGGAGAGTGCGGGAGTGAGCTGGAGAGTGCGGGAGTGAGCTGGAGAATGATGGAGCGAGCTGGAGTTTGTGGGAGTGAGGTGGAGAGTGGAGGATTGAGCTGGAGAGTGTGCAAGTGAGCTGAAGAGTGTGGGAGTGAGCTGGAGAGTGTGGGAGTGAGCTGGAGAGTGAGGGAGTGAGCTATGGAGTGTGGGAGTGAGCTGGAGATTGTGGGTGTGAGCTGAAGAGTGTGGGAGTGAGCTGGAGATTGTGGGAGTGAGCTGAAGAGTGTGGGTCTGAGCTGGAGATTGTGGGAGTGAGCTGGAGAGTGCGGGAGTGAGCTGGAGATTGTCCAAGGCAGCTGAAGAGTTTGGGACAGAGCTGGAGAGTGTGGGAGTGAGCTGGAGAGTGTGGGAGTGAGCTGGAGAATGTGGGAGTGAGCTGGATAGTGAGCGAGTGAGCTAGAGAGTGAGGGAGTGATGTGGAGAGTGTGGGAGTGAGCTGGAGAATGGGTGATTGAGCTGGAGAGTGCGGAAGTGAGCTGGAGAATGATGGAGTGAGCTGGAGAGTGCGGGAGTGAGCTGGAGAGTGTGGGAGTGAGCTGAAGAGTGTGGCAGTGAGCTGGGGAGTGCGGGAGTGAGCTGGAGAGTGCGGTTGTGAGCTGGAGAGTGTGCAAGCGAGCTGATGAGTGCAGGAGTGAGCTGGAGAGTGTGGGAGTGAGCTGGAGAGTGTGGGAGTGAGCTGGAGAATGTGGGAGTGAGCTGGATAGTGAGCGAGTGAGCTAGAGAGTGAGGGAGTGAGCTGGAGAGTGTGGGAGTGAGCTGGAGAATGGGTGATTGAGCTGGAGAGTGCGGAAGTGAGCTGGAGAATGATGGAGTGAGCTGGAGAGTGCGGGAGTGAGCTGGAGAGTGTGGGAGTGAGCTGAAGAGTGTGGCAGTGAGCTGGGGAGTGCGGGAGTGAGCTGGAGAGTGCGGTTGTGAGCTGGAGAGTGTGCAAGCGAGCTGATGAGTGCAGGAGTGAGCTGGTGAGTGTGGGAGTGAGCTGGAGAGTGTGCCGGCGAGCTGGAGCATGTGGGAGTGAGCTGGAGAGAGCGGGAGTGAGCTGGAGATTGCGTGAGTGAGCTGGAGAATGATGGAGTGAGCTGGAGAGTGCGGGAGAGGGCTGGAGAGTGCGGGAGTGAGTTGGAGAGTGTTGGAGTGAGCTGGAGAGTGTGGGAGTGAGGTGGAGAGTGCAGGATTGAGCTGGAGAGTGTACAACTGAGTTGAAGAGTGTGGGAGTGAGCTGGAGAGTGTGGGAGTGATCTGGAGAGTGTGGGAGTGAGCTGGGGAGTGTGGGAGTGAGCTGGAGAGTGTGCTAGTTAGCTGAATGGTTTGGGAGTGAGCTGGAGATTGTGGGAGTGAGCTGAAGAGTGTGGGAGTGAGCTGGAGAGTGTGGGAGTGACCTGGAGAGTGCGGGAGTGAGCTGGAGAGTGTGCAAGGGAGCTGGAGACTTTGGGACTGAGCATTAGACTGTGGGAGTGAGCTGGAGAGTGTGGGATTGAGCTGGAGATTGTGGGAGTGAGCTGGATAGTGTGGGAGTGAGCAAGAGAGTGAGCGAGTGAGCTGGAGAGTATGGGAGTGAGCTGGGGAATGAGTGATTGGGCTGGAGAGTGCTGGAGTGAGCTGGAGAATGATGGAGTGAGCTGGAGAGTTGGGAGTGAGCTGGAGTTTGTGGGAGTGAGGTGGAGACTGGATGATTGAGCTGGAGAGTGTGCAAGTGAGCTGAAGAGTGTGGGAGTGAGCTGGAGAGTGTGGGAGTGAGCTGGAGAGTGCGGGAGTGAGCTATGGATTGTGGGAGTGAGCTGGAGAGTGTGGGTGTGAGCTGAAGAGTGTGGGAGTGAGCTGGAGAGTGTGGGAGTGAGCTGAAGAGTGTGGGAGTGAGCTGGAGATTCTGGGAGTGAGCTGGAGATTGCGGGAGTGAGCTGGAGATTGTCCAAGGGAGCTGAAGAGTTTGGGACTGAGCTGGAGAGTGTGGGAGTGAGCTGGAGAGTCTGAGAGTGAGCTGGAGAATGTGGGAGTGAGCTGGAGAGTGAGGGAGTGGGCTAGAGAGTGAGCGAGTGAGCTGGAGAGTGTGGGAGTGAGCTGGAGAATGAGTGATTGAGGTGGAGAGTGCAGAAGTGAGCTGGAGAATGATGGAGTGAGCTGGAGAGTGCTGGAGTGAGCTGGAGAGAGTGGGAGTGAGCTGAAGAGTGTGGGAGTGAGCTGGGGAGTGCGGGAGTGAGCTGGAGAGTGCGGTTGTGAGCTGGAGAGTGTGCAAGCGAGATGGTGAGTGCAGGAGTGAGCTGGAGAGTGTGCGAGTGAGCTGGAGAGTGTGCCGGCGAGCTGGAGCATGTGGGAGTGAGCTGGAGAATGAGGGAGTTAGCTGGAGAGTGCGGGAGTGAGCTGGAGACGGCGGGCCTGAGCTGGAGAATGATGGAGTGAGCTGGAGAGTGTTGGAGTGAGCTGGAGAGTGTGGGAGTGAGGTGGAGACTGCAGGATTGAGCTGGAGAGTGTACAAGTGAGCTGAAGAGTGTGGGAGTGAGCTGGAGAGTGTGGGAGTGATCTGGAGAGTGTGGGAGTGAGGTGGGGAGTGTGGGAGTGAGCTGGATAGTGTGGTAGTGAGCTGAAGAGTTTGGGAGTGAGCTGAAGAGTGTGGGAGTGAGCTGTAGAGTGTGGGAGTGAGCTGGAGAGTGTGGGAGTGAGCTGGAGAGGGTGCAAGGGAGCTGGAGAGTTTGGGACTGAGCATTAGAGTGTGGGAGTGAGCTGGAGAGTGTGGGATTGAGCTGGAGAGTGTGGGAGTGAGCTTGATAGTGTGGAAGTGAGCTGGAGAATGAATGATTGAGCTGGAAAGGGCGGGAGTGAGCTGGAGAATGATGGAGTGAGCTGGAGAGTGCGGGAGTGAGCTGGAGAGAGCGGAGTGAGCTGGAGAGTGTGGGAGTGAGCTGCAGAGTGCGGGAGTGTGCTGGAGAGTGTGGTAGTGAGCTGGAGAATGTGGGAGTGAGCTGAAGAGTGTGGGAGTGAGCTGGAGATTGTGGGATTGAGCTGGAGAGCGTGGGAGTGAGCTGGAGAGTGTGGGAGTGAGCTGGAGAGCGTGGGGGTGAGCTGGAGAGCGTGGGAGTCGGCTGGAGAGTGTGCAAGGGAGCTGGAGACTGTGGGACTGAGCTGGAGAGTGTGGGAGTGAGCTGGGGAGTGCGGGAGTGAACTGGAGAGTGTGGCAGTGAGCTGGAGACTGTGGGAGTGAGCTGGAGAGTGTGGGAGTGAGCTGGAGAGCGTGGGAGTGAGCTGGAGAGTGTGCAAGGGAGCTGGAGAGTGTGGGACTGAGCTGGAGAGTGTGGGAGTGAGCTGGGGAGTGCGCGAGTGAGCTGGAGAGTGCGGGTGTGAGCTGGAGAGTGTGCAAGCGAGCTGGAGAGTGCAGGAGTGAGCTGGAGAGTGTGGGAGCGAGCAGGAGAGTGTTCCGGGGAGCTGGAGAGTGAGGGAGTGAGCTGGAGAGTAAGGGAGCTAGCTGGAGAGTGCGGGAGTGAGCTGGAGAGTGCGGGAGTGAGCTGGAGAATGACGGAGTGAGCTGGAGAGTGCGTGAGTGAGCTGGAGATTGCGGGAGTGAGCTGGAGAGACTGGGAGAGAGCTGGTGAGTGTGGGAGTGAGGAGGAGAGTGCAGGATAGAGCAGGAGAGTGTGCAAGTGAGCTGGAGAGTGCGTGAGTGAGCTGGAGATTGCGGGAGTGAGCTGGAGAGTGTGGGAGTGAGCTGGAGAGTGTGGGAGTGAGCTGAAGAGTGTGGGAGTGAGCTGGAGATTGTGGGAGTGAGCTGAGAAGTGTGGGAGTGAGCTGGAGAGTGTGGGAGTGAGCTGGAGATTGCGGGTGTGAGCTGGAGATTGTCCAAGGGAGCTGGAGAGTTTGGGACTGAGCTGGAGAGTGTGGGAGTGAGCTGGAGAGTGTGGGATTGAGCTGGAGAGTGTGGGAGTGAGCTGGATAGTGTGGGAGTGAGCTAGAGAGTGAGCGAGTGAGCTGGCGAGTGTGGGAGTGAGCTGGAGAATGAGTGATTGAGCTGAAGAGTGCGGGAGTGAGCTGGAGAATGATGGAGTGAGATGGAGAGTGCGGGAGTGAGCTGGAGAGTGTGGGAGTGAGCTGAAGTTTGTGGGAGTGAGCTGGGGAGTGCGGGAGTGAGCTTTAGAGTGCGGTTGTGAGCTGGAGAGTGTGCAAGCGAGCTGGTGAGTGCAGGAGTGAGCTGGTGAGTGTGGGAGTGAGCTGGAGAGTGAGGGAGTTAGCTGGAGAGTGCGGGAGTGAGCTGGAGAGTGCGCGAGTGAGCTGGAGAATGATGGAGTGAGCTGGAGAGTGCGGGAGAGGGCTGGAGAGTGAGGGACTGAGTTGGAGATTGTGGGAGTGTGCTGGAGAGTGTGGGAGTGAGGTGGAGAGTGCAGGATTGAGCTGGAGAGTGTACAAGTGAGCTGAAGAGTGTGGGAGTGAGCTGGAGAGTGTGGGAGTGATCTGGAGAGTGTGGGAGTGAGCTGGGGAGTGTAGGAGTGAGCTGGAGAGTGTGGTAGTTAGCTGAAGAGTTTGGGAGTGAGCTGAAGAGTGTGGGAGTGAGCTGGAGAGTGTGGGAGTGAGCTGGAGAGTGCGGGAGGGAGCTGGAGAGTGTGCAAGGGAGCTGGAGAGTTTGGGACTGAGCATTAGACTGTGGGAGTGAGCTGGAGAGTGTGGCATTGAGCTGGAGAGTGTGGGAGTGAGCTGGATAGTGTGGGAGTGAGCTAGAGAGTGAGCGAGTGAGCTGGAGAGTGTGGGAGTGAGCTGGAGAATGAGTGATTGGGCTGGAGAGTGCTGGAGTGAGCTGGAGAATGATGGAGAGAGCTGGGGAGTTTAGGAGTGAGCTGGAGAGTGTGGTAGTTAGCTGAACAGTTTGGGAGTGAGCTGAAGAGTGTGGGAGTGAGCTGGAGAGTGTGGGAGTGAGCTGGAGAGTGTACAAGTGAGCTGAAGAGTGTGGGAGTGAGCTGCAGAGTGTGGGAGTGATCTGGAGAGTGTGGGAGTGAGGTGGGGAGTGTGGGAGTGAGCTGGATAGTGTGGTAGTGAGCTGAAGAGTTTGGGAGTGAGCTGGAGATTGTGGGAGTGAGCTGAAGAGTGTGGGAGTGAGCTGTAGAGTGTGGGAGTGAGCTGGAGAGTGTGGGAGTGAGCTGGAGAGGGTGCAAGGGAGCTGGAGAGTTTGGGACTGAGCATTAGAGTGTGCAAGTGAGCTGGAGAGTGCGGGATTGAGCTGGAGAGTGTGGGAGTGAGCTGGATAGTGTGGAAGTGAGCTGGAGAATGAATGATTGAGCTGGAAAGGGCGGGAGTGAGCTGGAGAATGATGGAGTGAGCTGGAGAGAGCGGGAGTGAGCTGGAGATTGCGTGAGTGAGCTGGAGAATGATGGAGTGAGCTGGAGAGTGCGGGAGAGGGCTGGAGAGTGCGGGAGTGAGTTGGAGAGTGTTGGAGTGAGCTGGAGAGTGTGGGAGTGAGGTGGAGAGTGCAGGATTGAGCTGGAGAGTGTACAACTGAGTTGAAGAGTGTGGGAGTGAGCTGGAGAGTGTGGGAGTGATCTGGAGAGTGTGGGAGTGAGCTGGGGAGTGTGGGAGTGAGCTGGAGAGTGTGCTAGTTAGCTGAATGGTTTGGGAGTGAGCTGGAGATTGTGGGAGTGAGCTGAAGAGTGTGGGAGTGAGCTGGAGAGTGTGGGAGTGACCTGGAGAGTGCGGGAGTGAGCTGGAGAGTGTGCAAGGGAGCTGGAGACTTTGGGACTGAGCATTAGACTGTGGGAGTGAGCTGGAGATTGTGGGAGTGAGCTGGAGATTGTGGGAGTGAGCTGGATAGTGTGGGAGTGAGCAAGAGAGTGAGCGAGTGAGCTGGAGAGTATGGGAGTGAGCTGGGGAATGAGTGATTGGGCTGGAGAGTGCTGGAGTGAGCTGGAGAATGATGGAGTGAGCTGGAGAGTTCGGAGTGAGCTGGAGTTTGTGGGAGTGAGGTGGAGACTGGATGATTGAGCTGGAGAGTGTGCAAGTGAGCTGAAGAGTGTGGGAGTGAGCTGGAGAGTGTGGGAGTGAGCTGGAGAGTGCGGGAGTGAGCTATGGATTGTGGGAGTGAGCTGGAGAGTGTGGGTGTGAGCTGAAGAGTGTGGGAGTGAGCTGGAGAGTGTGGGAGTGAGCTGAAGAGTGTGGGAGTGAGCTGGAGATTCTGGGAGTGAGCTGGAGATTGCGGGAGTGAGCTGGAGATTGTCCAAGGGTGCTGAAGAGTTTGGGACTGAGCTGGAGAGTGTGGGAGTGAGCTGGAGAGTCTGAGAGTGAGCTGGAGAATGTGGGAGTGAGCTGGAGAGTGAGGGAGTGGGCTAGAGAGTGAGCGAGTGAGCTGGAGAGTGTGGGAGTGAGCTGGAGAATGAGTGATTGAGGTGGAGAGTGCAGAAGTGAGCTGGAGAATGATGGAGTGAGCTGGAGAGTGCTGGAGTGAGCTGGAGAGAGTGGGAGTGAGCTGAAGAGTGTGGGAGTGAGCTGGGGAGTGCGGGAGTGAGCTGGAGAGTGCGGTTGTGAGCTGGAGAATGTGCAAGCGAGATGGTGAGTGCAGGAGTGAGCTGGAGAGTGTGCGAGTGAGCTGGAGAGTGTGCCGGCGAGCTGGAGCAATAGGGAGTGAGCTGGAGAATGAGGGAGTTAGCTGGAGAGTGCGGGAGTGAGCTGGAGACGGCGGGCCTGAGCTGGAGAATGATGGAGTGAGCTGGAGAGTGTTGGAGTGAGCTGGAGAGTGTGGGAGTGAGGTGGAGACTGCAGGATTGAGCTGGAGAGTGTACAAGTGAGCTGAAGAGTGTGGGAGTGAGCTGGAGAGTGTGGGAGTGATCTGGAGAGTGTGGGAGTGAGGTGGGGAGTGTGGGAGTGAGCTGGATAGTGTGGTAGTGAGCTGAAGAGTTTGGGAGTGAGCTGAAGAGTGTGGGAGTGAGCTGTAGAGTGTGGGAGTGAGCTGGAGAGTGTGGGAGTGAGCTGGAGAGGGTGCAAGGGAGCTGGAGAGTTTGGGACTGAGCATTAGAGTGTGCAAGTGAGCTGGAGAGTGCGGGATTGAGCTGGAGAGTGTGGGAGTGAGCTGGATAGTGTGGAAGTGAGCTGGAGAATGAATGATTGAGCTGGAAAGGGCGGGAGTGAGCTGGAGAATGATGGAGTGAGCTGGAGAGTGCGGGAGTGAGCTGGAGAGAGCGGAGTGAGCTGGAGAGTGTGGGAGTGAGCTGCAGAGTGCGGGAGTGTGCTGGAGAGTGTGGTAGTGAGCTGGAGAATGTGGGAGTGAGCTGAAGAGTGTGGGAGTGAGCTGGAGATTGTGGGATTGAGCTGGAGAGCGTGGGAGTGAGCTGGAGAGTGTGGGAGTGAGCTGGAGAGCGTGGGGGTGAGCTGGAGAGCGTGGGAGTCGGCTGGAGAGTGTGCAAGGGAGCTGGAGACTGTGGGACTGAGCTGGAGAGTGTGGGAGTGAGCTGGGGAGTGCGGGAGTGAACTGGAGAGTGTGGCAGTGAGCTGGAGACTGTGGGAGTGAGCTGGAGAGTGTGGGAGTGAGCTGGAGCGCGTGGGAGTGAGCTGGAGAGTGTGCAAGGGAGCTGGAGAGTGTGGGACTGAGCTGGAGAGTGTGGGAGTGAGCTGGGGAGTGCGCGAGTGAGCTGGAGAGTGCGGGTGTGAGCTGGAGAGTGTGCAAGCGAGCTGGAGAGTGCAGGAGTGAGCTGGAGAGTGTGGGAGCGAGCAGGAGAGTGTTCCGGGGAGCTGGAGAGTGAGGGAGTGAGCTGGAGAGTAAGGGAGCTAGCTGGAGAGTGCGGGAGTGAGCTGGAGAGTGCGGGAGTGAGCTGGAGAATGACGGAGTGAGCTGGAGAGTGCGTGAGTGAGCTGGAGATTGCGGGAGTGAGCTGGAGAGACTGGGAGAGAGCTGGTGAGTGTGGGAGTGAGGAGGAGAGTGCAGGATAGAGCAGGAGAGTGTGCAAGTGAGCTGGAGAGTGCGTGAGTGAGCTGGAGATTGTGGGAGTGAGCTTGATAGTGTGGAAGTGAGCTGGAGAATGAATGATTGAGCTGGAAAGGGCGGGAGTGAGCTGGAGAATGATGGAGTGAGCTGGAGAGTGCGGGAGTGAGCTGGAGAGAGCGGAGTGAGCTGGAGAGTGTGGGAGTGAGCTGCAGAGTGCGGGAGTGTGCTGGAGAGTGTGGTAGTGAGCTGGAGAATGTGGGAGTGAGCTGAAGAGTGTGGGAGTGAGCTGGAGATTGTGGGATTGAGCTGGAGAGCGTGGGAGTGAGCTGGAGAGTGTGGGAGTGAGCTGGAGAGCGTGGGGGTGAGCTGGAGAGCGTGGGAGTCGGCTGGAGAGTGTGCAAGGGAGCTGGAGACTGTGGGACTGAGCTGGAGAGTGTGGGAGTGAGCTGGGGAGTGCGGGAGTGAACTGGAGAGTGTGGCAGTGAGCTGGAGACTGTGGGAGTGAGCTGGAGAGTGTGGGAGTGAGCTGGAGAGCGTGGGAGTGAGCTGGAGAGTGTGCAAGGGAGCTGGAGAGTGTGGGACTGAGCTGGAGAGTGTGGGAGTGAGCTGGGGAGTGCGCGAGTGAGCTGGAGAGTGCGGGTGTGAGCTGGAGAGTGTGCAAGCGAGCTGGAGAGTGCAGGAGTGAGCTGGAGAGTGTGGGAGCGAGCAGGAGAGTGTTCCGGGGAGCTGGAGAGTGAGGGAGTGAGCTGGAGAGTAAGGGAGCTAGCTGGAGAGTCGGGAGTGAGCTGGAGAGTGCGGGAGTGAGCTGGAGAATGACGGAGTGAGCTGGACAGTGCGTGAGTGAGCTGGAGATTGCGGGAGTGAGCTGGAGAGACTGGGAGAGAGCTGGTGAGTGTGGGAGTGAGGAGGAGAGTGCAGGATAGAGCAGGAGAGTGTGCAAGTGAGCTGGAGAGTGCGTGAGTGAGCTGGAGATTGCGGGAGTGAGCTGGAGAGTGTGGGAGTGAGCTGGAGAGTGTGGGAGTGAGCTGAAGAGTGTGGGAGTGAGCTGGAGATTGTGGGAGTGAGCTGAGAAGTGTGGGAGTGAGCTGGAGAGTGTGGGAGTGAGCTGGAGATTGCGGGTGTGAGCTGGAGATTGTCCAAGGGAGCTGGAGAGTTTGGGACTGAGCTGGAGAGTGTGGGAGTGAGCTGGAGAGTGTGGGATTGAGCTGGAGAGTGTGGGAGTGAGCTGGATAGTGTGGGAGTGAGCTAGAGAGTGAGCGAGTGAGCTGGCGAGTGTGGGAGTGAGCTGGAGAATGAGTGATTGAGCTGAAGAGTGCGGGAGTGAGCTGGAGAATGATGGAGTGAGATGGAGAGTGCGGGAGTGAGCTGGAGAGTGTGGGAGTGAGCTGAAGTTTGTGGGAGTGAGCTGGGGAGTGCGGGAGTGAGCTTTAGAGTGCGGTTGTGAGCTGGAGAGTGTGCAAGCGAGCTGGTGAGTGCAGGAGTGAGCTGGTGAGTGTGGGAGTGAGCTGGAGAGTGAGGGAGTTAGCTGGAGAGTGCGGGAGTGAGCTGGAGAGTGCGCGAGTGAGCTGGAGAATGATGGAGTGAGCTGGAGAGTGCGGGAGAGGGCTGGAGAGTGAGGGACTGAGTTGGAGATTGTGGGAGTGTGCTGGAGAGTGTGGGAGTGAGGTGGAGAGTGCAGGATTGAGCTGGAGAGTGTACAAGTGAGCTGAAGAGTGTGGGAGTGAGCTGGAGAGTGTGGGAGTGATCTGGAGAGTGTGGGAGTGAGCTGGGGAGTGTAGGAGTGAGCTGGAGAGTGTGGTAGTTAGCTGAAGAGTTTGGGAGTGAGCTGAAGAGTGTGGGAGTGAGCTGGAGAGTGTGGGAGTGAGCTGGAGAGTGCGGGAGGGAGCTGGAGAGTGTGCAAGGGAGCTGGAGAGTTTGGGACTGAGCATTAGACTGTGGGAGTGAGCTGGAGAGTGTGGCATTGAGCTGGAGAGTGTGGGAGTGAGCTGGATAGTGTGGGAGTGAGCTAGAGAGTGAGCGAGTGAGCTGGAGAGTGTGGGAGTGAGCTGGAGAATGAGTGATTGGGCTGGAGAGTGCTGGAGTGAGCTGGAGAATGATGGAGAGAGCTGGGGAGTTTAGGAGTGAGCTGGAGAGTGTGGTAGTTAGCTGAACAGTTTGGGAGTGAGCTGAAGAGTGTGGGAGTGAGCTGGAGAGTGTGGGAGTGAGCTGGAGAGTGTACAAGTGAGCTGAAGAGTGTGGGAGTGAGCTGCAGAGTGTGGGAGTGATCTGGAGAGTGTGGGAGTGAGGTGGGGAGTGTGGGAGTGAGCTGGATAGTGTGGTAGTGAGCTGAAGAGTTTGGGAGTGAGCTGGAGATTGTGGGAGTGAGCTGAAGAGTGTGGGAGTGAGCTGTAGAGTGTGGGAGTGAGCTGGAGAGTGTGGGAGTGAGCTGGAGAGGGTGCAAGGGAGCTGGAGAGTTTGGGACTGAGCATTAGAGTGTGCAAGTGAGCTGGAGAGTGCGGGATTGAGCTGGAGAGTGTGGGAGTGAGCTGGATAGTGTGGAAGTGAGCTGGAGAATGAATGATTGAGCTGGAAAGGGCGGGAGTGAGCTGGAGAATGATGGAGTGAGCTGGAGAGAGCGGGAGTGAGCTGGAGATTGCGTGAGTGAGCTGGAGAATGATGGAGTGAGCTGGAGAGTGCGGGAGAGGGCTGGAGAGTGCGGGAGTGAGTTGGAGAGTGTTGGAGTGAGCTGGAGAGTGTGGGAGTGAGGTGGAGAGTGCAGGATTGAGCTGGAGAGTGTACAACTGAGTTGAAGAGTGTGGGAGTGAGCTGGAGAGTGTGGGAGTGATCTGGAGAGTGTGGGAGTGAGCTGGGGAGTGTGGGAGTGAGCTGGAGAGTGTGCTAGTTAGCTGAATGGTTTGGGAGTGAGCTGGAGATTGTGGGAGTGAGCTGAAGAGTGTGGGAGTGAGCTGGAGAGTGTGGGAGTGACCTGGAGAGTGCGGGAGTGAGCTGGAGAGTGTGCAAGGGAGCTGGAGACTTTGGGACTGAGCATTAGACTGTGGGAGTGAGCTGGAGATTGTGGGAGTGAGCTGGAGATTGTGGGAGTGAGCTGGATAGTGTGGGAGTGAGCAAGAGAGTGAGCGAGTGAGCTGGAGAGTATGGGAGTGAGCTGGGGAATGAGTGATTGGGCTGGAGAGTGCTGGAGTGAGCTGGAGAATGATGGAGTGAGCTGGAGAGTTCGGAGTGAGCTGGAGTTTGTGGGAGTGAGGTGGAGACTGGATGATTGAGCTGGAGAGTGTGCAAGTGAGCTGAAGAGTGTGGGAGTGAGCTGGAGAGTGTGGGAGTGAGCTGGAGAGTGCGGGAGTGAGCTATGGATTGTGGGAGTGAGCTGGAGAGTGTGGGTGTGAGCTGAAGAGTGTGGGAGTGAGCTGGAGAGTGTGGGAGTGAGCTGAAGAGTGTGGGAGTGAGCTGGAGATTCTGGGAGTGAGCTGGAGATTGCGGGAGTGAGCTGGAGATTGTCCAAGGGTGCTGAAGAGTTTGGGACTGAGCTGGAGAGTGTGGGAGTGAGCTGGAGAGTCTGAGAGTGAGCTGGAGAATGTGGGAGTGAGCTGGAGAGTGAGGGAGTGGGCTAGAGAGTGAGCGAGTGAGCTGGAGAGTGTGGGAGTGAGCTGGAGAATGAGTGATTGAGGTGGAGAGTGCAGAAGTGAGCTGGAGAATGATGGAGTGAGCTGGAGAGTGCTGGAGTGAGCTGGAGAGAGTGGGAGTGAGCTGAAGAGTGTGGGAGTGAGCTGGGGAGTGCGGGAGTGAGCTGGAGAGTGCGGTTGTGAGCTGGAGAATGTGCAAGCGAGATGGTGAGTGCAGGAGTGAGCTGGAGAGTGTGCGAGTGAGCTGGAGAGTGTGCCGGCGAGCTGGAGCAATAGGGAGTGAGCTGGAGAATGAGGGAGTTAGCTGGAGAGTGCGGGAGTGAGCTGGAGACGGCGGGACTGAGCTGGAGAATGATGGAGTGAGCTGGAGAGTGTTGGAGTGAGCTGGAGAGTGTGGGAGTGAGGTGGAGACTGCAGGATTGAGCTGGAGAGTGTACAAGTGAGCTGAAGAGTGTGGGAGTGAGCTGGAGAGTGTGGGAGTGATCTGGAGAGTGTGGGAGTGAGGTGGGGAGTGTGGGAGTGAGCTGGATAGTGTGGTAGTGAGCTGAAGAGTTTGGGAGTGAGCTGAAGAGTGTGGGAGTGAGCTGTAGAGTGTGGGAGTGAGCTGGAGAGTGTGGGAGTGAGCTGGAGAGGGTGCAAGGGAGCTGGAGAGTTTGGGACTGAGCATTAGAGTGTGCAAGTGAGCTGGAGAGTGCGGGATTGAGCTGGAGAGTGTGGGAGTGAGCTGGATAGTGTGGAAGTGAGCTGGAGAATGAATGATTGAGCTGGAAAGGGCGGGAGTGAGCTGGAGAATGATGGAGTGAGCTGGAGAGTGCGGGAGTGAGCTGGAGAGAGCGGAGTGAGCTGGAGAGTGTGGGAGTGAGCTGCAGAGTGCGGGAGTGTGCTGGAGAGTGTGGTAGTGAGCTGGAGAATGTGGGAGTGAGCTGAAGAGTGTGGGAGTGAGCTGGAGATTGTGGGATTGAGCTGGAGAGCGTGGGAGTGAGCTGGAGAGTGTGGGAGTGAGCTGGAGAGCGTGGGGGTGAGCTGGAGAGCGTGGGAGTCGGCTGGAGAGTGTGCAAGGGAGCTGGAGACTGTGGGACTGAGCTGGAGAGTGTGGGAGTGAGCTGGGGAGTGCGGGAGTGAACTGGAGAGTGTGGCAGTGAGCTGGAGACTGTGGGAGTGAGCTGGAGAGTGTGGGAGTGAGCTGGAGCGCGTGGGAGTGAGCTGGAGAGTGTGCAAGGGAGCTGGAGAGTGTGGGACTGAGCTGGAGAGTGTGGGAGTGAGCTGGGGAGTGCGCGAGTGAGCTGGAGAGTGCGGGTGTGAGCTGGAGAGTGTGCAAGCGAGCTGGAGAGTGCAGGAGTGAGCTGGAGAGTGTGGGAGCGAGCAGGAGAGTGTTCCGGGGAGCTGGAGAGTGAGGGAGTGAGCTGGAGAGTAAGGGAGCTAGCTGGAGAGTGCGGGAGTGAGCTGGAGAGTGCGGGAGTGAGCTGGAGAATGACGGAGTGAGCTGGAGAGTGCGTGAGTGAGCTGGAGATTGCGGGAGTGAGCTGGAGAGACTGGGAGAGAGCTGGTGAGTGTGGGAGTGAGGAGGAGAGTGCAGGATAGAGCAGGAGAGTGTGCAAGTGAGCTGGAGAGTGCGTGAGTGAGCTGGAGATTGCGGGAGTGAGCTGGAGAGTGTGGGAGTGAGCTGGAGAGTGTGGGAGTGAGCTGAAGAGTGTGGGAGTGAGCTGGAGATTGTGGGAGTGAGCTGAGAAGTGTGGGAGTGAGCTGGAGAGTGTGGGAGTGAGCTGGAGATTGCGGGTGTGAGCTGGAGATTGTCCAAGGGAGCTGGAGAGTTTGGGACTGAGCTGGAGAGTGTGGGAGTGAGCTGGAGAGTGTGGGATTGAGCTGGAGAGTGTGGGAGTGAGCTGGATAGTGTGGGAGTGAGCTAGAGAGTGAGCGAGTGAGCTGGCGAGTGTGGGAGTGAGCTGGAGAATGAGTGATTGAGCTGAAGAGTGCGGGAGTGAGCTGGAGAATGATGGAGTGAGATGGAGAGTGCGGGAGTGAGCTGGAGAGTGTGGGAGTGAGCTGAAGTTTGTGGGAGTGAGCTGGGGAGTGCGGGAGTGAGCTTTAGAGTGCGGTTGTGAGCTGGAGAGTGTGCAAGCGAGCTGGTGAGTGCAGGAGTGAGCTGGTGAGTGTGGGAGTGAGCTGGAGAGTGAGGGAGTTAGCTGGAGAGTGCGGGAGTGAGCTGGAGAGTGCGCGAGTGAGCTGGAGAATGATGGAGTGAGCTGGAGAGTGCGGGAGAGGGCTGGAGAGTGAGGGACTGAGTTGGAGATTGTGGGAGTGTGCTGGAGAGTGTGGGAGTGAGGTGGAGAGTGCAGGATTGAGCTGGAGAGTGTACAAGTGAGCTGAAGAGTGTGGGAGTGAGCTGGAGAGTGTGGGAGTGATCTGGAGAGTGTGGGAGTGAGCTGGGGAGTGTAGGAGTGAGCTGGAGAGTGTGGTAGTTAGCTGAAGAGTTTGGGAGTGAGCTGAAGAGTGTGGGAGTGAGCTGGAGAGTGTGGGAGTGAGCTGGAGAGTGCGGGAGGGAGCTGGAGAGTGTGCAAGGGAGCTGGAGAGTTTGGGACTGAGCATTAGACTGTGGGAGTGAGCTGGAGAGTGTGGCATTGAGCTGGAGAGTGTGGGAGTGAGCTGGATAGTGTGGGAGTGAGCTAGAGAGTGCGCGAGTGAGCTGGAGAGTGTGGGAGTGAGCTGGAGAATGAGTGATTGGGCTGGAGAGTGCTGGAGTGAGCTGGAGAATGATGGAGAGAGCTGGGGAGTGTAGGAGTGAGCTGGAGAGTGTGGTAGTTAGCTGAAGAGTTTGGGAGTGAGCTGAAGAGTGTGGGAGTGAGCTGGAGAGTGTGGGAGTGAGCTGGAGAGTGTACAAGTGAGCTGAAGAGTGTGGGAGTGAGCTGCAGAGTGTGGGAGTGATCTGGAGAGTGTGGGAGTGAGGTGGGGAGTGTGGGAGTGAGCTGGATAGTGTGGTAGTGAGCTGAAGAGTTTGGGAGTGAGCTGGAGATTGTGGGAGTGAGCTGAAGAGTGTGGGAGTGAGCTGTAGAGTGTGGGAGTGAGCTGGAGAGTGTGGGAGTGAGCTGGAGAGGGTGCAAGGGAGCTGGAGAGTTTGGGACTGAGCATTAGAGTGTGCAAGTGAGCTGGAGAGTGCGGGATTGAGCTGGAGAGTGTGGGAGTGAGCTGGATAGTGTGGAAGTGAGCTGGAGAATGAGTGATTGAGCTGGAAAGGGCGGGAGTGAGCTGGAGAATGATGGAGTGAGCTGGAGAGTGCGGGAGTGAGCTGGAGAGAGCGGAGTGAGCTGGAGAGTGTGGGAGTGAGCTGGAGATTGTGGGATTGAGCTGGAGAGCGTGGGAGTGAGCTGGAGAGTGTGGGAGTGAGCTGGAGAGCGTGGGGGTGAGCTGGAGAGCGTGGGAGTCGGCTGGAGAGTGTGCAAGGGAGCTGGAGACTGTGGGACTGAGCTGGAGAGTGTGGGAGTGAGCTGGGGAGTGCGGGAGTGAACTGGAGAGTGTGGCAGTGAGCTGGAGACTGTGGGAGTGAGCTGGAGAGTGTGGGAGTGAGCTGGAGCGCGTGGGAGTGAGCTGGAGAGTGTGCAAGGGAGCTGGAGAGTGTGGGACTGAGCTGGAGAGTGTGGGAGTGAGCTGGGGAGTGCGCGAGTGAGCTGGAGAGTGCGGGTGTGAGCTGGAGAGTGTGCAAGCGAGCTGGAGAGTGCAGGAGTGAGCTGGAGAGTGTGGGAGCGAGCAGGAGAGTGTTCCGGGGAGCTGGAGAGTGAGGGAGTGAGCTGGAGAGTAAGGGAGCTAGCTGGAGAGTGCGGGAGTGAGCTGGAGAGTGCGGGAGTAAGCTGGAGAGACTGGGAGAGAGCTGGTGAGTGTGGGAGTGAGGAGGAGAGTGCAGGATAGAGCAGGAGAGTGTGCAAGTGAGCTGGAGAGTGCGTGAGTGAGCTGGAGATTGCGGGAGTGAGCTGGAGAGTGTGGGAGTGAGCTGGAGAGTGTGGGAGTGAGCTGAAGAGTGTGGGAGTGAGCTGGAGATTGTGGGAGTGAGCTGAGAAGTGTGGGAGTGAGCTGGAGAGTGTGGGAGTGAGCTGGAGATTGCGGGTGTGAGCTGGAGATTGTCCAAGGGAGCTGGAGAGTTTGGGACTGAGCTGGAGAGTGTGGGAGTGAGCTGGAGAGTGTGGGATTGAGCTGGAGAGTGTGGGAGTGAGCTGGATAGTGTGGGAGTGAGCTGGAGAATGAGTGATTGAGCTGAAGAGTGCGGGAGTGAGCTGGAGAATGATGGAGTGAGATGGAGAGTGCGGGAGTGAGCTGGAGAGTGTGGGAGTGAGCTGAAGTTTGTGGGAGTGAGCTGGGGAGTGCGGGAGTGAGCTTTAGAGTGCGGTTGTGAGCTGGAGAGTGTGCAAGCGAGCTGGTGAGTGCAGGAGTGAGCTGGTGAGTGTGGGAGTGAGCTGGAGAGTGAGGGAGTTAGCTGGAGAGTGCGGGAGTGAGCTGGAGAGTGCGCGAGTGAGCTGGAGAATGATGGAGTGAGCTGGAGAGTGCGGGAGAGGGCTGGAGAGTGAGGGACTGAGTTGGAGATTGTGGGAGTGTGCTGGAGAGTGTGGGAGTGAGGTGGAGAGTGCAGGATTGAGCTGGAGAGTGTACAAGTGAGCTGAAGAGTGTGGGAGTGAGCTGGAGAGTGTGGGAGTGATCTGGAGAGTGTGGGAGTGAGCTGGGGAGTGTAGGAGGGAGCTGGAGAGTGTGGTAGTTAGCTGAAGAGTTTGGGAGTGAGCTGAAGAGTGTGGGAGTGAGCTGGAGAGTGTGGGAGTGAGCTGGAGAGTGCGGGAGGGAGCTGGAGAGTGTGCAAGGGAGCTGGAGAGTTTGGGACTGAGCATTAGACTGTGGGAGTGAGCTGGAGAGTGTGGCATTGAGCTGGAGAGTGTGGGAGTGAGCTGGATAGTGTGGGAGTGAGCTAGAGAGTGAGCGAGTGAGCTGGAGAGTGTGGGAGTGAGCTGGAGAATGAGTGATTGGGCTGGAGAGTGCTGGAGTGAGCTGGAGAATGATGGAGAGAGCTGGGGAGTGTAGGAGTGAGCTGGAGAGTGTGGTAGTTAGCTGAAGAGTTTGGGAGTGAGCTGAAGAGTGTGGGAGTGAGCTGGAGCGTGTGGGAGTGAGCTGGAGAGTGTACAAGTGAGCTGAAGAGTGTGGGAGTGAGCTGCAGAGTGTGGGAGTGATCTGGAGAGTGTGGGAGTGAGGTGGGGAGTGTGGGAGTGAGCTGGATAGTGTGGTAGTGAGCTGAAGAGTTTGGGAGTGAGCTGGAGATTGTGGGAGTGAGCTGAAGAGTGTGGGAGTGAGCTGTAGAGTGTGGGAGTGAGCTGGAGAGTGTGGGAGTGAGCTGGAGAGGGTGCAAGGGAGCTAGAGAGTTTGGGACTGAGCATTAGAGTGTGCAAGTGAGCTGGAGAGTGCGGGATTGAGCTGGAGAGTGTGGGAGTGAGCTGGATAGTGTGGAAGTGAGCTGGAGAATGAGTGATTGAGCTGGAAAGGGCGGGAGTGAGCTGGAGAATGATGGAGTGAGCTGGAGAGTGCGGGAGTGAGCTGGAGAGAGCGGAGTGAGCTGGAGAGTGTGGGAGTGAGCTGCAGAGTGCGGGAGTGTGCTGGAGAGTGTGGTAGTGAGCTGGAGAATGTGGGAGTGAGCTGAAGAGTGTGGGAGTGAGCTGGAGATTGTGGGATTGAGCTGGAGAGCGTGGGAGTGAGCTGGAGAGTGTGGGAGTGAGCTGGAGAGCGTGGGGGTGAGCTGGAGAGCGTGGGAGTCGGCTGGAGAGTGTGCAAGGGAGCTGGAGACTGTGGGACTGAGCTGGAGAGTGTGGGAGTGAGCTGGGGAGTGCGGGAGAGAACTGGAGAGTGTGGCAGTGAGCTGGAGACTGTCGGAGTGAGCTGGAGAGTGTGGGAGTTAGCTGGAGAGCGTGGGAGTGAGCTGGAGAGTGTGCAAGGGAGCTGGAGAGTGCGGGTGTGAGCTGGAGAGTGTGCAAGCGAGCTGGAGAGTGCAGGAGTGAGCTGGAGAGTGTGGGAGCGAGCAGGAGAGTGTTCCGGGGAGCTGGAGAGTGAGGGAGTGAGCTGGAGAGTAAGGGAGCCAGCTGGAGAGTGCGGGAGTGAGCTGGAGAGTGCGGGAGTGAGCTGGAGAATGACGGAGTGAGCTGGAGAGTGCGTGAGTGAGCTGGAGATTGCGGTAGTGAGCTGGAGAGACTGGGAGAGAGCTGGTGAGTGTGGGAGTGAGGAGGAGAGTGCAGGATAGAGCAGGAGAGTGTGCAAGTGAGCTGGAGAGTGCGTGAGTGAGCTGGAGATTGCGGGAGTGAGCTGGAGAGTGTGGGAGTGAGCTGGAGAGTGTGGGAGTGAGCTGAAGAGTGTGGGAGTGAGCTGGAGATTGTGGGAGTGAGCTGAGAAGTGTGGGAGTGAGCTGGAGAGTGTGGGAGTGAGCTGGAGAGTGTGGGATTGAGCTGGAGAGTGTGGGAGTGAGCTGGATAGTGTGGGAGTGAGCTAGAGAGTGAGCGAGTGAGCTGGCGAGTGTGGGAGTGAGCTGGAGAATGAGTGATTGAGCTGAAGAGTGCGGGAGTGAGCTGGAGAATGATGGAGTGAGATGGAGAGTGCGGGAGTGAGCTGGAGAGTGTGGGAGTGTGCTGAAGTTTGTGGGAGTGAGCTGGGGAGTGCGGGAGTGAGCTTTAGAGTGCGGTTGTGAGCTGGAGAGTGTGCAAGCGAGCTGGTGAGTGCAGGAGTGAGCTGGTGAGTGTGGGAGTGAGCTGGAGAGTGAGGGAGTTAGCTGGAGAGTGCGGGAGTGAGCTGGAGAGTGTGGGAGTGAGCTGGAGAGTGTGGGAGCGAGCAGGAGAGTGTTCCGGGGAGCTGGAGAGTGAGGGAGTGAGCTGGAGAGTAAGGGAGCTAGCTGGAGAGTGCGGGAGTGAGCTGGAGAGTGCGGGAGTGAGCTGGAGAATGACGGAGTGAGCTGGAGAGTGCGTGAGTGAGCTGGAGATTGCGGGAGTGAGCTGGAGAGACTGGGAGAGAGCTGGTGAGTGTGGGAGTGAGGAGGAGAGTGCAGGATAGAGCAGGAGAGTGTGCAAGTGAGCTGGAGAGTGCGTGAGTGAGCTGGAGATTGCGGGAGTGAGCTGGAGAGTGTGGGAGTGAGCTGGAGAGTGTGGGAGTGAGCTGAAGAGTGTGGGAGTGAGCTGGAGATTGTGGGAGTGAGCTGAGAAGTGTGGGAGTGAGCTGGAGAGTGTGGGAGTGAGCTGGAGAGTGTGGGATTTAGCTGGAGAGTGTGGGAGTGAGCTGGATAGTGTGGGAGTGAGCTAGAGAGTGAGCGAGTGAGCTGGCGAGTGTGGGAGTGAGCTGGAGAATGAGTGATTGAGCTGAAGAGTGCGGGAGTGAGCTGGAGAATGATGGAGTGAGATGGAGAGTGCGGGAGTGAGCTGGAGAGTGTGGGAGTGTGCTGAAGTTTGTGGGAGTGAGCTGGGGAGTGCGGGAGTGAGCTTTAGAGTGCGGTTGTGAGCTGGAGAGTGTGCAAGCGAGCTGGTGAGTGCAGGAGTGAGCTGGTGAGTGTGGGAGTGAGCTGGAGAGTGAGGGAGTTAGCTGGAGAGTGCGGGAGTGAGCTGGAGAGTGCGCGAGTGAGCTGGAGAATGATGGAGTGAGCTGGAGAGTGCGGGAGAGGGCTGGAGAGTGAGGGACTGAGTTGGAGATTGTGGGAGTGTGCTGGAGAGTGTGGGAGTGAGGTGGAGAGTGCAGGATTGAGCTGGAGAGTGTACAAGTGAGCTGAAGAGTGTGGGAGTGAGCTGGAGAGTGTGGGAGTGAGCTGGAGAGTGTGGGAGTGAGCTGCATAGGGAGAGATTGAGCTGGAGGGTGTGGGAGTGAGCTGGAGAGTGCGAGAGTGAGCTGGAGAGTGCGCAAGGGCGCTGGAGAGTGCGGGAGTGAGCTGGAGAGTGCGGGGGGGGTGGAGAGTGCAGGAGTGATCTGGGGAGTGCAGAAGTGAGCAGGAGAGTGCGGGAATGAGCTGGAGAGTGCGGGAGTGAGCTGGAGAGTGCGGGAGTGAGCTGGAGAGTGCGGGGGGGGTGGAGAGTGCAGGAGTGATCTGGGGAGTGCAGAAGTGAGCAGGAGAGTGCGGGAATGAGCTGGAGAATGAGGGAGTGAGCTGGAGTGTGCGGGAGTGAGCTGGAGAGTGTGCCAGTGAGCTGGAGAGTGCAGGTGTGAGCTGGAGAGTGTGGGCGTGAGCAGGAGTGTGTGGGAGTGAGTTGGAGAGTGTAGGAGTGAGCTGGAGAGTGTGCTAGTGAGCTGTAGAGTGTGGGAGTGAGCTGGAGAGTGTGGGCGTGAGCTGGAGAGTGTGGGAGTGAACTGGAGAGTGCGGGTGTGAGCTTGAGAGTGTGGGAGAGAGCTGGAGAGTGCGGGAGTGAGCTGGAGAGTGTGCCGGCGAGCTGGAGAGTGTGGGAGTGAGCTGGAGAGTGTGGGTGCGAGATGGAGAGTGTGGGAGTGAGCTGGAGAGTGTGGGAGTGAGCTGGAGATTGTGGGAGTGAGCTGGAGAGTGCGGGTGTGAGCTGGAGAGTGTAGGAGTGAGCTGGAGAGTGTGGGAGTGAGCTGGGTAGTGTGGGAGTGAGCTGGAGAGTGCGGGCGTGAGCTGGTAAGAGTGGGAGTCAGCTGGAGATTGCTGGAGTGAGCCTTAGATTGTGCAAGTGAGCTGAAGAGTTTGGGAGTGTGCTGGAGAGTGTGGGAGTGAGCTGGATAGTGTGCCAACGAGCTGGAGAGAGCTTGAGTGAGCTGGAGAGTGTGGGTGTGAGCTGGAGGGTGTGGGAGTGAGCTGAAGAGTGTGGGAGTGAGCTAGAGAGAGTGGGAGTGAGCTGGAGAGTGTGGGATTGAGCTGGATAGTGAGGGAGTGAGCTGGAGGGTGTGGGAGTGAGCTGGAGAATGAGGGAGTGAACTGGAGAATCTGGGAGTGAGCTGGAGAGTGCTGGACTGAGCTGGAGAGTGTGAGAGTGAGCTGGAGAGTGCGGGCGTGAGCTGCTAAGTGTGGGAGTGAGCTGGAGAGTGCTGGAGTGAGCTGGAGAGTGTGCAAGTGAGCTGAAGAGTTCGGGAGTGAGCTGGAGAGTGCGGGTGTGAGCTGGAGAATGTGGGAATGAGCTGGAGAGCGCGGGAGTGAGCTGGAGAGTGTGCAAGGGAGCTGGAGAGTGTGGGACTGAGCTGGAGAGTGTGGGAGTGAGCTGGGGAGGGCGCGAGTGAGCTGGAGAGTGCGGGTGTGAGCTGGAGAGTGTGCAAGCGAGCTGGAGAGTGCAGGAGTGAGCTGGAGAGTGTGGGAGCGAGCAGGAGAGTGTTCCGGGGAGCTGGAGAGTGAGGGAGTGAGCTGGAGAGTAAGGGAGCTAGCTGGAGAGTGCGGGAGTGAGCTGGAGAGTGCGGGAGTGAGCTGGAGAATGACGGAGTGAGCTGGAGAGTGCGTGAGTGAGCTGGAGATTGCGGGAGTGAGCTGGAGAGACTGGGAGAGAGCTGGTGAGTGTGGGAGTGAGGAGGAGAGTGCAGGATAGAGCAGGAGAGTGTGCAAGTGAGCTGGAGAGTGCGTGAGTGAGCTGGAGATTGCGGGAGTGAGCTGGAGAGTGTGGGAGTGAGCTGGAGAGTGTGGGAGTGAGCTGAAGAGTGTGGGAGTGAGCTGGAGATTGTGGGAGTGAGCTGAGAAGTGTGGGAGTGAGCTGGAGAGTGTGGGAGTGAGCTGGAGATTGCGGGTGTGAGCTGGAGATTGTCCAAGGGAGCTGGAGAGTTTGGGACTGAGCTGGAGAGTGTGGGAGTGAGCTGGAGAGTGTGGGATTGAGCTGGAGAGTGTGGGAGTGAGCTGGATAGTGTGGGAGTGAGCTAGAGAGTGAGCGAGTGAGCTGGCGAGTGTGGGAGTGAGCTGGAGAATGAGTGATTGAGCTGAAGAGTGCGGGAGTGAGCTGGAGAATGATGGAGTGAGATGGAGAGTGCGGGAGTGAGCTGGAGAGTGTGGGAGTGAGCTGAAGTTTGTGGGAGTGAGCTGGGGAGTGCGGGAGTGAGCTTTAGAGTGCGGTTGTGAGCTGGAGAGTGTGCAAGCGAGCTGGTGAGTGCAGGAGTGAGCTGGTGAGTGTGGGAGTGAGCTGGAGAGTGAGGGAGTTAGCTGGAGAGTGCGGGAGTGAGCTGGAGAGTGCGCGAGTGAGCTGGAGAATGATGGAGTGAGCTGGAGAGTGCGGGAGAGGGCTGGAGAGTGAGGGACTGAGTTGGAGATTGTGGGAGTGTGCTGGAGAGTGTGGGAGTGAGGTGGAGAGTGCAGGATTGAGCTGGAGAGTGTACAAGTGAGCTGAAGAGTGTGGGAGTGAGCTGGAGAGTGTGGGAGTGATCTGGAGAGTGTGGGAGTGAGCTGGGGAGTGTAGGAGTGAGCTGGAGAGTGTGGTAGTTAGCTGAAGAGTTTGGGAGTGAGCTGAAGAGTGTGGGAGTGAGCTGGAGAGTGTGGGAGTGAGCTGGAGAGTGCGGGAGGGAGCTGGAGAGTGTGCAAGGGAGCTGGAGAGTTTGGGACTGAGCATTAGACTGTGGGAGTGAGCTGGAGAGTGTGGCATTGAGCTGGAGAGTGTGGGAGTGAGCTGGATAGTGTGGGAGTGAGCTAGAGAGTGAGCGAGTGAGCTGGAGAGTGTGGGAGTGAGCTGGAGAATGAGTGATTGGGCTGGAGAGTGCTGGAGTGAGCTGGAGAATGATGGAGAGAGCTGGGGAGTGTAGGAGTGAGCTGGAGAGTGTGGTAGTTAGCTGAAGAGTTTGGGAGTGAGCTGAAGAGTGTGGGAGTGAGCTGGAGAGTGTGGGAGTGAGCTGGAGAGTGTACAAGTGAGCTGAAGAGTGTGGGAGTGAGCTGCAGAGTGTGGGAGTGATCTGGAGAGTGTGGGAGTGAGGTGGGGAGTGTGGGAGTGAGCTGGATAGTGTGGTAGTGAGCTGAAGAGCTTGGGAGTGAGCTGGAGATTGTGGGAGTGAGCTGAAGAGTGTGGGAGTGAGCTGTAGAGTGTGGGAGTGAGCTGGAGAGTGTGGGAGTGAGCTGGAGAGGGTGCAAGGGAGCTGGAGAGTTTGGGACTGAGCATTAGAGTGTGCAAGTGAGCTGGAGAGTGCGGGATTGAGCTGGAGAGTGTGGGAGTGAGCTGGATAGTGTGGAAGTGAGCTGGAGAATGAGTGATTGAGCTGGAAAGGGCGGGAGTGAGCTGGAGAATGATGGAGTGAGCTGGAGAGTGCGGGAGTGAGCTGGAGAGAGCGGAGTGAGCTGGAGAGTGTGGGAGTGAGCTGCAGAGTGCGGGAGTGTGCTGGAGAGTGTGGTAGTGAGCTGGAGAATGTGGGAGTGAGCTGAAGAGTGTGGGAGTGAGCTGGAGATTGTGGGATTGAGCTGGAGAGCGTGGGAGTGAGCTGGAGAGTGTGGGAGTGAGCTGGAGAGCGTGGGGGTGAGCTGGAGAGCGTGGGAGTCGGCTGGAGAGTGTGCAAGGGAGCTGGAGACTGTGGGACTGAGCTGGAGAGTGTGGGAGTGAGCTGGGGAGTGCGGGAGTGAACTGGAGAGTGTGGCAGTGAGCTGGAGACTGTGGGAGTGAGCTGGAGAGTGTGGGAGTGAGCTGGAGAGCGTGGGAGTGAGCTGGAGAGTGTGCAAGGGAGCTGGAGAGTGTGGGACTGAGCTGGAGAGTGTGGGAGTGAGCTGGGGAGTGCGCGAGTGAGCTGGAGAGTGAGGGAGTGAGCTGGAGAGTGTGCAAGCGAGCTGGAGAGTGCAGGAGTGAGCTGGAGAGTGTGGGAGCGAGCAGGAGAGTGTTCCGGGGAGCTGGAGAGTGAGGGAGTGAGCTGGAGAGTAAGGGAGCTAGCTGGAGAGTGCGGGAGTGAGCTGGAGAGTGCGGGAGTGAGCTGGAGAATGACGGAGTGAGCTGGAGAGTGCGTGAGTGAGCTGGAGATTGCGGGAGTGAGCTGGAGAGACTGGGAGAGAGCTGGTGAGTGTGGGAGTGAGGAGGAGAGTGCAGGATAGAGCAGGAGAGTGTGCAAGTGAGCTGGAGAGTGCGTGAGTGAGCTGGAGATTGCGGGAGTGAGCTGGAGAGTGTGGGAGTGAGCTGGAGAGTGTGGGAGTGAGCTGGAGAGTGTGGGATTGAGCTGGAGAGTGTGGGAGTGAGCTGGATAGTGTGGGAGTGAGCTAGAGAGTGAGCGAGTGAGCTGGCGAGTGTGGGAGTGAGCTGTAGGGTGTGGGAGTGAGCTGGAGAATGCGGGAGTGAGCTGGAGAGGGTGCAAGGGAGCTGGAGAGTTTGGGACTGAGCATTAGACTGTGGGGGTGAGCTGGAGAGTGTGGGATTGAGCTGGATAGTGAGGGAGTGAGCTGGAGGGTGTGGGAGTGAGCTGGAGAATGAGGGAGTGAACTGGAGAATCTGGAAGTGAGCTGGAGAGTGCTGGACTGAGCTGGAGAGTGTGAGAGTGAGCTGGAGAGTGCGGGCGTGAGCTGCTAAGTGTGGGAGTGAGCTGGAGAGTGCTGGAGTGAGCTGGAGAGTGTGCAAGTGAGCTGAAGAGTTCGGGAGTGAGCTGGAGAGTGCGGGTGTGAGCTGGAGAATGTGGGAATGAGCTGGAGAGCGCGGGAGTGAGCTGGAGAGTGTGCAAGGGAGCTGGAGAGTGTGGGACTGAGCTGGAGAGTGTGGGAGTGAGCTGGGGAGGGCGCGAGTGAGCTGGAGAGTGCGGGTGTGAGCTGGAGAGTGTGCAAGTGAGCTGGAGAGTGCAGGAGTGAGCTGGAGAGTGTGGGAGCGAGCAGGAGAGTGTTCCGGGGAGCTGGAGAGTGAGGGAGTGAGCTGGAGAGTAAGGGAGCTAGCTGGAGAGTGCGGGAGTGAGCTGGAGAGTGCGGGAGTGAGCTGGAGAATGACGGAGTGAGCTGGAGAGTGCGTGAGTGAGCTGGAGATTGCGGGAGTGAGCTGGAGAGACTGGGAGAGAGCTGGTGAGTGTGGGAGTGAGGAGGAGAGTGCAGGATAGAGCAGGAGAGTGTGCAAGTGAGCTGGAGAGTGCGTGAGTGAGCTGGAGATTGCGGGAGTGAGCTGGAGAGTGTGGGAGTGAGCTGGAGAGTGTGGGAGTGAGCTGAAGAGTGTGGGAGTGAGCTGGAGATTGTGGGAGTGAGCTGAGAAGTGTGGGAGTGAGCTGGAGAGTGTGGGAGTGAGCTGGAGATTGCGGGTGTGAGCTGGAGATTGTCCAAGGGAGCTGGAGAGTTTGGGACTGAGCTGGAGAGTGTGGGAGTGAGCTGGAGAGTGTGGGATTGAGCTGGAGAGTGTGGGAGTGAGCTGGATAGTGTGGGAGTGAGCTAGAGAGTGAGCGAGTGAGCTGGCGAGTGTGGGAGTGAGCTGGAGAATGAGTGATTGAGCTGAAGAGTGCGGGAGTGAGCTGGAGAATGATGGAGTGAGATGGAGAGTGCGGGAGTGAGCTGGAGAGTGTGGGAGTGAGCTGAAGTTTGTGGGAGTGAGCTGGGGAGTGCGGGAGTGAGCTTTAGAGTGCGGTTGTGAGCTGGAGAGTGTGCAAGCGAGCTGGTGAGTGCAGGAGTGAGCTGGTGAGTGTGGGAGTGAGCTGGAGAGTGAGGGAGTTAGCTGGAGAGTGCGGGAGTGAGCTGGAGAGTGCGCGAGTGAGCTGGAGAATGATGGAGTGAGCTGGAGAGTGCGGGAGAGGGCTGGAGAGTGAGGGACTGAGTTGGAGATTGTGGGAGTGTGCTGGAGAGTGTGGGAGTGAGGTGGAGAGTGCAGGATTGAGCTGGAGAGTGTACAAGTGAGCTGAAGAGTGTGGGAGTGAGCTGGAGAGTGTGGGAGTGATCTGGAGAGTGTGGGAGTGAGCTGGGGAGTGTAGGAGTGAGCTGGAGAGTGTGGTAGTTAGCTGAAGAGTTTGGGAGTGAGCTGAAGAGTGTGGGAGTGAGCTGGAGAGTGTGGGAGTGAGCTGGAGAGTGCGGGAGGGAGCTGGAGAGTGTGCAAGGGAGCTGGAGAGTTTGGGACTGAGCATTAGACTGTGGGAGTGAGCTGGAGAGTGTGGCATTGAGCTGGAGAGTGTGGGAGTGAGCTGGATAGTGTGGGAGTGAGCTAGAGAGTGAGCGAGTGAGCTGGAGAGTGTGGGAGTGAGCTGGAGAATGAGTGATTGGGCTGGAGAGTGCTGGAGTGAGCTGGAGAATGATGGAGAGAGCTGGGGAGTGTAGGAGTGAGCTGGAGAGTGTGGTAGTTAGCTGAAGAGTTTGGGAGTGAGCTGAAGAGTGTGGGAGTGAGCTGGAGAGTGTGGGAGTGAGCTGGAGAGTGTACAAGTGAGCTGAAGAGTGTGGGAGTGAGCTGCAGAGTGTGGGAGTGATCTGGAGAGTGTGGGAGTGAGGTGGGGAGTGTGGGAGTGAGCTGGATAGTGTGGTAGTGAGCTGAAGAGCTTGGGAGTGAGCTGGAGATTGTGGGAGTGAGCTGAAGAGTGTGGGAGTGAGCTGTAGAGTGTGGGAGTGAGCTGGAGAGTGTGGGAGTGAGCTGGAGAGGGTGCAAGGGAGCTGGAGAGTTTGGGACTGAGCATTAGAGTGTGCAAGTGAGCTGGAGAGTGCGGGATTGAGCTGGAGAGTGTGGGAGTGAGCTGGATAGTGTGGAAGTGAGCTGGAGAATGAGTGATTGAGCTGGAAAGGGCGGGAGTGAGCTGGAGAATGATGGAGTGAGCTGGAGAGTGCGGGAGTGAGCTGGAGAGAGCGGAGTGAGCTGGAGAGTGTGGGAGTGAGCTGCAGAGTGCGGGAGTGTGCTGGAGAGTGTGGTAGTGAGCTGGAGAATGTGGGAGTGAGCTGAAGAGTGTGGGAGTGAGCTGGAGATTGTGGGATTGAGCTGGAGAGCGTGGGAGTGAGCTGGAGAGTGTGGGAGTGAGCTGGAGAGCGTGGGGGTGAGCTGGAGAGCGTGGGAGTCGGCTGGAGAGTGTGCAAGGGAGCTGGAGACTGTGGGACTGAGCTGGAGAGTGTGGGAGTGAGCTGGGGAGTGCGGGAGTGAACTGGAGAGTGTGGCAGTGAGCTGGAGACTGTGGGAGTGAGCTGGAGAGTGTGGGAGTGAGCTGGAGCGCGTGGGAGTGAGCTGGAGAGTGTGCAAGGGAGCTGGAGAGTGTGGGACTGAGCTGGAGAGTGTGGGAGTGAGCTGGGGAGTGCGCGAGTGAGCTGGAGAGTGCGGGTGTGAGCTGGAGAGTGTGCAAGCGAGCTGGAGAGTGCAGGAGTGAGCTGGAGAGTGTGGGAGCGAGCAGGAGAGTGTTCCGGGGAGCTGGAGAGTGAGGGAGTGAGCTGGAGAGTAAGGGAGCTAGCTGGAGAGTGCGGGAGTGAGCTGGAGAGTGCGGGAGTGAGCTGGAGAATGACGGAGTGAGCTGGAGAGTGCGTGAGTGAGCTGGAGATTGCGGGAGTGAGCTGGAGAGACTGGGAGAGAGCTGGTGAGTGTGGGAGTGAGGAGGAGAGTGCAGGATAGAGCAGGAGAGTGTGCAAGTGAGCTGGAGAGTGCGTGAGTGAGCTGGAGATTGCGGGAGTGAGCTGGAGAGTGTGGGAGTGAGCTGGAGAGTGTGGGAGTGAGCTGAAGAGTGTGGGAGTGAGCTGGAGATTGTGGGAGTGAGCTGAGAAGTGTGGGAGTGAGCTGGAGAGTGTGGGAGTGAGCTGGAGAGTGTGGGATTGAGCTGGAGAGTGTGGGAGTGAGCTGGATAGTGTGGGAGTGAGCTAGAGAGTGAGCGAGTGAGCTGGCGAGTGTGGGAGTGAGCTGGAGAATGAGTGATTGAGCTGAAGAGTGCGGGAGTGAGCTGGAGAATGATGGAGTGAGATGGAGAGTGCGGGAGTGAGCTGGAGAGTGTGGGAGTGTGCTGAAGTTTGTGGGAGTGAGCTGGGGAGTGCGGGAGTGAGCTTTAGAGTGCGGTTGTGAGCTGGAGAGTGTGCAAGCGAGCTGGTGAGTGCAGGAGTGAGCTGGTGAGTGTGGGAGTGAGCTGGAGAGTGAGGGAGTTAGCTGGAGAGTGTGGGAGTGAGCTGGAGAGTGCGCGAGTGAGCTGGAGAATGATGGAGTGAGCTGGAGAGTGCGGGAGAGGGCTGGAGAGTGAGGGACTGAGTTGGAGATTGTGGGAGTGTGCTGGAGAGTGTGGGAGTGAGGTGGAGAGTGCAGGATTGAGCTGGAGAGTGTACAAGTGAGCTGAAGAGTGTGGGAGTGAGCTGGAGAGTGTGGGAGTGATCTGGAGAGTGTGGGAGTGAGCTGGGGAGTGTAGGAGTGAGCTGGAGAGTGTGGTAGTTAGCTGAAGAGTTTGGGAGTGAGCTGAAGAGTGTGGGAGTGAGCTGGAGAGTGTGGGAGTGAGCTGGAGAGTGCGGGAGGGAGCTGGAGAGTGTGCAAGGGAGCTGGAGAGTTTGGGACTGAGCATTAGACTGTGGGAGTGAGCTGGAGAGTGTGGCATTGAGCTGGAGAGTGTGGGAGTGAGCTGGATAGTGTGGGAGTGAGCTAGAGAGTGAGCGGGTGAGCTGGAGAGTGTGGGAGTGAGCTGGAGAATGAGTGATTGGGCTGGAGAGTGCTGGAGTGAGCTGGAGAATGATGGAGAGAGCTGGAGAGTTGGGAGTGAGCTGGAGTTTGTGGGAGTGAGGTGGAGAGTGGAGGATTGAGCTGGAGAGTGTGCAAGTGAGCTGAAGAGTGTGGAAGTGAGCTGGAGAGTGTGGGAGTGAGCTGGACAGTGTTGGAGTGAGCTATGGAGTGTGGGAGTGAGCTGGAGAGTGTGGGAGTGAGCTGGAGAGTGTGGGAGTGAGCTGGAGATTGCGGGTGTGAGCTGGAGATTGTCCAAGGGAGCTGGAGAGTTTGGGACTGAGCTGGAGAGTGTGGGAGTGAGCTGGAGAGTGTGGGATTGAGCTGGAGAGTGTGGGAGTGAGCTGGATAGTGTGGGAGTGAGCTAGAGAGTGAGCGAGTGAGCTGGCGAGTGTGGGAGTGAGCTGGAGAATGAGTGATTGAGCTGAAGAGTGCGGGAGTGAGCTGGAGAATGATGGAGTGAGATGGAGAGTGCGGGAGTGAGCTGGAGAGTGTGGGAGTGAGCTGAAGTTTGTGGGAGTGAGCTGGGGAGTGCGGGAGTGAGCTTTAGAGTGCGGTTGTGAGCTGGAGAGTGTGCAAGCGAGCTGGTGAGTGCAGGAGTGAGCTGGTGAGTGTGGGAGTGAGATGGAGAGTGAGGGAGTTAGCTGGAGAGTGCGGGAGTGAGCTGGAGAGTGCGCGAGTGAGCTGGAGAATGATGGAGTGAGCTGGAGAGTGCGGGAGAGGGCTGGAGAGTGAGGGACTGAGTTGGAGATTGTGGGAGTGTGCTGGAGAGTGTGGGAGTGAGGTGGAGAGTGCAGGATTGAGCTGGAGAGTGTACAAGTGAGCTGAAGAGTGTGGGAGTGAGCTGGAGAGTGTGGGAGTGATCTGGAGAGTGTGGGAGTGAGCTGGGGAGTGTAGGAGTGAGCTGGAGAGTGTGGTAGTTAGCTGAAGAGTTTGGGAGTGAGCTGAAGAGTGTGGGAGTGAGCTGGAGAGTGTGGGAGTGAGCTGGAGAGTGCGGGAGGGAGCTGGAGAGTGTGCAAGGGAGCTGGAGAGTTTGGGACTGAGCATTAGACTGTGGGAGTGAGCTGGAGAGTGTGGCATTGAGCTGGAGAGTGTGGGAGTGAGCTGGATAGTGTGGGAGTGAGCTAGAGAGTGAGCGAGTGAGCTGGAGAGTGTGGGAGTGAGCTGGAGAATGAGTGATTGGGCTGGAGAGTGCTGGAGTGAGCTGGAGAATGATGGAGAGAGCTGGGGAGTGTAGGAGTGAGCTGGAGAGTGTGGTAGTTAGCTGAAGAGTTTGGGAGTGAGCTGAAGAGTGTGGGAGTGAGCTGGAGAGTGTGGGAGTGAGCTGGAGAGTGTACAAGTGAGCTGAAGAGTGTGGGAGTGAGCTGCAGAGTGTGGGAGTGATCTGGAGAGTGTGGGAGTGAGGTGGGGAGTGTGGGAGTGAGCTGGATAGTGTGGTAGTGAGCTGAAGAGTTTGGGAGTGAGCTGGAGATTGTGGGAGTGAGCTGAAGAGTGTGGGAGTGAGCTGTAGAGTGTGGGAGTGAGCTGGAGAGTGTGGGAGTGAGCTGGAGAGGGTGCAAGGGAGCTGGAGAGTTTGGGACTGAGCATTAGAGTGTGCAAGTGAGCTGGAGAGTGCGGGATTGAGCTGGAGAGTGTGGGAGTGAGCTGGATAGTGTGGAAGTGAGCTGGAGAATGAGTGATTGAGCTGGAAAGGGCGGGAGTGAGCTGGAGAATGATGGAGTGAGCTGGAGAGTGCGGGAGTGAGCTGGAGAGAGCGGAGTGAGCTGGAGAGTGTGGGAGTGAGCTGCAGAGTGCGGGAGTGTGCTGGAGAGTGTGGTAGTGAGCTGGAGAATGTGGGAGTGAGCTGAAGAGTGTGGGAGTGAGCTGGAGATTGTGGGATTGAGCTGGAGAGCGTGGGAGTGAGCTGGAGAGTGTGGGAGTGAGCTGGAGAGCGTGGGGGTGAGCTGGAGAGCGTGGGAGTCGGCTGGAGAGTGTGCAAGGGAGCTGGAGACTGTGGGACTGAGCTGGAGAGTGTGGGAGTGAGCTGGGGAGTGCGGGAGTGAACTGGAGAGTGTGGCAGTGAGCTGGAGACTGTGGGAGTGAGCTGGAGAGTGTGGGAGTGAGCTGGAGAGCGTGGGAGTGAGCTGGAGAGTGTGCAAGGGAGCTGGAGAGTGTGGGACTGAGCTGGAGAGTGTGGGAGTGAGCTGGGGAGTGCGCGAGTGAGCTGGAGAGTGCGGGTGTGAGCTGGAGAGTGTGCAAGCGAGCTGGAGAGTGCAGGAGTGAGCTGGAGAGTGTGGGAGCGAGCAGGAGAGTGTTCCGGGGAGCTGGAGAGTGAGGGAGTGAGCTGGAGAGTAAGGGAGCTAGCTGGAGAGTGCGGGAGTGAGCTGGAGAGTGCGGGAGTGAGCTGGAGAATGACGGAGTGAGCTGGAGAGTGCGTGAGTGAGCTGGAGATTGCGGGAGTGAGCTGGAGAGACTGGGAGAGAGCTGGTGAGTGTGGGAGTGAGGAGGAGAGTGCAGGATAGAGCAGGAGAGTGTGCAAGTGAGCTGGAGAGTGCGTGAGTGAGCTGGAGATTGCGGGAGTGAGCTGGAGAGTGTGGGAGTGAGCTGGAGAGTGTGGGAGTGAGCTGAAGAGTGTGGGAGTGAGCTGGAGATTGTGGGAGTGAGCTGAGAAGTGTGGGAGTGAGCTGGAGAGTGTGGGAGTGAGCTGGAGAGTGTGGGATTGAGCTGGAGAGTGTGGGAGTGAGCTGGATAGTGTGGGAGTGAGCTAGAGAGTGAGCGAGTGAGCTGGCGAGTGTGGGAGTGAGCTGGAGAATGAGTGATTGAGCTGAAGAGTGCGGGAGTGAGCTGGAGAATGATGGAGTGAGATGGAGAGTGCGGGAGTGAGCTGGAGAGTGTGGGAGTGTGCTGAAGTTTGTGGGAGTGAGCTGGGGAGTGCGGGAGTGAGCTTTAGAGTGCGGTTGTGAGCTGGAGAGTGTGCAAGCGAGCTGGTGAGTGCAGGAGTGAGCTGGTGAGTGTGGGAGTGAGCTGGAGAGTGAGGGAGTTAGCTGGAGAGTGCGGGAGTGAGCTGGAGAGTGCGCGAGTGAGCTGGAGAATGATGGAGTGAGCTGGAGAGTGCGGGAGAGGGCTGGAGAGTGAGGGACTGAGTTGGAGATTGTGGGAGTGTGCTGGAGAGTGTGGGAGTGAGGTGGAGAGTGCAGGATTGAGCTGGAGAGTGTACAAGTGAGCTGAAGAGTGTGGGAGTGAGCTGGAGAGTGTGGGAGTGATCTGGAGAGTGTGGGAGTGAGCTGGGGAGTGTAGGAGTGAGCTGGAGAGTGTGGTAGTTAGCTGAAGAGTTTGGGAGTGAGCTGAAGAGTGTGGGAGTGAGCTGGAGAGTGTGGGAGTGAGCTGGAGAGTGCGGGAGGGAGCTGGAGAGTGTGCAAGGGAGCTGGAGAGTTTGGGACTGAGCATTAGACTGTGGGAGTGAGCTGGAGAGTGTGGCATTGAGCTGGAGAGTGTGGGAGTGAGCTGGATAGTGTGGGAGTGAGCTAGAGAGTGAACGGGTGAGCTGGAGAGTGTGGGAGTGAGCTGGAGAATGAGTGATTGGGCTGGAGAGTGCTGGAGTGAGCTGGAGAATGATGGAGAGAGCTGGAGAGTTGGGAGTGAGCTGGAGTTTGTGGGAGTGAGGTGGAGAGTGGAGGATTGAGCTGGAGAGTGTGCAAGTGAGCTGAAGAGTGTGGAAGTGAGCTGGAGAGTGTGGGAGTGAGCTGGACAGTGTGGGAGTGAGCTATGGAGTGTGGGAGTGAGCTGGAGAGTGTGGGTGTGAGCTGAAGAGTGTGGGAGTGAGCTGGAGATTGTGGGAGTGAGCTGAAGAGTGTGGGAGTGAGCTGGAGATTGTGGGATTGAGCTGGAGAGTGCGGAGGTTAGCTGGAGATTGTCCAAGGGAGCTGAAGAGTTTGGCAGTGAGCTGGAGAGTGTGGGAGTGAACTGGAGCGTGTGGGAGTGAGCTGGAGAATGTGGGAGTGAGCTGGATAGTGAGGGAGTGAGCTGGAGAGTGCGGGAGTGAGCTGGAGAGTGTTGGAGTGAGCTGCAGAGTGCGGAAGTGAGCTGGAGAGCGTGGGAGTGAGATGGAGAGTGTGGGAGTGAGCTGGAGAGTGCAGGAGTGAGCTGGAGAGCGCGGGAGTGAGCTGGAGAGTGTGGCAGTCAGCTGAAGGGTGTGGGTGTGAGCTGGAGAGTGCGGGAGTGATCTGGAGATTGCGGGAGTGAGCTGGAGAGTGTGGAAGGGAGCTGGAGAGTGTGGGAGTGAGTTGGAGATTGTGGGAGTGAGCTGGAGAGTGCGGGAGCGAGCTGGAGAATGAGGAAGTGAGCTGGAGAGTGTGGGAGTGAGCTGGAGAGTTTGGGAGTGAGCTGGAGAGTGTGCCAGCGAGCTGGAGAGTGTGGGCATGAGCTGGAGAGTGTGCAAGTTAGCTGGAGAGTGCGGGAGTGAGCTGGAGAGTGTTCCGGCGATCTGGAGAGTGCGGGAGTGAGCTGCTGAGTGAGGGAGTGAGCTGGAGGGTGTGGGAGTGAGCTGGAGAGAGCGGGAGTGAGCTGGAGAGACCGCAAGGGCGCTGGAGGGTGTGGGAGTGAGCTGTAGAGCGTGGGAGAGAGCTGGAGAGTGTGGGAGTGAGCTGAAGAGTGTGCGAGTCAGCTGGGGAGTGCGGGAGTGAGCTGGAGAGTGCGGGTGTGAGCTGGAGAGTGTGCAAGCGAGCTGGAGAGTGCAGGAGTGAGCTGGAGAGTGTGGGAGTGAGCTGGAGAGTGTGCCAGCGAGCTGGAGAGTGTGGGAGTGAGCTGGAGAGTAAGGGAGTTAGCTGGAGAGTGCGGGAGTGAGCTGGAGAGTGCGGGAGTGAGCTGGAGAATGATGGAGCGAGCTGCAGAGTGCGTGAGGGAGCTGGAGAGTGCAGGAGTGAGCTGGAGAGTGTGGGAGTGAGCTGGAGTTTGTGGGAGTGAGGTGGAGAGTGCAGGATTGAGCTGGAGAGTGTGGGAGTGAGCTGAAGAGTGTGGGGGTGAGCTGGAGGGTGTGGGAGTGAGCTGGAGAGCGCGGGAGTGTGCTATGGAGTCTGGGAGTGAGCTGGAGAGTGTGGGAGTGACCTGAAGAGTGTGGGAGTGAGCTGGAGATTGTGGGAGTGAGCTGGAGAGTGTGGGAGTGAGCTGGAGATTGTGGGAGTGAGCTGGAGAGTGCGGGAGTGAGCTGGAGATTGTCCAAGGGAGCTGAAGAGTTTGGGAATGAGCTGGAGAGTGTGGGAGTGAGCTGGAGAGTGTGGGAGTGAGCTGGAGAGTGTGGGAGTGAGCTGGATAGTGAGCGAGTGAGCTAGAGAGTGAGCGAGTGAGCTGGAGAGTGTGGGAGTGAGCTGGAGAATGGGTGATTGAGCTGGAGAGTGCGGAAGTGAGCTGGAGAATGATGGAGTGAGCTGGAGAATGCGGGAGTGAGCTGGAGAGTGTGGGAGTGAGCTGAAGAGTGTGGCAGTGAGCTGGGGAGTGCGGGAGTGAGCTGGAGAGTGCGGTTGTGAGCTGGAGAGTGTGCAAGCGAGCTGATGAGTGCAGGAGTGAGCTGGAGAGTGTGGGAGTGAGCTGGAGAGTGTGGGAGTGAGCTGGTGAATGTGGGAGTGAGCTGGATAGTGAGCGAGTGAGCTAGAGAGTGAGGGAGTGAGCTGGAGAGTGTGGGAGTGAGCTGGAGAATGAGTGATTGAGCTGGAGAGTGCGGAGGTGAGCTGGAGAATGATGGAGTGAGCTGGAGAGTGCGGGAGTGAGCTGGAGAGTGTGGGAGTGAGCTGAAGAGTGTGGCAGTGAGCTGGGGAGTGCGGGAGTGAGCTGGAGAGTGCGGTTGTGAGCTGGAGAGTATGCAAGCGAGCTGATGAGTGCAGGAGTGAGCTGGTGAGTGTGGGAGTGAGCTGGAGAGTGTGCCGGCGAGCTGGAGCATGTGGGAGTGAGCTGGAGAGAGCGGGAGTGAGCTGGAGATTGCGTGAGTGAGCTGGAGAATGATGGAGTGAGCTGGAGAGTGCGGGAGAGGGCTGGAGAGTGCGGGAGTGAGTTGGAGAGTGTTGGAGTGAGCTGGAGAGTGTGGGAGTGAGGTGGAGAGTGCAGGATTGAGCTGGAGAGTGTACAACTGAGTTGAAGAGTGTGGGAGTGAGCTGGAGAGTGTGGGAGTGATCTGGAGAGTGTGGGAGTGAGCTGGGGAGTGTGGGAGTGAGCTGGAGAGTGTGCTAGTTAGCTGAAGAGTTTGGGAGTGAGCTGGAGATTGTGGGAGTGAGCTGAAGAGTGTGGGAGTGAGCTGGAGAGTGTGGGAGTGACCTGGAGAGTGCGGGAGTGAGCTGGAGAGTGTGCAAGGGAGCTGGAGACTTTGGGACTGAGCATTAGACTGTGGGAGTGAGCTGGAGAGTGTGGGATTGAGCTGGAGATTGTGGGAGTGAGCTGGATAGTGTGGGAGTGAGCAAGAGAGTGAGCGAGTGAGCTGGAGAGTATGGGAGTGAGCTGGGGAATGAGTGATTGGGCTGGAGAGTGCTGGAGTGAGCTGGAGAATGATGGAGTGAGCTGGAGAGTTGGGAGTGAGCTGGAGTTTGTGGGAGTGAGGTGGAGACTGGAAGATTGAGCTGGAGAGTGTGCAAGTGAGCTGAAGAGTGTGGGAGTGAGCTGGAGAGTGTGGGAGTGAGCTGGAGAGTGCGGGAGTGAGCTATGGATTGTGGGAGTGAGCTGGAGAGTGTGGGTGTGAGCTGGAGATTCTGGGAGTGAGCTGGAGATTGCGGGAGTGAGCTGGAGATTGTCCAAGGGAGCTGAAGAGTTTGGGACTGAGCTGGAGAATGTGGGAGTGAGCTGGAGAGTCTGAGAGTGAGCTGGAGAATGTGGGAGTGAGCTGGAGAGTGAGGGAGTGGGCTAGAGAGTGAGCGAGTGAGCTGGAGAGTGCAGAAGTGAGCTGGAGAATGATGGAGTGAGCTGGAGAGTGCTGGAGTGAGCTGGAGAGAGTGGGAGTGAGCTGAAGAGTGTGGGAGTGAGCCTGGGAGTGCGGGAGTGAGCTGGAGAGTGCGGTTGTGAGCTGGAGAGTGTGCAAGCGAGATGGTGAGTGCAGGAGTGAGCTGGAGAGTGTGCGAGTGAGCTGGAGAGTGTGCCGGCGAGCTGGAGCATGTGGGAGTGAGCTGGAGAATGAGGGAGTTAGCTGGAGAGTGCGGGAGTGAGCTGGAGACGGCGGGCCTGAGCTGGAGAATGATGGAGTGAGCTGGAGAGTGTTGGAGTGAGCTGGAGAGTGTGGGAGTGAGGTGGAGACTGCAGGATTGAGCTGGAGAGTGTACAAGTGAGCTGAAGAGTGTGGGAGTGCGCTGGAGAGTGTGGGAGTGATCTGGAGAGTGTGGGAGTGAGGTGGGGAGTGTGGGAGTGAGCTGGATAGTGTGGTAGTGAGCTGAAGAGTTTGGGAGTGAGCTGGAGATTGTGGGAGTGAGCTGAAGAGCGTGGGAGTGAGCTGTAGAGTGTGGGAGTGAGCTGGAGAGTGTGGGAGTGAGCTGGAGAGGGTGCAAGGGAGCTGGAGAGTTTGGGACTGAGCATTAGAGTGTGCAAGTGAGCTGGAGAGTGCGGGATTGAGCTGGAGAGTGTGGGAGTGAGCTGGATAGTGTGGAAGTGAGCTGGAGAATGAGTGATTGAGCTGGAGAGGGCGGGAGTGAGCTGGAGAATGATGGAGTGAGCTGGAGAGTGCGGGAGTGAGCTGGAGAGAGCGGAGTGAGCTGGAGAGTGTGGGAGTGAGCTGCAGAGTGCGGGAGTGTGCTGGAGAGTGTGGTAGTGAGCTGGAGAATGTGGGAGTGAGCTGAAGAGTGTGGGAGTGCGCTGGAGATTGTGGGATTGAGCTGGAGAGCGTGGGAGTGAGCTGGAGAGTGTGGGAGTGAGCTGGAGAGCGTGGGGGTGAGCTGGAGAGCGTGGGAGTCGGCTGGAGAGTGTGCAAGGGAGCTGGAGACTGTGGGACTGAGCTGGAGAGTGAGCTGGGGAGTGCGGGAGTGAACTGGAGAGTGTGGCAGTGAGCTGGAGACTGTGGGAGTGAGCTGGAGAGTGTGGGAGTGAGCTGGAGAGCGTGGGAATGAGCTGGAGAGTGTGCAAGGGAGCTGGAGAGTGTGGGACTGAGCTGGAGAGTGTGGGAGTGAGCTGGGGAGTGCGCGAGTGAGCTGGAGAGTGCGGGTGTGAGCTGGAGAGTGTGCAAGCGAGCTGGAGAGTGCAGGAGTGAGCTGGAGAGTGTGGGAGTGAGCAGGAGAGTGTTCCGGGGAGCTGGAGAGTGAGGGAGTGAGCTGGAGAGTGTGGGAGTGAGCTGAAGAGTGTGGGAGTGAGCTGGAGATTGTGGGAGTGAGCTGAGAAGTGTGGGAGTGAGCTGGAGAGTGTGGAGTGAGCTGGAGATTGCGGGTGTGAGCTGGAGATTGTCCAAGGGAGCTGGAGAGTTTGGGACTGAGCTGGAGAGTGTGGGAGTGAGCTGGAGAGTGTGGGATTGAGCTGGAGAGTGTGGGAGTGAGCTGGATAGTGTGGGAGTGAGCTAGAGAGTGAGCGAGTGAGCTGGCGAGTGTGGGAGTGAGCTGGAGAATGAGTGATTGAGCTGAAGAGTGCGGGAGTGAGCTGGAGAATGATGGAGTGAGATGGAGAGTGCGGGAGTGAGCTGGAGAGTGTGGGAGTGAGCTGAAGTTTGTGGGAGTGAGCTGGGGAGTGCGGGAGTGAGCTTTAGAGTGCGGTTGTGAGCTGGAGAGTGTGCAAGCGAGCTGGTGAGTGCAGGAGTGAGCTGGTGAGTGTGGGAGTGAGCTGGAGAGTGAGGGAGTTAGCTGGAGAGTGCGGGAGTGAGCTGGAGAGTGCGCGAGTGAGCTGGAGAATGATGGAGTGAGCTGGAGAGTGCGGGAGAGGGCTGGAGAGTGAGGGACTGAGTTGGAGATTGTGGGAGTGTGCTGGAGAGTGTGGGAGTGAGGTGGAGAGTGCAGGATTGAGCTGGAGAGTGTACAAGTGGGCTGAAGAGTGTGGGGGTGAGCTGGAGAGTGTGGGAGTGATCTGGAGAGTGTGGGAGTGAGCTGGGGAGTGTAGGAGTGAGCTGGAGAGTGTGGTAGTTAGCTGAAGAGTTTGGGAGTGAGCTGAAGAGTGTGGGAGTGAGCTGGAGAGTGTGGGAGTGAGCTGGAGAGTGCGGGAGGGAGCTGGAGAGTGTGCAAGGGAGCTGGAGAGTTTGGGACTGAGCATTAGACTGTGGGAGTGAGCTGGAGAGTGTGGCATTGAGCTGGAGAGTGTGGGAGTGAGCTGGATAGTGTGGGAGTGAGCTAGAGAGTGAGCGAGTGAGCTGGAGAGTGTGGGAGTGAGCTGGAGAATGAGTGATTGGCCTGGAGAGTGCTGGAGTGAGCTGGAGAATGATGGAGAGAGCTGGAGAGTTGGGAGTGAGCTGGAGCTTGTGGGAGTGAGGTGGAGAGTGGAGGATTGAGCTGGAGAGTGTGCAAGTGAGCTGAAGAGTGTGGAAGTGAGCTGGAGAGTGTGGGAGTGAGCTGGACAGTGTGGGAGTGAGCTATGGAGTGTGGGAGTGAGCTGGAGAGTGTGGGTGTGAGCTGAAGAGTGTGGGAGTGAGCTGGAGATTGTGGGAGTGAGCTGAAGAGTGTGGGAGTGAGCTGGAGATTGTGGGATTGAGCTGGAGAGTGCGGAGGTTAGCTGGAGATTGTCCAAGGGAGCTGAAGAGTTTGGCAGTGAGCTGGAGAGTGTGGGAGTGAACTGGAGCGTGTGGTTTTGAGCTGGAGAATGTGGGAGTGAGCTGGATAGTGAGGGAGTGAGCTGGAGAGTGCGGGAGTGAGCTGGAGAGTGCGGGAGTGAGTTGGAGAGTGTTGGAGTGAGCTGGAGAGTGTGGGAGTGAGGTGGAGATTGCAGGATTGAGCTGGAGAGTGTACAAGTGAGCTGAAGAGTGTGGGAGTGAGCTGGGGAGTGCGGGAGTGAGCTGGAGAGTGCGGGTGTGAGCTGGAGAGTGTGCAAGCGAGCAGGAGAGTGCAGGAGTGAACTGGAGATGTGGGAGCGAGCAGGAGAGTGTTCCGGGGAGCTGGAGAGTGAGGGAGTGAGCTGGAGAGTAAGGGAGTTAGCTGGAGAGTGCGGGAGTGAGCTGGAGAATGATGGAGTGAGCTGGAGAGTGCGTGAGTGAGCTGGAGAGTGCGCGAGTGAGCTGGAGAATGATGGAGTGAGCTGGAGAGTGCGGGAGAGGGCTGGAGAGTGAGGGACTGAGTTGGAGATTGTGGGAGTGTGCTGAAGAGTGTGGGAGTGAGCTGGAGAGTGTGGGAGTGATCTGGAGAGTGTGGGAGTGGGCTGGGGAGTGTAGGAGTGAGCTGGAGAGTGTGGTAGTTAGCTGAAGAGTTTGGGAGTGAGCTGAAGAGTGTGGGAGTGAGCTGGAGAGTGTGGGAGTGAGCTGGAGAGTGCGGGAGGGAGCTGGAGAGTGTGCAAGGGAGCTGGAGAGTTTGGGACTGAGCATTAGACTGTGGGAGTGAGCTGGAGAGTGTGGCATTGAGCTGGAGAGTGTGGGAGTGAGCTGGATAGTGTGGGAGTGAGCTAGAGAGTGAGCGAGTGAGCTGGAGAGTGTGGGAGTGAGCTGGAGAATGAGTGATTGGGCTGGAGAGTGCTGGAGTGAGCTGGAGAATGATGGAGAGAGCTGGAGAGTTGGGAGTGAGCTGGAGTTTGTGGGAGTGAGGTGGAGAGTGGAGGATTGAGCTGGAGAGTGTGCAAGTGAGCTGAAGAGTGTGGAAGTGAGCTGGAGAGTGTGGGAGTGAGCTGGACAGTGTGGGAGTGAGCTATGGAGTGTGGGAGTGAGCTGGAGAGTGTGGGTGTGAGCTGAAGAGTGTGGGAGTGAGCTGGAGATTGTGGGAGAGAGCTGAAGAGTGTGGGAGTGAGCTGGAGATTGTGGGATTGAGCTGGAGAGTGCGGAGGTTAGCTGGAGATTGTCCAAGGGAGCTGAAGAGTTTGGCAGTGAGCTGGAGAGTGTGGGAGTGAAATGGAGCGTGTGGGAGTGAGCTGGAGAATGTGGGAGTGAGCTGGATAGTGAGGGAGTGAGCTGGAGAGTGCGGGAGTGAGCTGGAGAGTGCGGGTGTGAGTTGGAGAGTGTTGGAGTGAGCTGGAGAGTGTGGGAGTGAGGTGGAGATTGCAGGACTGAGCTGGAGAGTGTACAAGTGAGCTGAAGAGTGTGGGAGTGAGCTGGGGAGTGCGGGAGTGAGCTGGAGATTGCGGGTGTGAGCTGGAGAGTGTGCAAGCGAGCTGGAGAGTGCAGGAGTGAGCTGGAGATGTGGGAGCGAGCAGGAGAGTGTTCCGGGGAGCTGGAGAGTGAGGGAGTGAGCTGCAGAGTAAGGGAGTTAGCTGGAGAGTGCGGGAGTGAGATGGAGAGTGCGGGAGTGAGCTGGAGAATGATGGAGTGAGCTGGAGAGTGCGTGAGTGAGCTGGAGAGTGCGTGAGTGAGCTGGAGATTGCGGGAGTGAGCTGGAGATTGTCCAAGGGAGCTGAAGAGTTTGGGACTGAGCTGGAGAGTGTGCAAGTGAGCTGGAGAGTCTGAGAGTGAGCTGGAGAATGTGGGAGTGAGCTGGAGAGTGAGAGAGTAGGCTAGAGAGTGAGCGAGTGAGCTGGAGAGTGTGGGAGTGAGCTGGAGAATGAGTGATTGAGGTGGAGAGTGCACAAGTGAGCTGGAGAATGATGGAGTGAGCTGGAGAGTGCTGGAGTGAGCTGGAGAGTGTGGGAATGAGCTGCAGAGTGTGGGAGTGAATTGGGGAGTGCGGGAGTGAGTTGGAGAGTGCGGTTGTGAGCTGGAGAGTGTGCAAGCGAGATGGTGAGTGCAGGAGTGAGCTGGAGAGTGTGCGAGTGAGCTGGAGAGTGTGCCGGCGAGCTGGAGCATGTGGGAGTGAGCTGGAGAATGAGGGAGTTAGCTGGAGAGTGCGGGAGTGAGCTGGAGACGGCGGGCCTGAGCTGGAGAATGATGGAGTGAGCTGGAGAGTGCGGGAGTGAGCTGGAGATTGCGGGAGAGAGTTGGAGAGTGTTGGAGTGAGCTGGAGAGTGTGGGAGTGAGGTGGAGACTGCAGGATTGAGCTGGAGAGTGTACAGGTGAGCTGAAGAGTGTGGGAGTGAGCTGCAGAGTGTGGGAGTGATCTGGAGAGTGTGGGAGTGAGGTGGGGAGTGTGGGAGTGAGCTGGATAGTGTGGTAGTGAGCTGAAGAGTTTGGGAGTGAGCTGGAGATTGTGGGAGTGAGCTGAAGAGTGTGGGAGTGAGCTGTAGAGTGTGGGAGTGAGCTAGAGAGTGTGGGAGTGAGCTGGAGAGGGTGCAAGGGAGCTGGAGAGTTTGGGACTGAGCATTAGAGTGTGCGAGTGAGCTGGAGAGTGCGGGATTGAGCTGGAGAGTGTGGGAGTGAGCTGGATAGTGTGGAAGTGAGCTGGAGAATGAGTGATTGAGCTGGAAAGGGCGGGAGTGAGCTGGAGAATGATGGAGTGAGCTGGAGAGTGCGGGAGTGAGCTGGAGAGAGCGGAGTGAGCTGGAGAGCGTGGGAGTCAGCTGCAGAGTGCGGGAGTGTGCTGGAGAGTGTGGTAGTGAGCTGGAGAATGTGGGAGTGAGCTGAAGAGTGTGGGAGTGAGCTGGAGATTGTGGGATTGAGCTGGAGAGCGTGGGAGTGAGCTGGAGAGTGTGGGAGTGAGCTGGAGAGCGTGGGGGTGAGCTGGAGAGTGTGCAAGCGAGCTGGAGAGTGCAGGAGTGAGCTGGAGAGTGTGGGAGTGAGCTGGAGAGTGTGCCAGCGAGCTGGAGAGTGTGGGAGTGAGCTGGAGAGTAAGGGAGTTAGCTGGAGAGTGCGGGAGTGAGCTGGAGAGTGCGGGAGTGAGCTGGAGAATGATGGAGCGAGCTGCAGAGTGCGTGAGGGAGCTGGAGAGTGCAGGAGTGAGCTGGAGAGTGTGGGAGTGAGCTGGAGTTTGTGGGAGTGAGGTGGAGAGTGGAGGATTGAGCTGGAGAGTGTGCAAGTGAGCTGAAGAGTGTGGGAGTGAGCTGGAGAGTGTGGGAGTGAGCTGGAGAGTGAGGGAGTGAGCTATGGAGCGTGGGAGTGAGCTGGAGAGTGTGGGTGTGAGCTGAAGAGTGTGGGAGTGAGCTGGAGATTGTGGGAGTGAGCTGGAGAGTGTGGGTCTGAGCTGGAGATTGTGGGAGTGAGCTGGAGAGTGCGGGAGTGAGCTGGAGATTGTCCAAGGGAGCTGAAGAGTTTGGGACAGAGCTGGAGAGTGTGGGAGTGAGCTGGAGAGTGTGGGAGTGAGCTGGAGAATGTGGGAGTGAGCTGGATAGTGAGCGAGTGAGCTAGAGAGTGAGGGAGTGAGCTGGAGAGTGTGGGAGTGAGCTGGAGAATGGGTGATTGAGCTGGAGAGTGCGGAAGTGAGCTGGAGAATGATGGAGTGAGCTGGAGAATGCGGGAGTGAGCTGGAGAGTGTGGGAGTGAGCTGAAGAGTGTGGCAGTGAGCTGGGGAGTGCGGGAGTGAGCTGGAGAGTGCGGTTGTGAGCTGGAGAGTGTGCAAGCGAGCTGATGAGTGCAGGAGTGAGCTGGAGAGTGTGGGAGTGAGCTGGAGAGTGTGGGAGTGAGCTGGTGAATGTGGGAGTGAGCTGGATAGTGAGCGAGTGAGCTAGAGAGTGAGGGAGTGAGCTGGAGAGTGTGGGAGTGAGCTGGAGAATGAGTGATTGAGCTGGAGAGTGCGGAGGTGAGCTGGAGAATGATGGAGTGAGCTGGAGAGTGCGGGAGTGAGCTGGAGAGTGTGGGAGTGAGCTGAAGAGTGTGGCAGTGAGCTGGGGAGTGCGGGAGTGAGCTGGAGAGTGCGGTTGTGAGCTGGAGAGTATGCAAGCGAGCTGATGAGTGCAGGAGTGAGCTGGTGAGTGTGGGAGTGAGCTGGAGAGTGTGCCGGCGAGCTGGAGCATGTGGGAGTGAGCTGGAGAGAGCGGGAGTGAGCTGGAGATTGCGTGAGTGAGCTGGAGAATGATGGAGTGAGCTGGAGAGTGCGGGAGAGGGCTGGAGAGTGCGGGAGTGAGTTGGAGAGTGTTGGAGTGAGCTGGAGAGTGTGGGAGTGAGGTGGAGAGTGCAGGATTGAGCTGGAGAGTGTACAACTGAGTTGAAGAGTGTGGGAGTGAGCTGGAGAGTGTGGGAGTGATCTGGAGAGTGTGGGAGTGAGCTGGGGAGTGTGGGAGTGAGCTGGAGAGTGTGCTAGTTAGCTGAAGAGTTTGGGAGTGAGCTGGAGATTGTGGGAGTGAGCTGAAGAGTGTGGGAGTGAGCTGGAGAGTGTGGGAGTGACCTGGAGAGTGCGGGAGTGAGCTGGAGAGTGTGCAAGGGAGCTGGAGACTTTGGGACTGAGCATTAGACTGTGGGAGTGAGCTGGAGAGTGTGGGATTGAGCTGGAGATTGTGGGAGTGAGCTGGATAGTGTGGGAGTGAGCAAGAGAGTGAGCGAGTGAGCTGGAGAGTATGGGAGTGAGCTGGGGAATGAGTGATTGGGCTGGAGAGTGCTGGAGTGAGCTGGAGAATGATGGAGTGAGCTGGAGAGTTGGGAGTGAGCTGGAGTTTGTGGGAGTGAGGTGGAGACTGGAAGATTGAGCTGGAGAGTGTGCAAGTGAGCTGAAGAGTGTGGGAGTGAGCTGGAGAGTGTGGGAGTGAGCTGGAGAGTGCGGGAGTGAGCTATGGATTGTGGGAGTGAGCTGGAGAGTGTGGGTGTGAGCTGGAGATTCTGGGAGTGAGCTGGAGATTGCGGGAGTGAGCTGGAGATTGTCCAAGGGAGCTGAAGAGTTTGGGACTGAGCTGGAGAATGTGGGAGTGAGCTGGAGAGTCTGAGAGTGAGCTGGAGAATGTGGGAGTGAGCTGGAGAGTGAGGGAGTGGGCTAGAGAGTGAGCGAGTGAGCTGGAGAGTGCAGAAGTGAGCTGGAGAATGATGGAGTGAGCTGGAGAGTGCTGGAGTGAGCTGGAGAGAGTGGGAGTGAGCTGAAGAGTGTGGGAGTGAGCCTGGGAGTGCGGGAGTGAGCTGGAGAGTGCGGTTGTGAGCTGGAGAGTGTGCAAGCGAGATGGTGAGTGCAGGAGTGAGCTGGAGAGTGTGCGAGTGAGCTGGAGAGTGTGCCGGCGAGCTGGAGCATGTGGGAGTGAGCTGGAGAATGAGGGAGTTAGCTGGAGAGTGCGGGAGTGAGCTGGAGACGGCGGGCCTGAGCTGGAGAATGATGGAGTGAGCTGGAGAGTGTTGGAGTGAGCTGGAGAGTGTGGGAGTGAGGTGGAGACTGCAGGATTGAGCTGGAGAGTGTACAAGTGAGCTGAAGAGTGTGGGAGTGCGCTGGAGAGTGTGGGAGTGATCTGGAGAGTGTGGGAGTGAGGTGGGGAGTGTGGGAGTGAGCTGGATAGTGTGGTAGTGAGCTGAAGAGTTTGGGAGTGAGCTGGAGATTGTGGGAGTGAGCTGAAGAGCGTGGGAGTGAGCTGTAGAGTGTGGGAGTGAGCTGGAGAGTGTGGGAGTGAGCTGGAGAGGGTGCAAGGGAGCTGGAGAGTTTGGGACTGAGCATTAGAGTGTGCAAGTGAGCTGGAGAGTGCGGGATTGAGCTGGAGAGTGTGGGAGTGAGCTGGATAGTGTGGAAGTGAGCTGGAGAATGAGTGATTGAGCTGGAGAGGGCGGGAGTGAGCTGGAGAATGATGGAGTGAGCTGGAGAGTGCGGGAGTGAGCTGGAGAGAGCGGAGTGAGCTGGAGAGTGTGGGAGTGAGCTGCAGAGTGCGGGAGTGTGCTGGAGAGTGTGGTAGTGAGCTGGAGAATGTGGGAGTGAGCTGAAGAGTGTGGGAGTGCGCTGGAGATTGTGGGATTGAGCTGGAGAGCGTGGGAGTGAGCTGGAGAGTGTGGGAGTGAGCTGGAGAGCGTGGGGGTGAGCTGGAGAGCGTGGGAGTCGGCTGGAGAGTGTGCAAGGGAGCTGGAGACTGTGGGACTGAGCTGGAGAGTGAGCTGGGGAGTGCGGGAGTGAACTGGAGAGTGTGGCAGTGAGCTGGAGACTGTGGGAGTGAGCTGGAGAGTGTGGGAGTGAGCTGGAGAGCGTGGGAATGAGCTGGAGAGTGTGCAAGGGAGCTGGAGAGTGTGGGACTGAGCTGGAGAGTGTGGGAGTGAGCTGGGGAGTGCGCGAGTGAGCTGGAGAGTGCGGGTGTGAGCTGGAGAGTGTGCAAGCGAGCTGGAGAGTGCAGGAGTGAGCTGGAGAGTGTGGGAGTGAGCAGGAGAGTGTTCCGGGGAGCTGGAGAGTGAGGGAGTGAGCTGGAGAGTGTGGGAGTGAGCTGAAGAGTGTGGGAGTGAGCTGGAGATTGTGGGAGTGAGCTGAGAAGTGTGGGAGTGAGCTGGAGAGTGTGGAGTGAGCTGGAGATTGCGGGTGTGAGCTGGAGATTGTCCAAGGGAGCTGGAGAGTTTGGGACTGAGCTGGAGAGTGTGGGAGTGAGCTGGAGAGTGTGGGATTGAGCTGGAGAGTGTGGGAGTGAGCTGGATAGTGTGGGAGTGAGCTAGAGAGTGAGCGAGTGAGCTGGCGAGTGTGGGAGTGAGCTGGAGAATGAGTGATTGAGCTGAAGAGTGCGGGAGTGAGCTGGAGAATGATGGAGTGAGATGGAGAGTGCGGGAGTGAGCTGGAGAGTGTGGGAGTGAGCTGAAGTTTGTGGGAGTGAGCTGGGGAGTGCGGGAGTGAGCTTTAGAGTGCGGTTGTGAGCTGGAGAGTGTGCAAGCGAGCTGGTGAGTGCAGGAGTGAGCTGGTGAGTGTGGGAGTGAGCTGGAGAGTGAGGGAGTTAGCTGGAGAGTGCGGGAGTGAGCTGGAGAGTGCGCGAGTGAGCTGGAGAATGATGGAGTGAGCTGGAGAGTGCGGGAGAGGGCTGGAGAGTGAGGGACTGAGTTGGAGATTGTGGGAGTGTGCTGGAGAGTGTGGGAGTGAGGTGGAGAGTGCAGGATTGAGCTGGAGAGTGTACAAGTGGGCTGAAGAGTGTGGGGGTGAGCTGGAGAGTGTGGGAGTGATCTGGAGAGTGTGGGAGTGAGCTGGGGAGTGTAGGAGTGAGCTGGAGAGTGTGGTAGTTAGCTGAAGAGTTTGGGAGTGAGCTGAAGAGTGTGGGAGTGAGCTGGAGAGTGTGGGAGTGAGCTGGAGAGTGCGGGAGGGAGCTGGAGAGTGTGCAAGGGAGCTGGAGAGTTTGGGACTGAGCATTAGACTGTGGGAGTGAGCTGGAGAGTGTGGCATTGAGCTGGAGAGTGTGGGAGTGAGCTGGATAGTGTGGGAGTGAGCTAGAGAGTGAGCGAGTGAGCTGGAGAGTGTGGGAGTGAGCTGGAGAATGAGTGATTGGCCTGGAGAGTGCTGGAGTGAGCTGGAGAATGATGGAGAGAGCTGGAGAGTTGGGAGTGAGCTGGAGCTTGTGGGAGTGAGGTGGAGAGTGGAGGATTGAGCTGGAGAGTGTGCAAGTGAGCTGAAGAGTGTGGAAGTGAGCTGGAGAGTGTGGGAGTGAGCTGGACAGTGTGGGAGTGAGCTATGGAGTGTGGGAGTGAGCTGGAGAGTGTGGGTGTGAGCTGAAGAGTGTGGGAGTGAGCTGGAGATTGTGGGAGTGAGCTGAAGAGTGTGGGAGTGAGCTGGAGATTGTGGGATTGAGCTGGAGAGTGCGGAGGTTAGCTGGAGATTGTCCAAGGGAGCTGAAGAGTTTGGCAGTGAGCTGGAGAGTGTGGGAGTGAACTGGAGCGTGTGGTTTTGAGCTGGAGAATGTGGGAGTGAGCTGGATAGTGAGGGAGTGAGCTGGAGAGTGCGGGAGTGAGCTGGAGAGTGCGGGAGTGAGTTGGAGAGTGTTGGAGTGAGCTGGAGAGTGTGGGAGTGAGGTGGAGATTGCAGGATTGAGCTGGAGAGTGTACAAGTGAGCTGAAGAGTGTGGGAGTGAGCTGGGGAGTGCGGGAGTGAGCTGGAGAGTGCGGGTGTGAGCTGGAGAGTGTGCAAGCGAGCAGGAGAGTGCAGGAGTGAACTGGAGATGTGGGAGCGAGCAGGAGAGTGTTCCGGGGAGCTGGAGAGTGAGGGAGTGAGCTGGAGAGTAAGGGAGTTAGCTGGAGAGTGCGGGAGTGAGCTGGAGAATGATGGAGTGAGCTGGAGAGTGCGTGAGTGAGCTGGAGAGTGCGCGAGTGAGCTGGAGAATGATGGAGTGAGCTGGAGAGTGCGGGAGAGGGCTGGAGAGTGAGGGACTGAGTTGGAGATTGTGGGAGTGTGCTGAAGAGTGTGGGAGTGAGCTGGAGAGTGTGGGAGTGATCTGGAGAGTGTGGGAGTGGGCTGGGGAGTGTAGGAGTGAGCTGGAGAGTGTGGTAGTTAGCTGAAGAGTTTGGGAGTGAGCTGAAGAGTGTGGGAGTGAGCTGGAGAGTGTGGGAGTGAGCTGGAGAGTGCGGGAGGGAGCTGGAGAGTGTGCAAGGGAGCTGGAGAGTTTGGGACTGAGCATTAGACTGTGGGAGTGAGCTGGAGAGTGTGGCATTGAGCTGGAGAGTGTGGGAGTGAGCTGGATAGTGTGGGAGTGAGCTAGAGAGTGAGCGAGTGAGCTGGAGAGTGTGGGAGTGAGCTGGAGAATGAGTGATTGGGCTGGAGAGTGCTGGAGTGAGCTGGAGAATGATGGAGAGAGCTGGAGAGTTGGGAGTGAGCTGGAGTTTGTGGGAGTGAGGTGGAGAGTGGAGGATTGAGCTGGAGAGTGTGCAAGTGAGCTGAAGAGTGTGGAAGTGAGCTGGAGAGTGTGGGAGAGAGCTGGACAGTGTGGGAGTGAGCTATGGAGTGTGGGAGTGAGCTGGAGAGTGTGGGTGTGAGCTGAAGAGTGTGGGAGTGAGCTGGAGATTGTGGGAGAGAGCTGAAGAGTGTGGGAGTGAGCTGGAGATTGTGGGATTGAGCTGGAGAGTGCGGAGGTTAGCTGGAGATTGTCCAAGGGAGCTGAAGAGTTTGGCAGTGAGCTGGAGAGTGTGGGAGTGAAATGGAGCGTGTGGGAGTGAGCTGGAGAATGTGGGAGTGAGCTGGATAGTGAGGGAGTGAGCTGGAGAGTGCGGGAGTGAGCTGGAGAGTGCGGGTGTGAGTTGGAGAGTGTTGGAGTGAGCTGGAGAGTGTGGGAGTGAGGTGGAGATTGCAGGACTGAGCTGGAGAGTGTACAAGTGAGCTGAAGAGTGTGGGAGTGAGCTGGGGAGTGCGGGAGTGAGCTGGAGATTGCGGGTGTGAGCTGGAGAGTGTGCAAGCGAGCTGGAGAGTGCAGGAGTGAGCTGGAGATGTGGGAGCGAGCAGGAGAGTGTTCCGGGGAGCTGGAGAGTGAGGGAGTGAGCTGCAGAGTAAGGGAGTTAGCTGGAGAGTGCGGGAGTGAGATGGAGAGTGCGGGAGTGAGCTGGAGAATGATGGAGTGAGCTGGAGAGTGCGTGAGTGAGCTGGAGAGTGCGTGAGTGAGCTGGAGATTGCGGGAGTGAGCTGGAGATTGTCCAAGGGAGCTGAAGAGTTTGGGACTGAGCTGGAGAGTGTGCAAGTGAGCTGGAGAGTCTGAGAGTGAGCTGGAGAATGTGGGAGTGAGCTGGAGAGTGAGAGAGTAGGCTAGAGAGTGAGCGAGTGAGCTGGAGAGTGTGGGAGTGAGCTGGAGAATGAGTGATTGAGGTGGAGAGTGCACAAGTGAGCTGGAGAATGATGGAGTGAGCTGGAGAGTGCTGGAGTGAGCTGGAGAGTGTGGGAATGAGCTGCAGAGTGTGGGAGTGAATTGGGGAGTGCGGGAGTGAGTTGGAGAGTGCGGTTGTGAGCTGGAGAGTGTGCAAGCGAGATGGTGAGTGCAGGAGTGAGCTGGAGAGTGTGCGAGTGAGCTGGAGAGTGTGCCGGCGAGCTGGAGCATGTGGGAGTGAGCTGGAGAATGAGGGAGTTAGCTGGAGAGTGCGGGAGTGAGCTGGAGACGGCGGGCCTGAGCTGGAGAATGATGGAGTGAGCTGGAGAGTGCGGGAGTGAGCTGGAGATTGCGGGAGAGAGTTGGAGAGTGTTGGAGTGAGCTGGAGAGTGTGGGAGTGAGGTGGAGACTGCAGGATTGAGCTGGAGAGTGTACAGGTGAGCTGAAGAGTGTGGGAGTGAGCTGCAGAGTGTGGGAGTGATCTGGAGAGTGTGGGAGTGAGGTGGGGAGTGTGGGAGTGAGCTGGATAGTGTGGTAGTGAGCTGAAGAGTTTGGGAGTGAGCTGGAGATTGTGGGAGTGAGCTGAAGAGTGTGGGAGTGAGCTGTAGAGTGTGGGAGTGAGCTAGAGAGTGTGGGAGTGAGCTGGAGAGGGTGCAAGGGAGCTGGAGAGTTTGGGACTGAGCATTAGAGTGTGCGAGTGAGCTGGAGAGTGCGGGATTGAGCTGGAGAGTGTGGGAGTGAGCTGGATAGTGTGGAAGTGAGCTGGAGAATGAGTGATTGAGCTGGAAAGGGCGGGAGTGAGCTGGAGAATGATGGAGTGAGCTGGAGAGTGCGGGAGTGAGCTGGAGAGAGCGGAGTGAGCTGGAGAGCGTGGGAGTGAGCTGCAGAGTGCGGGAGTGTGCTGGAGAGTGTGGTAGTGAGCTGGAGAATGTGGGAGTGAGCTGAAGAGTGTGGGAGTGAGCTGGAGATTGTGGGATTGAGCTGGAGAGCGTGGGAGTGAGCTGGAGAGTGTGGGAGTGAGCTGGAGAGCGTGGGGGTGAGCTGGAGAGTGTGCAAGGGAGCTGGAGAGTGTGGGACTGAGCTGGAGAGTGTGGGAGTGAGCTGGGGAGTGCGCGAGTGAGCTGGAGAGTGCGGGTGTGAGCTGGAGAGTGTGCAAGCGAGCTGGAGAGTGCAGGAGTGAGCTGGAGAGTGTGGGAGCGAGCAGGAGAGTGTTCCGGGGAGCTGGAGAGTGAGGGAGTGAGCTGGAGAGTAAGGGAGCTAGCTGGAGAGTGCGGGAGTGAGCTGGAGAGTGCGGGAGTGAGCTGGAGAATGATGGAGTGAGCTGGAGAGTGCGTGAGTGAGCTGGAGATTGCGGGAGTGAGCTGGAGAGACTGGGAGAGAGCTGGTGAGTGTGGGAGTGAGGAGGAGAGTGCAGGATAGAGCAGGAGAGTGTGCAAGTGAGTTGGAGAGTGCGTGAGTGAGCTGGAGATTGCGGGAGTGAGCTGGAGAGTGTGGGAGTGAGCTGGAGAGTGTGGGAGTGAGCTGAAGAGTGTGGGAGTGAGCTGGAGATTGTGGGAGTTAGCTGAGAAGTGTGGGAGTAAGCTGGAGAGTGTGGGAGTGATCTGGAGATTGCGGGTGTGAGCTGGAGATTGTCCAAGGGAGCTGGAGAGTTTGGGACTGAGCTGGAGAGTGTGGGAGTGAGCTGGAGAGTGTGGGATTGAGCTGGAGAGTGTGGGAGTGAGCTGGATAGTGTGGCAGTGAGCTAGAGAGTGAGCGAGTGAGCTGGCGAGTGTGGGAGTGAGCTGGAGAATGAGTGATTGAGCTGAAGAGTGCGGGAGTGAGCTGGAGAATGATGGAGTGAGATGGAGAGTGCGGGAGTGAGCTGGAGAGTGTGGGAGTGAGCTGAAGTTTGTGGGAGTGAGCTGGGGAGTGCGGGAGTGAGCTTTAGAGTGCGGTTGTGAGCTGGAGAGTGTGCAAGCGAGCTGGTGAGTGCAGGAGTGAGCTGGTGAGTGTGGGAGTGAGCTGGAGAGTGAGGGAGTTAGCTGGAGAGTGCGGGAGTGAGCTGGAGAGTGCGCGAGTGAGCTGGAGAATGATGGAGTGAGCTGGAGAGTGCGGGAGAGGGCTGGAGAGTGAGGGACTGAGTTGGAGATTGTGGGAGTGTGCTGGAGAGTGTGGGAGTGAGGTGGAGAGTGCAGGATTGAGCTGGAGAGTGTACAAGTGAGCTGAAGAGTGTGGGAGTGAGCTGGAGAGTGTGGGAGTGATCTGGAGAGTGTGGGAGTGAGCTGGGGAGTGTAGGAGTGAGCTGGAGAGTGTGGTAGTTAGCTGAAGAGTTTGGGAGTGAGCTGAAGAGTGTGGGAGTGAGCTGGAGAGTGTGGGAGTGAGCTGGAGAGTGCGGGAGGGAGCTGGAGAGTGTGCAAGGGAGCTGGAGAGTTTGGGACTGAGCATTAGACTGTGGGAGTGAGCTGGAGAGTGTGGCATTGAGCTGGAGAGTGTGGGAGTGAGCTGGATAGTGTGGGAGTGAGCTAGAGAGTGAGCGAGTGAGCTGGAGAGTGTGGGAGTGAGCTGGAGAATGAGTGATTGGGCTGGAGAGTGCTGGAGTGAGCTGGAGAATGATGGAGAGAGCTGGAGAGTTGGGAGTGAGCTGGAGCTTGTGGGAGTGAGATGGAGAGTGGAGGATTGAGCTGGAGAGTGTGCAAGTGAGCTGAAGAGTGTGGAAGTGAGCTGGAGAGTGTGGGAGTGAGCTGGACAGTGTGGGAGTGAGCTATGGAGTGTGGGAGTGAGCTGGAGAGTGTGGGTGTGAGCTGAAGAGTGTGGGAGTGAGCTGGAGATTGTGGGAGTGAGCTGAAGAGTGTGGGTGTGAGCTGGAGATTGTGGGATTGAGCTGGAGAGTGCGGAGGTTAGGTGGAGATTGTCCAAGGGAGCTGAAGAGTTTGGCAGTGAGCTGGAGAGTGTGGGAGTGAACTGGAGCGTGTGGGAGTGAGCTGGAGAATGTGGGAGTGAGCTGGATAGTGAGGGAGTGAGCTGGAGAGTGTGGGAGTGAGCTGGAGAGTGCGGGAGTGAGTTGGAGAGTGTTGGAGTGAGCTGGAGAGTGTGGGAGTGAGGTGGAGATTGCAGGATTGAGCTGGAGAGTGTACAAGTGAGCTGAAGAGTGTGGGAGTGAGCTGGGGAGTGCGGGAGTGAGCTGGAGAGTGCGGGTGTGAGCTGGAGAGTGTGCAAGCGAGCGGGAGAGTGCAGGAGTGAGCTGGAGATGTGGGAGCGAGCAGGAGAGTGTTCCGGGGAGCTGGAGAGTGAGGGAGTGAGCTGGAGAGTAAGGGAGTTAGCTGGAGAGTGCGGGAGTGAGCTGGAGAGTGCGGGAGTGAGCTGGAGAATGATGGAGTGAGCTGATGAGTGCGTGAGTGAGCTGGAAAGTGCGCGAGTGAGCTGGAGAATGATGGAGTGAGCTGGAGAGTGAGTGAGAGGGCTGGAGAGTGAGGGAGTGAGTTGGAGATTGTGGGAGTGTGCTGGAGAGTGTGGGAGTGAGGTGGAGAGTGCAGGATTGAGCTGGAGAGTGTACAAGTGAGCTGAAGAGTGTGGGAGTGAGCTGGAGAGTGTGGGAGTGATCTGGAGAGTGTGGGAGTGGGCTGGGGAGTGTAGGAGTGAGCTGGAGAGTGTGGTAGTTAGCTGAAGAGTTTGGGAGTGAGCTGAAGAGTGTGGGAGTGAGCTGGAGAGTGTGGGAGTGAGCTGGAGAGTGCGGGAGGGAGCTGGAGAGTGTGCAAGGGAGCTGGAGAGTTTGGGACTGAGCATTAGACTGTGGGAGTGAGCTGGAGAGTGTGGGATTGAGCTGGAGAGTGTGGGAGTGAGCTGGATGGTGTGGGAGTGAGCTAGAGAGTGAGCGAGTGAGCTGGAGAGTGTGGGAGTGAGCTGGAGAATGAGTGATTGGGCTGGAGAGTGCTGGAGTGAGCTGGAGAATGATGGAGAGAGCTGGAGAGTTGGGAGTGAGCTGGAGTTTGTGGGAGTGAGGTGGAGAGTGGAGGATTGAGCTGGAGAGTGTGCAAGTGAGCTGAAGAGTGTGGAAGTGAGCTGGAGAGTGTGGGAGTGAGCTGGACAGTGTGGGAGTGAGCTATGGAGTGTGGGAGTGAGCTGGAGAGTGTGGGTGTGAGCTGAAGAGTGTGGGAGTGAGCTGGAGATTGTGGGAGTGAGCTGAAGAGTGTGGGAGTGAGCTGGAGATTGTGGGATTGAGCTGGAGAGTGCGGAGGTTAGCTGGAGATTGTCCAAGGGAGCTGAAGAGTTTGGCAGTGAGCTGGAGAGTGTGGGAGTGAACTGGAGCGTGTGGGAGTGAGCTGGAGAATGTGGGAGTGAGCTGGATAGTGAGGGAGTGAGCTGGAGAGTGCGGGAGTGAGCTGGAGAGTGCGGGAGTGAGTTGGAGAGTGTTGGAGTGAGCTGGAGAGTGTGGGAGTGAGGTGGAGATTGCAGGACTGAGCTGGAGAGTGTACAAGTGAGCTGAAGAGTGTGGGAGTGAGCTGGGGAGTGCGGGAGTGAGCTGGAGAGTGCGGGTGTGAGCTGGAGAGTGTGCAAGCGAGCTGGAGAGTGCAGGAGTGAGCTGGAGATGTGGGAGCGAGCAGGAGAGTGTTCATGGGAGCTGGAGAGTGAGGGAGTGAGCTGGAGAGTAAGGGAGTTAGCTGGAGAGTGCGGGAGTGAGCTGGAGAGTGCGGGAGTGAGCTGGAGAATGATGGAGTGAGCTGGAGAGTGCGTGAGTGAGCTGGAGAGTGCGTGAGTGAGCTGGAGATTGCGGGAGTGAGCTGGAGATTGTCCCAGGGAGCTGAAGAGTTTGGGACTGAGCTGGAGAGTGTGCAAGTGAGCTGGAGAGTCTGAGAGTGAGCTGGAGAATGTGGGAGTGAGCTGGAGAGTGAGAGAGTAGGCTAGAGAGTGAGCGAGTGAGCTGGAGAGTGTGGGAGTGAGCTGGAGAATGATTGATTGAGGTGGAGAGTGCAGAAGTGAGCTGGAGAATGATGGAGTGAGCTGGAGAGTGCTGGAGTGAGCTGGAGAGAGTGGGAATGAGCTGAAGAGTGTGGGAGTGAGCTGGGGAGTGCGGGAGTGAGCTGGAGAGTGCGGTTGTGAGCTGGAGAGTGTGCAAGCGAGATGGTGAGTGCAGGAGTGAGCTGGAGAGTGTTTTAGTGAGCTGGAGAGTGTGCCGGCAAGCTGGAGCATGTGGGAGTGAGCTGGAGAATGAGGGAGTTAGCTGGAGAGTGCGGGAGTGAGCTGGAGACGGCGGGCCTGAGCTGGAGAATGATGGAGTGAGCTGGAGAGTGCGGGAGTGAGCTGGAGATTGCGGGAGAGAGTTGGAGAGTGTTGGAGTGAGCTGGAGAGTGTGGGAGTGAGGTGGAGACTGCAGGATTGAGCTGGATAGTGTGGTAGTGAGCTGAAGAGTTTGGGAGTGAGCTGGAGATTGTGGGAGTGAGCTGAAGAGTGTGGGAGTGAGCTGGAGAGTGTGGGAGTGAGCTGGAGAGTGCGGGAGGGAGCTGGAGAGTGTGGGAGTGAGCTGGAGAGGGTGCAAGGGAGCTGGAGAGTTTGGGACTGAGCATTAGAGTGTGCGAGTGAGCTGGAGAGTGTGGGAGTGAGCTGCAGAGTGCGGGAGTGTGCTGGAGAGTGTGGTAGTGAGCTGGAGAATGTGGGAGTGAGCTGAAGAGTGTGGGAGTGAGCTGGAGATTGTGGGATTGAGCTGGAGAGCGTGGGGGTGAGCTGGAGAGCGTGGGAGTCTGCTGGAGAGTGTGCAAGGGAGCTGGAGAGTGTGGGACTGAGCTGGAGAGTGTGGGAGTGAGCTGGGGAGTGCGGGAGTGAACTGGAGAGTGTGGCAGTGAGCTGGAGACTGTGGGAGTGAGCTGGAGAGTGTGGGAGTGAGCTGGAGAGCGTGGGAGTGAGCTGGAGAGTGTGCAAGGGAGCTGGAGAGTGTGGGACTGAGCTGGCGAGTGTGGGAGTGAGCTGGGGAGTGCGCGAGTGAGCTGGAGAGTGCGGGTGTGAGCTGGAGAGTGTGCAAGCGAGCTGGAGAGTGCAGGAGTGAGCTGGAGAGTGTGGGAGCGAGCAGGAGAGTGTTCCGGGGAGCTGGAGAGTGAGGGAGTGAGCTGGAGAGTAAGGGAGCTAGCTGGAGAGTGCGGGAGTGAGCTGGAGAGTGCGGGAGTGAGCTGGAGAATGATGGAGTGAGCTGGAGAGTGCGTGAGTGAGCTGGAGATTGCGGGAGTGAGCTGGAGAGACTGGGAGAGAGCTGGTGAGTGTGGGAGTGAGGAGGAGAGTGCAGGATAGAGCAGGAGAGTGTGCAAGTGAGCTGGAGAGTGCGTGAGTGAGCTGGAGATTGCGGGAGTGAGCTGGAGAGTGTGGGAGTGAGCTGGAGAGTGTGGGAGTGAGCTGAAGAGTGTGGGAGTGAGCTGGAGATTGTGGGAGTTAGCTGAGAAGTGTGGGAGTGAGCTGGAGAGTGTGGGAGTGAGCTGGAGATTGCGGGTGTGAGCTGGAGATTGTCCAAGGGAGCTGGAGAGTTTGGGACTGAGCTGGAGAGTGTGGGAGTGAGCTGGAGAGTGTGGGATTGAGCTGGAGAGTGTGGGAGTGAGCTGGATAGTGTGGCAGTGAGCTAGAGAGTGAGCGAGTGAGCTGGCGAGTGTGGGAGTGAGCTGGAGAATGAGTGATTGAGCTGAAGAGTGCGGGAGTGAGCTGGAGAATGATGGAGTGAGATGGAGAGTGCGGGAGTGAGCTGGAGAGTGTGGGAGTTAGCTGGATAGTGTGGGAGTGAGCTGGAGAGTGAGCGAGTGAGCTGGAGAGTGTGGGAGTGAGCTGGAGAATGAGTGATTGGGCTGGAGAGTGCTGGAGTGAAGTGGAGAATGATGGAGTGAGCTGGAGAGTTGGGAGTGAGCTGGAGGTTTTGGGAGTGAGGTGGAGAGTGGAGGATTGAGCTGGAGAGTGTGCAAGTGAGCTGAAGAGTGTGGAAGTGAGCTGGAGAGTGTGGGAGTGAGCTGGACTGTGCGGGAGTGAGCTATGGAGTGTGGGAGTGAGCTGGAGGGTGTGGGTGTGAGCTGAAGAGTGTGGGAGTGAGCTGGAGATTGTGGGAGTGAGCTGAAGAGTGTGGGAGTGAGCTGGAGATTGTGGGAGTGAGCTGGAGAGTGCGGGGGTTAGCTGGAGATTGTCCAAGGGAGCTGAAGAGTTTGGCACTGAGCTGGAGAGTGTGGGAGTGAGCTGGAGAGTGTGGGAGTGAGCTGGAGAATGTGGGAGTGAGCTGGATAGTGAGGGAGTGAACTAGAGAGTGAGTGAGTGAGCTGGAGAGTGTGGGAGAGAGCTGGAGAATGAGTGATTGAGCTGGAGATTGCGGAAGTGAGCTGGAAAATTATGGATTGAGCTGGAGAGTGCGGGAGTGAGCTGGAGAGAGTGGGAGTGAGCTGAAGAGTGTGGGAGTGAGCTGGGGAGTGCGGGAGTGAGCTGGAGAGTGCGGTTGTGAGCTGGAGAGTGTGCAAGCGAGCTGGTGAGTGTGCCGGCGAGCTGGAGCATGTGGGAGTGAGCTGGAGATTGAGGGAGTTAGCTGGAGAGTGAGCGAGTGAGCTGGCGAGTGTGGGAGTGAGCTGGAGAATGAGTGATTGAGCTGAAGAGTGCGGGAGTGAGCTGGAGAATGATGGAGTGAGATGGAGAGTGCTGGAGTGAGCTGGAGAGTGTGGGAGTGAGCTGAAGTTTGTGGGAGTGAGCTGGGGAGTGCGGGAGTGAGCTTTAGAGTGCGGTTGTGAGCTGGAGAGTGTGCAAGCGAGCTGGTGAGTGCAGGAGTGAGCTGGTGAGTGTGGGAGTGAGCTGGAGAGTGAGGGAGTTAGCTGGAGAGTGCGGGAGTGAGCTGGAGAGTGCGCGAGTGAGCTGGAGAATGATGGAGTGAGCTGGAGAGTGCGGGAGAGGGCTGGAGAGTGAGGGAGTGAGTTGGAGATTGTGGGAGTGTGCTGGAGAGTGTGGGAGTGAGGTGGAGAGTGCTGGATTGAGCTGGAGAGTGTACAAGTGAGCTGAAGAGTGTGGGAGTGAGCTGGAGAGTGTGGGAGTGATCTGGAGAGTGTGGGAGTGAGCTGGGGAGTGTAGGAGTGAGCTGGAGAGTGTGGTAGTTAGCTGAAGAGTGTGGGAGTGAGCTGGAGAGTGTGGGAGTGAGCTGGAGAGTGCGGGAGGGAGCTGGAGAGTGTGCAAGTGAGCTGGAGAGTTTGGGACTGAGCATTAGACTGTGGGAGTGAGCTGGAGAGTGTGGGATTGAGCTGGAGAGTGTGGGAGTGAGCTGGATAGTGTGGGAGTGAGCTAGAGAGTGAGCGAGTGAGCTGGAGAGTGTGGGAGTGAGCTGGAGAATGAGTGATTGGGCTGGAGAGTGCTGGAGTGAGCTGGAGAATGATGGAGAGAGCTGGAGAGTTGGGAGTGAGCTGGAGTTTGTGGGAGTGAGGTGGAGAGTGGAGGATTGAGCTGGAGAGTGTGCAAGTGAGCTGAAGAGTGTGGAAGTGAGCTGGAGAGTGTGGGAGTGAGCTGGACAGTGTGGGAGTGAGCTATGGAGTGTGGGAGTGAGCTGGAGAGTGTGGGTGTGAGCTGAAGAGTGTGGGAGTGCGCTGGAGATTGTGGGATTGAGCTGAAAAGTGTGGGAGTGAGCTGGAGATTGTGGGATTGAGCTGGAGAGTGCGGGGGTTAGGTGGAGATTGTCCAAGGGTGCTGAAGAGTTTGGCAGTGAGCTGGAGAGTGTGGGAGTGAACTGGAGCGTGTGGAAGTGAGCTGGAGAATGTGGGATTGAGCTGGATAGTGAGGGAGTGAACTAGAGAGTGAGTGAGTGAGCTGGAGAGTGTGGGAGAGAGCTGGAGAATGAGTGATTGAGCTGGAGAGTGCGGAAGTGAGCTGGAGAATGATGGATTGAGCTGGAGAGTGCGGGAGTGAGCTGGAGAGAGTGGGAGTGAGCTGAAGAGTGTGGGAGTGAGCTGGGGAGTGCGGGAGTGAGCTGGAGAGTGCGGTTGTGAGCTGGAGAGTGTGCAAGCGAGCTGGTGTGTGTGCCGGCGAGCTGGAGCATGTGGGAGTGAGCTGGAGATTGAGGGAGTTAGCTGGAGAGTGCGGGAGTGAGCTGGAGAGTGCGGGAGTGAGCTGGAGAGTGCGGGATTGAGTTGGAGAGTGTTGGAGTGAGCTGGAGAGTGTGGGAGTGAGGTGGAGATTGCAGGATTGAGCTGGAGAGTGTACAGGTGAGCTGAAGAGTGTGGGAGTGAGCTGGGGAGTGCGGGAGTGAGCTGGAGAGTGCGGGTGTGAGCTGGAGAGTGTGCAAGCGAGCTGGAGAGTGCAGGAGTGAGCTGGAGATGTGGGAGCGAGCAGGAGAGTGTTCCGGGGAGCTGGAGAGTGAGGGGGTGAGCTGGAGAGTAAGGGAGTTAGCTGGAGAGTGCGGGAGTGAGCTGGAGAGTGCGGGAGTGAGCTGGAGAATGATGGAGTGAGCTGGAGAGTGCGTGAGTGAGCTGGAGATTGCGGGAGTGAGCTGGAGAGTCTGGGAGAGAGCTGGAGAGTGTGGGAGTGAGCTGATGAGTGTGGGAGTGAGCTGGAGATTGTGGGAGTGAGCTGAAGAGTGTGGGAGTGAGCTGGAGAGTGTGGGAGTGAGCTGGAGATTGCGGGAGTGAGCTGGAGATTGTCCAAGGGAGCTGGAGAGTTTGGGACTGAGCTGGAGAGTGTGGGAGTGAGCTGGAGAGTGTGGGATTGAGCTGGAGAGTGTGGGAGTGAGCTGGATAGTGTGGGAGTGAGCTAGAGAGTGAGCGAGTGAGCTGGCGAGTGTGGGAGTGAGCTGGAGAATGAGTGATTGAGCTGAAGAGTGTGGGAGTGAGCTGGAGAATGATGGAGTGAGATGGAGAGTGCGGGAGTGAGCTGGAGAGTGTGGGAGTGAGCTGAAGTTTGTGGGAGTGAGCTGGGGAGTGCGGGAGTGAGCTTTAGAGTGCGGTTGTGAGCTGGAGAGTGTGCAAGCGAGCTGGTGAGTGCAGGAGTGAGCTGGTGAGTGTGGGAGTGAGCTGGAGAGTGAGGGAGTTAGCTGGAGAGTGCGGGAGTGAGCTGGAGAGTGCGCGAGTGAGCTGGAGAATGATGGAGTGAGCTGGAGAGTGCGGGAGAGGGCTGGAGAGTGAGGGAGTGAGTTGGAGATTGTGGGAGTGTGCTGGAGAGTGTGGGAGTGAGGTGGAGAGTGCAGGATTGAGCTGGAGAGTGTACAAGTGAGCTGAAGAGTGTGGGAGTGATCTGGAGAGTGTGGGAGTGATCTGGAGAGTGTGGGAGTGAGCTGGGGAGTGTAGGAGTGAGCTGGAGAGTGTGGTAGTTAGCTGAAGAGTTTGGGAGTGAGCTGAAGAGTGTGGGAGTGAGCTGGAGAGTGTGGGAGTGAGCTGGAGAGTGCGGGAGGGAGCTGGAGAGTGTGCAAGGGAGCTGGAGAGTTTGGGACTGAGCATTAGACTGTGGGAGTGAGCTGGAGAGTGTGGGATTGAGCTGGAGAGTGTGGGAGTGAGCTGGATAGTGTGGGAGTGAGCTAGAGAGTGAGCGAGTGAGCTGGAGAGTGTGGGAGTGAGCTGGAGAATGAGTGATTGGGCTGGAGAGTGCTGGAGTGAGCTGGAGAATGATGGAGTGAGCTGGAGAGTTGGGAGTGAGCTGGAGTTTTGTGGGAGTGAGGTGGAGAGTGGAGGATTGAGCTGGAGAGTGTGCAAGTGAGCTGAAGAGTGTGGAAGTGAGCTGGAGAGTGTGGGAGTGAGCTGGACTGTGCGGGAGTGAGCTATGGAGTGTGCGAGTGAGCTGGAGAGTGTGGGTGTGAGCTGAAGAGTGTGGGAGTGAGCTGGAGATTGTGGGAGTGAGCTGAAGAGTGTGAGAGTGGGCTGGAGATTGTGGGAGTGAGCTGGAGAGTGCGGGGGTTAGCTGGAGATTGTCCAAGGGAGCTGAAGAGTTTGGCACTGAGCTGGAGATTGTGGGAGTGAGCTGGAGAGTGTGGGAGTGAGCTGGAGAATGATGGACTGAGCAGGAGAGTGTGGGAGTGAGCTGGAGAGTGTGGGAGTGAGCTGGAGACTGTGGGAGTGAGCTGGAGAGTGTGGGAGTGAGCTGGAGAGCGTGGGAGTGAGCTGGAGAGTGTGCAAGGGAGCTGGAGAGTGTGGGACTGAGCTGGCGAGTGTGGGAGTGAGCTGGGGAGTGCGCGAGTGAGCTGGAGAGTGCGGGTGTGAGCTGGAGAGTGTGCAAGCGAGCTGGAGAGTGCAGGAGTGAGCTGGAGAGTGTGGGAGCGAGCAGGAGAGTGTTCCGGGGAGCTGGAGAGTGAGGGAGTGAGCTGGAGAGTAAGGGAGCTAGCTGGAGAGTGCGGGAGTGAGCTGGAGAGTGCGGGAGTGAGCTGGAGAATGATGGAGTGAGCTGGAGAGTGCGTGAGTGAGCTGGAGATTGCGGGAGTGAGCTGGAGAGACTGGGAGAGAGCTGGTGAGTGTGGGAGTGAGGAGGAGAGTGCAGGATAGAGCAGGAGAGTGTGCAAGTGAGCTGGAGAGTGCGTGAGTGAGCTGGAGATTGCGGGAGTGAGCTGGAGAGTGTGGGAGTGAGCTGGAGAGTGTGGGAGTGAGCTGAAGAGTGTGGGAGTGAGCTGGAGATTGTGGGAGTTAGCTGAGAAGTGTGGGAGTGAGCTGGAGAGTGTGGGAGTGAGCTGGAGATTGCGGGTGTGAGCTGGAGATTGTCCAAGGGAGCTGGAGAGTTTGGGACTGAGCTGGAGAGTGTGGGAGTGAGCTGGAGAGTGTGGGATTGAGCTGGAGAGTGTGGGAGTGAGCTGGATAGTGTGGCAGTGAGCTAGAGAGTGAGCGAGTGAGCTGGCGAGTGTGGGAGTGAGCTGGAGAATGAGTGATTGAGCTGAAGAGTGCGGGAGTGAGCTGGAGAATGATGGAGTGAGATGGAGAGTGCGGGAGTGAGCTGGAGAGTGTGGGAGTTAGCTGGATAGTGTGGGAGTGAGCTGGAGAGTGAGCGAGTGAGCTGGAGAGTGTGGGAGTGAGCTGGAGAATGAGTGATTGGGCTGGAGAGTGCTGGAGTGAAGTGGAGAATGATGGAGTGAGCTGGAGAGTTGGGAGTGAGCTGGAGGTTTTGGGAGTGAGGTGGAGAGTGGAGGATTGAGCTGGAGAGTGTGCAAGTGAGCTGAAGAGTGTGGAAGTGAGCTGGAGAGTGTGGGAGTGAGCTGGACTGTGCGGGAGTGAGCTATGGAGTGTGGGAGTGAGCTGGAGGGTGTGGGTGTGAGCTGAAGAGTGTGGGAGTGAGCTGGAGATTGTGGGAGTGAGCTGAAGAGTGTGGGAGTGAGCTGGAGATTGTGGGAGTGAGCTGGAGAGTGCGGGGGTTAGCTGGAGATTGTCCAAGGGAGCTGAAGAGTTTGGCACTGAGCTGGAGAGTGTGGGAGTGAGCTGGAGAGTGTGGGAGTGAGCTGGAGAATGTGGGAGTGAGCTGGATAGTGAGGGAGTGAACTAGAGAGTGAGTGAGTGAGCTGGAGAGTGTGGGAGAGAGCTGGAGAATGAGTGATTGAGCTGGAGATTGCGGAAGTGAGCTGGAAAATTATGGATTGAGCTGGAGAGTGCGGGAGTGAGCTGGAGAGAGTGGGAGTGAGCTGAAGAGTGTGGGAGTGAGCTGGGGAGTGCGGGAGTGAGCTGGAGAGTGCGGTTGTGAGCTGGAGAGTGTGCAAGCGAGCTGGTGAGTGTGCCGGCGAGCTGGAGCATGTGGGAGTGAGCTGGAGATTGAGGGAGTTAGCTGGAGAGTGAGCGAGTGAGCTGGCGAGTGTGGGAGTGAGCTGGAGAATGAGTGATTGAGCTGAAGAGTGCGGGAGTGAGCTGGAGAATGATGGAGTGAGATGGAGAGTGCTGGAGTGAGCTGGAGAGTGTGGGAGTGAGCTGAAGTTTGTGGGAGTGAGCTGGGGAGTGCGGGAGTGAGCTTTAGAGTGCGGTTGTGAGCTGGAGAGTGTGCAAGCGAGCTGGTGAGTGCAGGAGTGAGCTGGTGAGTGTGGGAGTGAGCTGGAGAGTGAGGGAGTTAGCTGGAGAGTGCGGGAGTGAGCTGGAGAGTGCGCGAGTGAGCTGGAGAATGATGGAGTGAGCTGGAGAGTGCGGGAGAGGGCTGGAGAGTGAGGGAGTGAGTTGGAGATTGTGGGAGTGTGCTGGAGAGTGTGGGAGTGAGGTGGAGAGTGCTGGATTGAGCTGGAGAGTGTACAAGTGAGCTGAAGAGTGTGGGAGTGAGCTGGAGAGTGTGGGAGTGATCTGGAGAGTGTGGGAGTGAGCTGGGGAGTGTAGGAGTGAGCTGGAGAGTGTGGTAGTTAGCTGAAGAGTGTGGGAGTGAGCTGGAGAGTGTGGGAGTGAGCTGGAGAGTGCGGGAGGGAGCTGGAGAGTGTGCAAGGGAGCTGGAGAGTTTGGGACTGAGCATTAGACTGTGGGAGTGAGCTGGAGAGTGTGGGATTGAGCTGGAGAGTGTGGGAGTGAGCTGGATAGTGTGGGAGTGAGCTAGAGAGTGAGCGAGTGAGCTGGAGAGTGTGGGAGTGAGCTGGAGAATGAGTGATTGGGCTGGAGAGTGCTGGAGTGAGCTGGAGAATGATGGAGAGAGCTGGAGAGTTGGGAGTGAGCTGGAGTTTGTGGGAGTGAGGTGGAGAGTGGAGGATTGAGCTGGAGAGTGTGCAAGTGAGCTGAAGAGTGTGGAAGTGAGCTGGAGAGTGTGGGAGTGAGCTGGACAGTGTGGGAGTGAGCTATGGAGTGTGGGAGTGAGCTGGAGAGTGTGGGTGTGAGCTGAAGAGTGTGGGAGTGCGCTGGAGATTGTGGGAGTGAGCTGAAAAGTGTGGGAGTGAGCTGGAGATTGTGGGATTGAGCTGGAGAGTGCGGGGGTTAGGTGGAGATTGTCCAAGGGTGCTGAAGAGTTTGGCAGTGAGCTGGAGAGTGTGGGAGTGAACTGGAGCGTGTGGAAGTGAGCTGGAGAATGTGGGATTGAGCTGGATAGTGAGGGAGTGAACTAGAGAGTGAGTGAGTGAGCTGGAGAGTGTGGGAGAGAGCTGGAGAATGAGTGATTGAGCTGGAGAGTGCGGAAGTGAGCTGGAGAATGATGGATTGAGCTGGAGAGTGCGGGAGTGAGCTGGAGAGAGTGGGAGTGAGCTGAAGAGTGTGGGAGTGAGCTGGGGAGTGCGGGAGTGAGCTGGAGAGTGCGGTTGTGAGCTGGAGAGTGTGCAAGCGAGCTGGTGTGTGTGCCGGCGAGCTGGAGCATGTGGGAGTGAGCTGGAGATTGAGGGAGTTAGCTGGAGAGTGCGGGAGTGAGCTGGAGAGTGCTGGAGTGAGCTGGAGAGTGCGGGATTGAGTTGGAGAGTGTTGGAGTGAGCTGGAGAGTGTGGGAGTGAGGTGGAGATTGCAGGATTGAGCTGGAGAGTGTACAGGTGAGCTGAAGAGTGTGGGAGTGAGCTGGGGAGTGCGGGAGTGAGCTGGAGAGTGCGGGTGTGAGCTGGAGAGTGTGCAAGCGAGCTGGAGAGTGCAGGAGTGAGCTGGAGATGTGGGAGCGAGCAGGAGAGTGTTCCGGGGAGCTGGAGAGTGAGGGGGTGAGCTGGAGAGTAAGGGAGTTAGCTGGAGAGTGCGGGAGTGAGCTGGAGAGTGCGGGAGTGAGCTGGAGAATGATGGAGTGAGCTGGAGAGTGCGTGAGTGAGCTGGAGATTGCGGGAGTGAGCTGGAGAGTCTGGGAGAGAGCTGGAGAGTGTGGGAGTGAGCTGATGAGTGTGGGAGTGAGCTGGAGATTGTGGGAGTGAGCTGAAGAGTGTGGGAGTGAGCTGGAGAGTGTGGGAGTGAGCTGGAGATTGCGGGAGTGAGCTGGAGATTGTCCAAGGGAGCTGGAGAGTTTGGGACTGAGCTGGAGAGTGTGGGAGTGAGCTGGAGAGTGTGGGATTGAGCTGGAGAGTGTGGGAGTGAGCTGGATAGTGTGGGAGTGAGCTAGAGAGTGAGCGAGTGAGCTGGCGAGTGTGGGAGTGAGCTGGAGAATGAGTGATTGAGCTGAAGAGTGTGGGAGTGAGCTGGAGAATGATGGAGTGAGATGGAGAGTGCGGGAGTGAGCTGGAGAGTGTGGGAGTGAGCTGAAGTTTGTGGGAGTGAGCTGGGGAGTGCGGGAGTGAGCTTTAGAGTGCGGTTGTGAGCTGGAGAGTGTGCAAGCGAGCTGGTGAGTGCAGGAGTGAGCTGGTGAGTGTGGGAGTGAGCTGGAGAGTGAGGGAGTTAGCTGGAGAGTGCGGGAGTGAGCTGGAGAGTGCGCGAGTGAGCTGGAGAATGATGGAGTGAGCTGGAGAGTGCGGGAGAGGGCTGGAGAGTGAGGGAGTGAGTTGGAGATTGTGGGAGTGTGCTGGAGAGTGTGGGAGTGAGGTGGAGAGTGCAGGATTGAGCTGGAGAGTGTACAAGTGAGCTGAAGAGTGTGGGAGTGATCTGGAGAGTGTGGGAGTGATCTGGAGAGTGTGGGAGTGAGCTGGGGAGTGTAGGAGTGAGCTGGAGAGTGTGGTAGTTAGCTGAAGAGTTTGGGAGTGAGCTGAAGAGTGTGGGAGTGAGCTGGAGAGTGTGGGAGTGAGCTGGAGAGTGCGGGAGGGAGCTGGAGAGTGTGCAAGGGAGCTGGAGAGTTTGGGACTGAGCATTAGACTGTGGGAGTGAGCTGGAGAGTGTGGGATTGAGCTGGAGAGTGTGGGAGTGAGCTGGATAGTGTGGGAGTGAGCTAGAGAGTGAGCGAGTGAGCTGGAGAGTGTGGGAGTGAGCTGGAGAATGAGTGATTGGGCTGGAGAGTGCTGGAGTGAGCTGGAGAATGATGGAGTGAGCTGGAGAGTTGGGAGTGAGCTGGAGTTTTGTGGGAGTGAGGTGGAGAGTGGAGGATTGAGCTGGAGAGTGTGCAAGTGAGCTGAAGAGTGTGGAAGTGAGCTGGAGAGTGTGGGAGTGAGCTGGACTGTGCGGGAGTGAGCTATGGAGTGTGCGAGTGAGCTGGAGAGTGTGGGTGTGAGCTGAAGAGTGTGGGAGTGAGCTGGAGATTGTGGGAGTGAGCTGAAGAGTGTGAGAGTGGGCTGGAGATTGTGGGAGTGAGCTGGAGAGTGCGGGGGTTAGCTGGAGATTGTCCAAGGGAGCTGAAGAGTTTGGCACTGAGCTGGAGATTGTGGGAGTGAGCTGGAGAGTGTGGGAGTGAGCTGGAGAATGATGGACTGAGCAGGAGAGTGTGGGAGTGAGCTGGAGAGTGTGGGAGTGAGCTGGAGAATGTGGGAGTGAGCTGGATAGTGAGGGAGTGAACTAGAGAGTGAGTGAGTGAGCTGGAGAGTGTGGGAGAGAGCTGGAGAATGAGTGATTGAGCTGGAGAGTGCGGAAGTGAGCTGGAGAATGATGGAGTGAGCTGGAGAGTGCGGGAGTGAGCTGGAGAGAGTGGGAGTGAGCTGAAGAGTGTGGGAGTGAGCTGGGGAGTGCGGGAGTGAGCTGGAGAGTGCGGTTGTGAGCTGGAGAGTGTGCAAGCGAGCTGGTGAGTGTGCCGGCGAGCTGGAGCATGTGGGAGTGAGCTGGAGATTGAGGGAGTTAGCTGGAGAGTGCGGGAGTGAGCTGGAGATTGCGGGCGTGAGCTGGAGAATGATGGAGTGAGCTGGAGAGTGCGGGAGTGAGCTGGAGAGTGCGGGAGTGTGTTGGAGAGTGCTGGGGTGAGCTGGAGAGTGTGGGATGAGGTGGAGATTGCAGGATTGAGCTGGAGAGTGTACAAGTGAGCTGAAGAGTGTGGGAGTGAGCTGGAGACTGTGGGAGTACTCTGGAGAGTGTGGCAGTGAGCTGGGGAGTGTGGGAGTGAGCTGGAGAGTGTGGTAGTGAGCTGAAGAGTTTGGGAGTGAGCTGGAGATTGTGGGAGTGAGCTGAAGAGTGTGAGAGTGAGCTGGAGACTGTGGGAGTGAGCTGGAGAGTGCGGGAGTAAGCTGGAGAGGGTGCAAGGGAGCTGGAGAGTTTGGGACTGAGCATTAGAGTGTGGGAGTGAGCTGGATAGTGTGGAAGTGAGCTGGAGAATGAGTGATTGAGCTGGAGAGTGCGGGAGCGAGCTGGATAATGATGGAGTGAGCTGGAGAGTGCGGGAGTGAGCTGGAGAGTTCGGGAGTGAGCTGGAGTGTGTGGAAGTGAGCTGCAGAGTGCGGGAGTGTGCTGGAGATTGCGGGAGTGAGCAGGAGAGTGTGGGAATGAGCTGGAGAGTGTGGGAGTGAGCTGAAGAGTGCGTGAGTGAGCTGGAGATTGCGGGAGTGAACTGGAGAGTGTGGGAGTGAGCTGGAGAATGTGGGAGTGTGCTGGATAGTGAGGGAGTGAGCTAGAGAGTAAGCGAGTGAGCTGGAGAGTGTGGGAGTTAGCTGGAGAATGAGTGATTGAGCTGGAGAGTGCGGAAGTGAGCTGGAGAATGATGGAGTGAGCTGGAGAGTGCTGGAGTGAGCAGAAGAGAGTGGGAGTGAGCTGAAGAGTGTGGGAGTGAGCTGGACTGTGCGGGAGTGAGCTATGGAGTGTGCGAGTGAGCTGGAGAGTGTGGGTGTGAGCTGAAGAGTGTGGGAGTGAGCTGGAGATTGTGGGAGTGAGCTGAAGAGTGTGAGAGTGGGCTGGAGATTGTGGGAGTGAGCTGGAGAGTGCGGGGGTTAGCTGGAGATTGTCCAAGGGAGCTGAAGAGTTTGGCACTGAGCTGGAGATTGTGGGAGTGAGCTGGAGAGTGTGGGAGTGAGCTGGAGAATGATGGACTGAGCAGGAGAGTGTGGGAGTGAGCTGGAGAGTGTGGGAGTGAGCTGGAGAATGTGGGAGTGAGCTGGATAGTGAGGGAGTGAACTAGAGAGTGAGTGAGTGAGCTGGAGAGTGTGGGAGAGAGCTGGAGAATGAGTGATTGAGCTGGAGAGTGCGGAAGTGAGCTGGAGAATGATGGAGTGAGCTGGAGAGTGCGGGAGTGAGCTGGAGAGAGTGGGAGTGAGCTGAAGAGTGTGGGAGTGAGCTGGGGAGTGCGGGAGTGAGCTGGAGAGTGCGGTTGTGAGCTGGAGAGTGTGCAAGCGAGCTGGTGAGTGTGCCGGCGAGCTGGAGCATGTGGGAGTGAGCTGGAGATTGAGGGAGTTAGCTGGAGAGTGCGGGAGTGAGCTGGAGATTGCGGGCGTGAGCTGGAGAATGATGGAGTGAGCTGGAGAGTGCGGGAGTGAGCTGGAGAGTGCGGGAGTGAGTTGGAGAGTGCTGGGGTGAGCTGGAGAGTGTGGGATGAGGTGGAGATTGCAGGATTGAGCTGGAGAGTGTACAAGTGAGCTGAAGAGTGTGGGAGTGAGCTGGAGACTGTGGGAGTTCTCTGGAGAGTGTGGCAGTGAGCTGGGGAGTGTGGGAGTGAGCTGGAGAGTGTGGTAGTGAGCTGAAGAGTTTGGGAGTGAGCTGGAGATTGTGGGAGTGAGCTGAAGAGTGTGAGAGTGAGCTGGAGACTGTGGGAGTGAGCTGGAGAGTGCGGGAGTAAGCTGGAGAGGGTGCAAGGGAGCTGGAGAGTTTGGGACTGAGCATTAGAGTGTGGGAGTGAGCTGGATAGTGTGGAAGTGAGCTGGAGAATGAGTGATTGAGCTGGAGAGTGCGGGAGCGAGCTGGATAATGATGGAGTGAGCTGGAGAGTGCGGGAGTGAGCTGGAGAGTTCGGGAGTGAGCTGGAGTGTGTGGAAGTGAGCTGCAGAGTGCGGGAGTGTGCTGGAGATTGCGGGAGTGAGCAGGAGAGTGTGGGAATGAGCTGGAGAGTGTGGGAGTGAGCTGGAGATTGCGGTAGTGAGCTGGGGAGTGTGGGAGTGAGCTGGAGAGTGTGGGAGTGAGCTGAAGAGTGCGTGAGTGAGCTGGAGATTGCGGGAGTGAACTGGAGAGTGTGGGAGTGAGCTGGAGAATGTGGGAGTGTGCTGGATAGTGAGGGAGTGAGCTAGAGAGTAAGCGAGTGAGCTGGAGAGTGTGGGAGTTAGCTGGAGAATGAGTGATTGAGCTGGAGAGTGCGGAAGTGAGCTGGAGAATGATGGAGTGAGCTGGAGAGTGCTGGAGTGAGCAGAAGAGAGTGGGAGTGAGCTGAAGAGTGTGGGAGTGAGCTGGAGAGTGCGGGAGTGAGCTGGAGAGTGCGGTTGTGAGCTGGAGAGTGTGCCAGCGAGCTGGGGAGTGCAGGAGTGAGCTGGAGAGTGTGCGAGTGAGCTTGAGAGTGTGCCGGCGAGCTGGAGCATGTGGGAATGAGCTGGAGAATGATGGAGTGAGCTGGAGAGTGCGGGAGTGAGCTGGAGAGTGCGGGAGTGAGTTGGAGAGTGTTGGAGTGAGCTGGAGAGTGTGGGATTGAGCTGGAGAGTGTGGGAGTGAGCTGGATAGTGTGGAAGTGAGCTGGAGAATGAGTGATTCAGCTGGAGAGTGCGGGAGTGAGCTGGAGAATGATGGAGTGAGCTGGAGAGTGCGGGAGTGAGCTGGAGAGTGCGGGAGTGAGCTGGAGAGTGTGGGAGTGAGCTGGAGAGTGCGGGAGTGTGCTGGGGAGTGTGGTAGTGAGCTGGAGAGTGTGGGAGTGAGCTGAAGAGTGTGGGAGTGAGCTGGAGATTGTGGGAGTGAGCTGGAGAGCGTGGGAGTTAGCTGGAGAGTGTGGGGGTGAGCTGGAGAGTGTGGGATGGAGCTGGGGAGCGTGGGAGTGAGCTGGAGAGTGTGCAAGGGAGCTGGAGAGTGTGGGACTGAGCTGGAGAGTGTGGGAGTGATTTGGGGAGTGCGGGAGTGAACTGGAGAGTGTGGGAGTGAGCTGGAGAGTGTGGGAGTGAGCTGGAGAGTGTGGGAGTGAGCTGGAGAGCGTGGGAGTGAGCTGGAGAGTGTGCAAGGGAGCTGGAGAGTGTGGGACTGAGCTGGAGAGTGTGGGAGTGAGCTGGGGAGTGCGGGAGTGAGCTGGAGAGTGCGGGTGTGAGCTGGAGAGTGTGCAAGCGAGCTGGAGAGTGCAGGAGTGAGCTGGAGAGTGTGGGAGTGAGCTGGAGAGTGTTCCGGCGAGCTGGAGAATGAGGGAGTGAGCTGGAGAGTAAGGGAGTTAGCTGGAGAGTGCCGGAGTGAGCTGGAGAGTGCGGGAGTGAGCTGGAGAATGATGGAGTGAGCTGGAGAGTGCGTGAGCGAGCTGGAGATTGCGTGAGTGAGCTGGAGAGTGTGGGATTGAGCTGGAGAGTGTGGGAGTGAGGTGGAGAGTGCAGGATTGAGCTGGAGAGTGTGCAAGTGAGCTGGAGAGTGCGTGAGTGAGCTGGAGATTGCGGGAGTGAGCAGGAGAGTGTGGGAGTGAGCTGGAGAGTGTTGGAGTGAGCTGGAGAGTGCGGTAGGGAGCTGGGGAGTGTGGGAGTGAGCTGGAGAGTGTGGGAGTGAGCTGAAGAGTGCGTGAGTGAGCTGGAGATTGCGGGAGTGAACTGGACAGTGTGGGAGTGAGCTGGAGAATGTGGGAGTGAGCTGGATAGTGAGGGAGTGAGCTAGAGAGTAAGCGAGTGAGCTGGAGAGTGTGGGAGTGAGCTGGAGAATGAGTGATTGAGCTGGAGAGTGCGGAAGTGAGCTGGAGAATGATGGAGTGAGCTGGAGAGTGCTGGAGTGAGCAGAAGAGAGTGGGAGTGAGCTGAAGAGAGTGGGAGTGAGCTGGAGAGTGCGGGAGTGAGCTGGAGAATGCGGTTGTGAGCTGGAGAGTGTGCAAGCGAGCTGGGGAGTGCAGGAGTGAGCTGGAGAGTGTGCGAGTGAGCTTGAGAGTGTGCCGGCGAGCTGGAGCATGTGGGAAAGAGCTGGAGAATGATGGAGTGAGCTGGAGAGTGCGGGAGTGAGCTGGAGAGTGCGGGAGTGAGTTGGAGAGTGTTGGAGTGAGCTGGAGAGTGTGGGAGTGAGGTGGAGAGTGCAGCCTTGAGCTGGAGAGGGTACAAGTGAGCTGAAGAGTGTGGGAGTGAGCTGGAGAGTGTGGGATGAGCTGGGGAGTGCGGGATTGAGCGGGAGAGTGTGGTAGTGAGCTGAAGAATTTGGGAGTGAGCTGGAGATTTTGGGAGTGAGCTGAAGAGTGTGGGAGTGAGCTGGAGAGTGTGGGAGTGAGCTGGAGAGTGCGGAAGTGAGCTGGAGAGGGTGCAAGGGAGCTGGAGAGTTTGGGACTGAGCATTAGAGTGTGGGAGTGAGCTGGAGAGTGTGGGATTGAGCTGGAGAGTGTGGGAGTGAGCTGGATAGTGTGGAAGTGAGCTGGATAATGAGTGATTGAGCTGGAGAGTGCGGGAGTGAGCTGGAGAATGATGGAGTGAGCTGGAGAGTGCGGGAGTGAGTTGGAGAGTGCGGGAGTGAGCTGGAGAGTGTGGGAGTGACCTGGAGAGTGCGGGTGTGTGCTGGGGAGTGTGGTAGTGAGCTGAAGAGTGTGGGAGTGAGCTGAAGAGTGTGGGAGTGAGCTGGAGATTGTGAGAGTGAGCTGGAGAGCGTGGGAGTGAGCTGGAGAGTGTGGGAGTGAGCTGGAGAGTGTGGGGGTGAGCTGGAGAGCGTGGGAGTGAGCTGGAGAGTGTGCAAGGGAGCTGGAGAGTGTGGGACTGACCTGGAGAGTTTGGGAGTGAGCTGAGGAGTGCGGGAGTGAACTGGAGAGTGTGGCAATGAGCTGGAGAGTGTGAGAATGAGCTGGAGAGTGTGGGAGTGAGCTGGAGAGCGTGGGAGTGAGCTGGAGAGTGTGCAAGGGAGCTGGAGAGTGTGGGACTGAGCTGGAGAGTGTGGGAGTGTGATGGGGAGTGCGGGAGTGAGCTGGAGAGTGCGGGTGTGAGCTGGAGAGTGTGCAAGCAAGCTGTGGAGTGCAGGAGTGAGCTGGAGAGTGTGGGAGTGAGCTGGAGAGTGTTCCAGCGAGCTGTAGAGTGAGGGAGTGAGCTAGAGAGTAAGGGAGTTAGCTGGAGAGTGCGGGAGTGAGCTGGAGAGTGCTGGAGTGAGCTGGAGAATGATAGAGTGAGCTGGAGAGTGCGTGCGTGAGCTGGAGATTGCGGGAGTGGGCTGGAGAGTGTGGGAGTGAGCTGGAGAGTGTGGGAGTGAGGTGGAGAGTGCAGGATTGAGCTGGAGAGTGTGCAAGTGAGCTGGAGAGTGCGAGTGAGCTGGAGATTGCGGGAGTGAGCTGGAGAGTGTGGGAGTGAGCTGGAGAGTGTGGGAGTGAGCTGGAGATTGTGGTAGTTAGCTGGGGATTGTGGGAGTGAGCTGGAGAGTGTGGGAGTGATCTGAAGAGTGTGGGAGTGAGCTGGAGATTGTGGGAGTGAGCTGAAGAGTGTGGGAGAGGGCTGGAGAGTGTGGGAGTGAGCTGGAGAGTGTGGGATTGAGCTGGAGAGTGTGGGAGTGAGCTGGATAGTGTGGGAGTGAGCTAGAGAGTGAGCGAGTGAGCTGGAGAGTGTGGGAGTGAGGTGGAGAATGAGTGATTGAGCTGAAGAGTGCGCGAGTGAGCTGGAGAATGGTGGATGAGCTGGAGAGTGCGCGAGTGAGCTGGAGATGTGGGAGTGAGCTGAAGAGTGTGGGAGTGAGCTGGGGAGTGCGGGAGTGAGCTGGAGAGTGCGGTTGTGGGCTGGAGAGTGTGCAAGCGAGCTGGTGAGTGCAGGAGTGAGCTGGTGAGTGTGGGAGTGAGCTGGAGAGTGTGCCGGCGAGCTGGAGCATGTGGGAGTGAGCTGGAGAGTGAGGGAGTTAGCTGGAGAGTGCGGGAGAGGGCTCGAGAGTGCGGGAGTGGTTTGGAGAGTGTTGGAGTGAGCTGGAGAGTGTGCGAGTGAGGTGGAGACTGCAGGATTGAGCTGGAGAGTGTACAAGTGAGCTGAAGAGTGTGGGAGTGAGCTGGAGAGTGTGGGAGTGATCTGGAGAGTGTGGGAGTGAGCTGGGGAGTGTGGGAGTGAGCTGAAGAGTGTGGGAGTGAGCTGGGGAGTGCGGGAGTGAGCTTTAGAGTGCGGTTGTGAGCTGGAGAGTGTGCAAGCGAGCTGGTGAGTGCAGGAGTGAGCTGGTGAGTGTGGGAGTGAGCTGGAGAGTGAGGGAGTTAGCTGGAGAGTGCGGGAGTGAGCTGGAGAGTGCGCGAGTGAGCTGGAGAATGATGGAGTGAGCTGGAGAGTGCGGGAGAGGGCTGGAGAGTGAGGGAGTGAGTTGGAGATTGTGGGAGTGTGCTGGAGAGTGTGGGAGTGAGGTGGAGAGTGCTGGATTGAGCTGGAGAGTGTACAAGTGAGCTGAAGAGTGTGGGAGTGAGCTGGAGAGTGTGGGAGTGATCTGGAGAGTGTGGGAGTGAGCTGGGGAGTGTAGGAGTGAGCTGGAGAGTGTGGTAGTTAGCTGAAGAGTGTGGGAGTGAGCTGGAGAGTGTGGGAGTGAGCTGGAGAGTGCGGAAGGGAGCTGGAGAGTGTGCAAGGGAGCTGGAGAGTTTGGGACTGAGCATTAGACTGTGGGAGTGAGCTGGAGAGTGTGGGATTGAGCTGGAGAGTGTGGGAGTGAGCTGGATAGTGTGGGAGTGAGCTAGAGAGTGAGCGAGTGAGCTGGAGAGTGTGGGAGTGAGCTGGAGAATGAGTGATTGGGCTGGAGAGTGCTGGAGTGAGCTGGAGAATGATGGAGAGAGCTGGAGAGTTGGGAGTGAGCTGGAGTTTGTGGGAGTGAGGTGGAGAGTGGAGGATTGAGCTGGAGAGTGTGCAAGTGAGCTGAAGAGTGTGGAAGTGAGCTGGAGAGTGTGGGAGTGAGCTGGACAGTGTGGGAGAGAGCTATGGAGTGTGGGAGTGAGCTGGAGAGTGTGGGTGTGAGCTGAAGAGTGTGGGAGTGCGCTGGAGATTGTGGGAGTGAGCTGAAGAGTGTGGGAGTGAGCTGGAGATTGTGGGATTGAGCTGGAGAGTGCGGGGGTTAGGTGGAGATTGTCCAAGGGTGCTGAAGAGTTTGGCAGTGAGCTGGAGAGTGTGGGAGTGAACTGGAGCGTGTGGAAGTGAGCTGGAGAATGTGGGATTGAGCTGGATAGTGAGGGAGTGAACTAGAGAGTGAGTGAGTGAGCTGGAGAGTGTGGGAGAGAGCTGGAGAATGAGTGATTGAGCTGGAGAGTGCGGAAGTGAGCTGGAGAATGATGGATTGAGCTGGAGAGTGCGGGAGTGAGCTGGAGAGAGTGGGAGTGAGCTGAAGAGTGTGGGAGTGAGTTGGGGAGTGCGGGAGTGAGCTGGAGAGTGCGGTTGTGAGCTGGAGAGTGTGCAAGCGAGCTGGTGTGTGTGCCGGCGAGCTGGAGCATGTGGGAGTGAGCTGGAGATTGAGGGAGTTAGCTGGAGAGTGCGGGAGTGAGCTGGAGAGTGCGGGAGTGAGCTGGAGAGTGCGGGATTGAGTTGGAGAGTGTTGGAGTGAGCTGGAGAGTGTGGGAGTGAGGTGGAGATTGCAGGATTGAGCTGGAGAGTGTACAAGTGAGCTGAAGAGTGTGGGAGTGAGCTGGGGAGTGCGGGAGTGAGCTGGAGAGTGCGGGTGTGAGCTGGAGAGTGTGCAAGCGAGCTGGAGAGTGCAGGAGTGAGCTGGAGATGTGGGAGCGAGCAGGAGAGTGTTCCGGGGAGCTGGAGAGTGAGGGGGTGAGCTGGAGAGTAAGGGAGTTAGCTGGAGAGTGCGGGAGTGAGCTGGAGAGTGCGGGAGTGAGCTGGAGAATGATGGAGTGAGCTGGAGAGTGCGTGAGTGAGCTGGAGATTGCGGGAGTGAGCTGGAGAGTCTGGGAGAGAGCTGGAGAGTGTGGGAGTGAGCTGATGAGTGTGGGAGTGAGCTGGAGATTGTGGGAGTGAGCTGAAGAGTGTGGGAGTGAGCTGGAGAGTGTGGGAGTGAGCTGGAGATTGCGGGAGTGAGCTGGAGATTGTCCAAGGGAGCTGGAGAGTTTGGGACTGAGCTGGAGAGTGTGGGAGTGAGCTGGAGAGTGTGGGATTGAGCTGGAGAGTGTGGGAGTGAGCTGGATAGTGTGGGAGTGAGCTAGAGAGTGAGCGAGTGAGCTGGCGAGTGTGGGAGTGAGCTGGAGAATGAGTGATTGAGCTGAAGAGTGTGGGAGTGAGCTGGAGAATGATGGAGTGAGATGGAGAGTGCGGGAGTGAGCTGGAGAGTGTGGGAGTGAGCTGAAGTTTGTGGGAGTGAGCTGGGGAGTGCGGGAGTGAGCTTTAGAGTGCGGTTGTGAGCTGGAGAGTGTGCAAGCGAGCTGGTGAGTGCAGGAGTGAGCTGGTGAGTGTGGGAGTGAGCTGGAGAGTGAGGGAGTTAGCTGGAGAGTGCGGGAGTGAGCTGGAGAGTGCGCGAGTGAGCTGGAGAATGATGGAGTGAGCTGGAGAGTGCGGGAGTGGGCTGGAGAGTGAGGGAGTGAGTTGGAGATTGTGGGAGTGTGCTGGAGAGTGTGGGAGTGAGGTGGAGAGTGCAGGATTGAGCTGGAGAGTGTACAAGTGAGCTGAAGAGTGTGGGAGTGATCTGGAGAGTGTGGGAGTGATCTGGAGAGTGTGGGAGTGAGCTGGGGAGTGTAGGAGTGAGCTGGAGAGTGTGGTAGTTAGCTGAAGAGTTTGGGAGTGAGCTGAAGAGTGTGGGAGTGAGCTGGAGAGTGTGGGAGTGAGCTGGAGAGTGCGGGAGGGAGCTGGAGAGTGTGCAAGGGAGCTGGAGAGTTTGGGACTGAGCATTAGACTGTGGGAGTGAGCTGGAGAGTGTGGGATTGAGCTGGAGAGTGTGGGAGTGAGCTGGATAGTGTGGGAGTGAGCTAGAGAGTGAGCGAGTGAGCTGGAGAGTGTGGGAGTGAGCTGGAGAATGAGTGATTGGGCTGGAGAGTGCTGGAGTGAGCTGGAGAATGATGGAGTGAGCTGGAGAGTTGGGAGTGAGCTGGAGTTTTGTGGGAGTGAGGTGGAGAGTGGAGGATTGAGCTGGAGAGTGTGCAAGTGAGCTGAAGAGTGTGGAAGTGAGCTGGAGAGTGTGGGAGTGAGCTGGACTGTGCGGGAGTGAGCTATGGAGTGTGGGAGTGAGCTCGAGAGTGTGGGTGTGAGCTGAAGAGTGTGGGAGTGAGCTGGAGATTGTGGGAGTGAGCTGAAGAGTGTGAGAGTGGGCTGGAGATTGTGGGAGTGAGCTGGAGAGTGCGGGGGTTAGCTGGAGATTGTCCAAGGGAGCTGAAGAGTTTGGCACTGAGCTGGAGATTGTGGGAGTGAGCTGGAGAGTGTGGGAGTGAGCTGGAGAATGATGGACTGAGCAGGAGAGTGTGGGAGTGAGCTGGAGAGTGTGGGAGTGAGCTGGAGAATGTGGGAGTGAGCTGGATAGTGAGGGAGTGAACTAGAGAGTGAGTGAGTGAGCTGGAGAGTGTGGGAGAGAGCTGGAGAATGAGTGATTGAGCTGGAGAGTGCGGAAGTGAGCTGGAGAATGATGGAGTGAGCTGGAGAGTGCGGGAGTGAGCTGGAGAGAGTGGGAGTGAGCTGAAGAGTGTGGGAGTGAGCTGGGGAGTGCGGGAGTGAGCTGGAGAGTGCGGTTGTGAGCTGGAGAGTGTGCAAGCGAGCTGGTGAGTGTGCCGGCGAGCTGGAGCATGTGGGAGTGAGCTGGAGATTGAGGGAGTTAGCTGGAGAGTGCGGGAGTGAGCTGGAGATTGCGGGCGTGAGCTGGAGAATGATGGAGTGAGCTGGAGAGTGCGGGAGTGAGCTGGAGAGTGCGGGAGTGAGTTGGAGAGTGCTGGAGTGAGCTGGAGAGTGTGGGATGAGGTGGAGATTGCAGGATTGAGCTGGAGAGTGTACAAGTGAGCTGAAGAGTGTGGGAGTGAGCTGGAGACTGTGGGAGTTCTCTGGAGAGTGTGGCAGTGAGCTGGGGAGTGTGGGAGTGAGCTGGAGAGTGTGGTAGTGAGCTGAAGAGTTTGGGAGTGAGCTGGAGATTGTGGGAGTGAGCTGAAGAGTGTGAGAGTGAGCTGGAGACTGTGGGAGTGAGCTGGAGAGTGCGGGAGTAAGCTGGAGAGGGTGCAAGGGAGCTGGAGAGTTTGGGACTGAGCATTAGAGTGTGGGAGTGAGCTGGATAGTGTGGAAGTGAGCTGGAGAATGAGTGATTGAGCTGGAGAGTGCGGGAGCGAGCTGGATAATGATGGAGTGAGCTGGAGAGTGCGGGAGTGAGCTGGAGAGTTCGGGAGTGAGCTGGAGTGTGTGGAAGTGAGCTGCAGAGTGCGGGAGTGTGCTGGAGATTGCGGGAGTGAGCAGGAGAGTGTGGGAATGAGCTGGAGAGTGTGGGAGTGAGCTGGAGATTGCGGTAGTGAGCTGGGGAGTGTGGGAGTGAGCTGGAGAGTGTGGGAGTGAGCTGAAGAGTGCGTGAGTGAGCTGGAGATTGCGGGAGTGAACTGGAGAGTGTGGGAGTGAGCTGGAGAATGTGGGAGTGTGCTGGATAGTGAGGGAGTGAGCTAGAGAGTAAGCGAGTGAGCTGGAGAGTGTGGGAGTTAGCTGGAGAATGAGTGATTGAGCTGGAGAGTGCGGAAGTGAGCTGGAGAATGATGGAGTGAGCTGGAGAGTGCTGGAGTGAGCAGAAGAGAGTGGGAGTGAGCTGAAGAGTGTGGGAGTGAGCTGGAGAGTGCGGGAGTGAGCTGGAGAGTGCGGTTGTGAGCTGGAGAGTGTGCCAGCGAGCTGGGGAGTGCAGGAGTGAGCTGGAGAGTGTGCGAGTGAGCTTGAGAGTGTGCCGGCGAGCTGGAGCATGTGGGAATGAGCTGGAGAATGATGGAGTGAGCTGGAGAGTGCGGGAGTGAGCTGGAGAGTGCGGGAGTGAGTTGGAGAGTGTTGGAGTGAGCTGGAGAGTGTGGGATTGAGCTGGAGAGTGTGGGAGTGAGCTGGATAGTGTGGAAGTGAGCTGGAGAATGAGTGATTCAGCTGGAGAGTGCGGGAGTGAGCTGGAGAATGATGGAGTGAGCTGGAGAGTGCGGGAGTGAGCTGGAGAGTGCGGGAGTGAGCTGGAGAGTGTGGGAGTGAGCTGGAGAGTGCGGGAGTGTGCTGGGGAGTGTGGTAGTGAGCTGGAGAGTGTGGGAGTGAGCTGAAGAGTGTGGGAGTGAGCTGGAGATTGTGGGAGTGAGCTGGAGAGCGTGGGAGTTAGCTGGAGAGTGTGGGGGTGAGCTGGAGAGTGTGGGATGGAGCTGGGGAGCGTGGGAGTGAGCTGGAGAGTGTGCAAGGGAGCTGGAGAGTGTGGGACTGAGCTGGAGAGTGTGGGAGTGATTTGGGGAGTGCGGGAGTGAACTGGAGAGTGTGGGAGTGAGCTGGAGAGTGTGGGAGTGAGCTGGAGAGTGTGGGAGTGAGCTGGAGAGCGTGGGAGTGAGCTGGAGAGTGTGCAAGGGAGCTGGAGAGTGTGGGACTGAGCTGGAGAGTGTGGGAGTGAGCTGGGGAGTGCGGGAGTGAGCTGGAGAGTGCGGGTGTGAGCTGGAGAGTGTGCAAGCGAGCTGGAGAGTGCAGGAGTGAGCTGGAGAGTGTGGGAGTGAGCTGGAGAGTGTTCCGGCGAGCTGGAGAATGAGGGAGTGAGCTGGAGAGTAAGGGAGTTAGCTGGAGAGTGCTGGAGTGAGCTGGAGAGTGCGGGAGTGAGCTGGAGAATGATGGAGTGAGCTGGAGAGTGCGTGAGCGAGCTGGAGATTGCGTGAGTGAGCTGGAGAGTGTGGGATTGAGCTGGAGAGTGTGGGAGTGAGGTGGAGAGTGCAGGATTGAGCTGGAGAGTGTGCAAGTGAGCTGGAGAGTGCGTGAGTGAGCTGGAGATTGCGGGAATGAGCAAGAGAGTGTGGGAGTGAGCTGGAGAGTGTTGGAGTGAGCTGGAGAGTGCGGTAGGGAGCTGGGGAGTGTGGGAGTGAGCTGGAGAGTGTGGGAGTGAGCTGAAGAGTGCGTGAGTGAGCTGGAGATTGCGGGAGTGAACTGGACAGTGTGGGAGTGAGCTGGAGAATGTGGGAGTGAGCTGGATAGTGAGGGAGTGAGCTAGAGAGTAAGCGAGTGAGCTGGAGAGTGTGGGAGTGAGCTGGAGAATGAGTGATTGAGCTGGAGAGTGCGGAAGTGAGCTGGAGAATGATGGAGTGAGCTGGAGAGTGCTGGAGTGAGCAGAAGAGAGTGGGAGTGAGCTGAAGAGAGTGGGAGTGAGCTGGAGAGTGCGGGAGTGAGCTGGAGAATGCGGTTGTGAGCTGGAGAGTGTGCAAGCGAGCTGGGGAGTGCAGGAGTGAGCTGGAGAGTGTGCGAGTGAGCTTGAGAGTGTGCCGGCGAGCTGGAGCATGTGGGAAAGAGCTGGAGAATGATGGAGTGAGCTGGAGAGTGCGGGAGTGAGCTGGAGAGTGCGGGAGTGAGTTGGAGAGTGTTGGAGTGAGCTGGAGAGTGTGGGAGTGAGGTGGAGAGTGCAGCCTTGAGCTGGAGAGGGTACAAGTGAGCTGAAGAGTGTGGGAGTGAGCTGGAGAGTGTGGGATGAGCTGGGGAGTGCGGGATTGAGCGGGAGAGTGTGGTAGTGAGCTGAAGAATTTGGGAGTGAGCTGGAGATTTTGGGAGTGAGCTGAAGAGTGTGGGAGTGAGCTGGAGAGTGTGGGAGTGAGCTGGAGAGTGCGGAAGTGAGCTGGAGAGGGTGCAAGCGAGCTGGGGAGTGCAGGAGTGAGCTGGAGAGTGTGCGAGTGAGCTTGAGAGTGTGCCGGCGAGCTGGAGCATGTGGGAAAGAGCTGGAGAATGATGGAGTGAGCTGGAGAGTGCGGGAGTGAGCTGGAGAGTGCGGGAGTGAGTTGGAGAGTGTTGGAGTGAGCTGGAGAGTGTGGGAGTGAGGTGGAGAGTGCAGCCTTGAGCTGGAGAGGGTACAAGTGAGCTGAAGAGTGTGGGAGTGAGCTGGAGAGTGTGGGATGAGCTGGGGAGTGCGGGATTGAGCGGGAGAGTGTGGTAGTGAGCTGAAGAATTTGGGAGTGAGCTGGAGATTTTGGGAGTGAGCTGAAGAGTGTGGGAGTGAGCTGGAGAGTGTGGGAGTGAGCTGGAGAGTGTGGGAGTGAGCTGGAGAGTGCGGAAGTGAGCTGGAGAGGGTGCAAGGGAGCTGGAGAGTTTGGGACTGAGCATTAGAGTGTGGGAGTGAGCTGGAGAGTGTGGGATTGAGCTGGAGAGTGTGGGAGTGAGCTGGATAGTGTGGAAGTGAGCTGGATAATGAGTGATTGAGCTGGAGAGTGCGGGAGTGAGCTGGAGAATGATGGAGTGAGCTGGAGAGTGCGGGAGTGAGTTGGAGAGTGCGGGAGTGAGCTGGAGAGTGTGGGAGTGACCTGGAGAGTGCGGGTGTGTGCTGGGGAGTGTGGTAGTGAGCTGAAGAGTGTGGGAGTGAGCTGAAGAGTGTGGGAGTGAGCTGGAGATTGTGGGAGTGAGCTGGAGAGCGTGGGAGTGAGCTGGAGAGTGTGGGAGTGAGCTGGAGAGTGTGGGAGTGAGCTGAAGAGTGCGTGAGTGAGCTGGAGATTGCGGGAGTGAACTGGAGAGTGTGGGAGTGAGCTGGAGAATGTGGGAGTGTGCTGGATAGTGAGGGAGTGAGCTAGAGAGTAAGCGAGTGAGCTGGAGAGTGTGGGAGTTAGCTGGAGAATGAGTGATTGAGCTGGAGAGTGCGGAAGTGAGCTGGAGAATGATGGAGTGAGCTGGAGAGTGCTGGAGTGAGCAGAAGAGAGTGGGAGTGAGCTGAAGAGTGTGGGAGTGAGCTGGAGAGTGCGGGAGTGAGCTGGAGAGTGCGGTTGTGAGCTGGAGAGTGTGCCAGCGAGCTGGGGAGTGCAGGAGTGAGCTGGAGAGTGTGCGAGTGAGCTTGAGAGTGTGCCGGCGAGCTGGAGCATGTGGGAATGAGCTGGAGAATGATGGAGTGAGCTGGAGAGTGCGGGAGTGAGCTGGAGAGTGCGGGAGTGAGTTGGAGAGTGTTGGAGTGAGCTGGAGAGTGTGGGATTGAGCTGGAGAGTGTGGGAGTGAGCTGGATAGTGTGGAAGTGAGCTGGAGAATGAGTGATTCAGCTGGAGAGTGCGGGAGTGAGCTGGAGAATGATGGAGTGAGCTGGAGAGTGCGGGAGTGAGCTGGAGAGTGCGGGAGTGAGCTGGAGAGTGTGGGAGTGAGCTGGAGAGTGCGGGAGTGTGCTGGGGAGTGTGGTAGTGAGCTGGAGAGTGTGGGAGTGAGCTGAAGAGTGTGGGAGTGAGCTGGAGATTGTGGGAGTGAGCTGGAGAGCGTGGGAGTTAGCTGGAGAGTGTGGGGGTGAGCTGGAGAGTGTGGGATGGAGCTGGGGAGCGTGGGAGTGAGCTGGAGAGTGTGCAAGGGAGCTGGAGAGTGTGGGACTGAGCTGGAGAGTGTGGGAGTGATTTGGGGAGTGCGGGAGTGAACTGGAGAGTGTGGGAGTGAGCTGGAGAGTGTGGGAGTGAGCTGGAGAGTGTGGGAGTGAGCTGGAGAGCGTGGGAGTGAGCTGGAGAGTGTGCAAGGGAGCTGGAGAGTGTGGGACTGAGCTGGAGAGTGTGGGAGTGAGCTGGGGAGTGCGGGAGTGAGCTGGAGAGTGCGGGTGTGAGCTGGAGAGTGTGCAAGCGAGCTGGAGAGTGCAGGAGTGAGCTGGAGAGTGTGGGAGTGAGCTGGAGAGTGTTCCGGCGAGCTGGAGAATGAGGGAGTGAGCTGGAGAGTAAGGGAGTTAGCTGGAGAGTGCTGGAGTGAGCTGGAGAGTGCGGGAGTGAGCTGGAGAATGATGGAGTGAGCTGGAGAGTGCGTGAGCGAGCTGGAGATTGCGTGAGTGAGCTGGAGAGTGTGGGATTGAGCTGGAGAGTGTGGGAGTGAGGTGGAGAGTGCAGGATTGAGCTGGAGAGTGTGCAAGTGAGCTGGAGAGTGCGTGAGTGAGCTGGAGATTGCGGGAATGAGCAAGAGAGTGTGGGAGTGAGCTGGAGAGTGTTGGAGTGAGCTGGAGAGTGCGGTAGGGAGCTGGGGAGTGTGGGAGTGAGCTGGAGAGTGTGGGAGTGAGCTGAAGAGTGCGTGAGTGAGCTGGAGATTGCGGGAGTGAACTGGACAGTGTGGGAGTGAGCTGGAGAATGTGGGAGTGAGCTGGATAGTGAGGGAGTGAGCTAGAGAGTAAGCGAGTGAGCTGGAGAGTGTGGGAGTGAGCTGGAGAATGAGTGATTGAGCTGGAGAGTGCGGAAGTGAGCTGGAGAATGATGGAGTGAGCTGGAGAGTGCTGGAGTGAGCAGAAGAGAGTGGGAGTGAGCTGAAGAGAGTGGGAGTGAGCTGGAGAGTGCGGGAGTGAGCTGGAGAATGCGGTTGTGAGCTGGAGAGTGTGCAAGCGAGCTGGGGAGTGCAGGAGTGAGCTGGAGAGTGTGCGAGTGAGCTTGAGAGTGTGCCGGCGAGCTGGAGCATGTGGGAAAGAGCTGGAGAATGATGGAGTGAGCTGGAGAGTGCGGGAGTGAGCTGGAGAGTGCGGGAGTGAGTTGGAGAGTGTTGGAGTGAGCTGGAGAGTGTGGGAGTGAGGTGGAGAGTGCAGCCTTGAGCTGGAGAGGGTACAAGTGAGCTGAAGAGTGTGGGAGTGAGCTGGAGAGTGTGGGATGAGCTGGGGAGTGCGGGATTGAGCGGGAGAGTGTGGTAGTGAGCTGAAGAATTTGGGAGTGAGCTGGAGATTTTGGGAGTGAGCTGAAGAGTGTGGGAGTGAGCTGGAGAGTGTGGGAGTGAGCTGGAGAGTGCGGAAGTGAGCTGGAGAGGGTGCAAGGGAGCTGGAGAGTTTGGGACTGAGCATTAGAGTGTGGGAGTGAGCTGGAGAGTGTGGGATTGAGCTGGAGAGTGTGGGAGTGAGCTGGATAGTGTGGAAGTGAGCTGGATAATGAGTGATTGAGCTGGAGAGTGCGGGAGTGAGCTGGAGAATGATGGAGTGAGCTGGAGAGTGCGGGAGTGAGTTGGAGAGTGCGGGAGTGAGCTGGAGAGTGTGGGAGTGACCTGGAGAGTGCGGGTGTGTGCTGGGGAGTGTGGTAGTGAGCTGAAGAGTGTGGGAGTGAGCTGAAGAGTGTGGGAGTGAGCTGGAGATTGTGGGAGTGAGCTGGAGAGCGTGGGAGTGAGCTGGAGAGTGTGGGAGTGAGCTGGAGAGTGTGGGGGTGAGCTGGAGAGCGTGGGAGTGAGCTGGAGAGTGTGCAAGGGAGCTGGAGAGTGTGGGACTGACCTGGAGAGTTTGGGAGTGAGCTGAGGAGTGCGGGAGTGAACTGGAGAGTGTGGCAATGAGCTGGAGAGTGTGAGAATGAGCTGGAGAGTGTGGGAGTGAGCTGGAGAGCGTGGGAGTGAGCTGGAGAGTGTGCAAGGGAGCTGGAGAGTGTGGGACTGAGCTGGAGAGTGTGGGAGTGTGATGGGGAGTGCGGGAGTGAGCTGGAGAGTGCGGGTGTGAGCTGGAGAGTGTGCAAGCAAGCTGTGGAGTGCAGGAGTGAGCTGGAGAGTGTGGGAGTGAGCTGGAGAGTGTTCCAGCGTGCTGTAGAGTGAGGGAGTGAGCTAGAGAGTAAGGGAGTTAGCTGGAGAGTGCGGGAGTGAGCTGGAGAGTGCTGGAGTGAGCTGGAGAATGATAGAGTGAGCTGGAGAGTGCGTGCGTGAGCTGGAGATTGCGGGAGTGGGCTGGAGAGTGTGGGAGTGAGCTGGAGAGTGTGGGAGTGAGGTGGAGAGTGCAGGATTGAGCTGGAGAGTGTGCAAGTGAGCTGGAGAGTGCGAGTGAGCTGGAGATTGCGGGAGTGAGCTGGAGAGTGTGGGAGTGAGCTGGAGAGTGTGGGAGTGAGCTGGAGATTGCGGTAGTTAGCTGGGGATTGTGGGAGTGAGCTGGAGAGTGTGGGAGTGATCTGAAGAGTGTGGGAGTGAGCTGGAGATTGTGGGAGTGAGCTGAAGAGTGTGGGAGAGGGCTGGAGAGTGTGGGAGTGAGCTGGAGAGTGTGGGATTGAGCTGGAGAGTGTGGGAGTGAGCTGGATAGTGTGGGAGTGAGCTAGAGAGTGAGCGAGTGAGCTGGAGAGTGTGGGAGTGAGCTGGAGAATGAGTGATTGGGCTGGAGAGTGCTGGAGTGAGCTGGAGAATGATGGAGAGAGCTGGAGAGTTGGGAGTGAGCTGGAGTTTGTGGGAGTGAGGTGGAGAGTGGAGGATTGAGCTGGAGAGTGTGCAAGTGAGCTGAAGAGTGTGGAAGTGAGCTGGAGAGTGTGGGAGTGAGCTGGACAGTGTGGGAGTGAGCTATGGAGTGTGGGAGTGAGCTGGAGAGTGTGGGTGTGAGCTGAAGAGTGTGGGAGTGCGCTGGAGATTGTGGGAGTGAGCTGAAGAGTGTGGGAGTGAGCTGGAGATTGTGGGATTGAGCTGGAGAGTGCGGGGGTTAGGTGGAGATTGTCCAAGGGTGCTGAAGAGTTTGGCAGTGAGCTGGAGAGTGTGGGAGTGAACTGGAGCGTGTGGAAGTGAGCTGGAGAATGTGGGATTGAGCTGGATAGTGAGGGAGTGAACTAGAGAGTGAGTGAGTGAGCTGGAGAGTGTGGGAGAGAGCTGGAGAATGAGTGATTGAGCTGGAGAGTGCGGAAGTGAGCTGGAGAATGATGGATTGAGCTGGAGAGTGCGGGAGTGAGCTGGAGAGAGTGGGAGTGAGCTGAAGAGTGTGGGAGTGAGCTGGGGAGTGCGGGAGTGAGCTGGAGAGTGCGGTTGTGAGCTGGAGAGTGTGCAAGCGAGCTGGTGTGTGTGCCGGCGAGCTGGAGCATGTGGGAGTGAGCTGGAGATTGAGGGAGTTAGCTGGAGAGTGCGGGAGTGAGCTGGAGAGTGCGGGAGTGAGCTGGAGAGTGCGGGATTGAGTTGGAGAGTGTTGGAGGGAGCTGGAGAGTGTGGGAGTGAGGTGGAGATTGCAGGATTGAGCTGGAGAGTGTACAAGTGAGCTGAAGAGTGTGGGAGTGAGCTGGGGAGTGCGGGAGTGAGCTGGAGAGTGCGGGTGTGAGCTGGAGAGTGTGCAAGCGAGCTGGAGAGTGCAGGAGTGAGCTGGAGATGTGGGAGCGAGCAGGAGAGTGTTCCGGGGAGCTGGAGAGTGAGGGGGTGAGCTGGAGAGTAAGGGAGTTAGCTGGAGAGTGCGGGAGTGAGCTGGAGAGTGCGGGAGTGAGCTGGAGAATGATGGAGTGAGCTGGAGAGTGCGTGAGTGAGCTGGAGATTGCGGGAGTGAGCTGGAGAGTCTGGGAGAGAGCTGGAGAGTGTGGGAGTGAGCTGATGAGTGTGGGAGTGAGCTGGAGATTGTGGGAGTGAGCTGAAGAGTGTGGGAGTGAGCTGGAGAGTGTGGGAGTGAGCTGGAGATTGCGGGAGTGAGCTGGAGATTGTCCAAGGGAGCTGGAGAGTTTGGGACTGAGCTGGAGAGTGTGGGAGTGAGCTGGAGAGTGTGGGATTGAGCTGGAGAGTGTGGGAGTGAGCTGGATAGTGTGGGAGTGAGCTAGAGAGTGAGCGAGTGAGCTGGCGAGTGTGGGAGTGAGCTGGAGAATGAGTGATTGAGCTGAAGAGTGTGGGAGTGAGCTGGAGAATGATGGAGTGAGATGGAGAGTGCGGGAGTGAGCTGGAGAGTGTGGGAGTGAGCTGAAGTTTGTGGGAGTGAGCTGGGGAGTGCGGGAGTGAGCTTTAGAGTGCGGTTGTGAGCTGGAGAGTGTGCAAGCGAGCTGGTGAGTGCAGGAGTGAGCTGGTGAGTGTGGGAGTGAGCTGGAGAGTGAGGGAGTTAGCTGGAGAGTGCGGGAGTGAGCTGGAGAGTGCGCGAGTGAGCTGGAGAATGATGGAGTGAGCTGGAGAGTGCGGGAGTGGGCTGGAGAGTGAGGGAGTGAGTTGGAGATTGTGGGAGTGTGCTGGAGAGTGTGGGAGTGAGGTGGAGAGTGCAGGATTGAGCTGGAGAGTGTACAAGTGAGCTGAAGAGTGTGGGAGTGATCTGGAGAGTGTGGGAGTGATCTGGAGAGTGTGGGAGTGAGCTGGGGAGTGTAGGAGTGAGCTGGAGAGTGTGGTAGTTAGCTGAAGAGTTTGGGAGTGAGCTGAAGAGTGTGGGAGTGAGCTGGAGAGTGTGGGAGTGAGCTGGAGAGTGCGGGAGGGAGCTGGAGAGTGTGCAAGGGAGCTGGAGAGTTTGGGACTGAGCATTAGACTGTGGGAGTGAGCTGGAGAGTGTGGGATTGAGCTGGAGAGTGTGGGAGTGAGCTGGATAGTGTGGGAGTGAGCTAGAGAGTGAGCGAGTGAGCTGGAGAGTGTGGGAGTGAGCTGGAGAATGAGTGATTGGGCTGGAGAGTGCTGGAGTGAGCTGGAGAATGATGGAGTGAGCTGGAGAGTTGGGAGTGAGCTGGAGTTTTGTGGGAGTGAGGTGGAGAGTGGAGGATTGAGCTGGAGAGTGTGCAAGTGAGCTGAAGAGTGTGGAAGTGAGCTGGAGAGTGTGGGAGTGAGCTGGACTGTGCGGGAGTGAGCTATGGAGTGTGGGAGTGAGCTGGAGAGTGTGGGTGTGAGCTGAAGAGTGTGGGAGTGAGCTGGAGATTGTGGGAGTGAGCTGAAGAGTGTGAGAGTGGGCTGGAGATTGTGGGAGTGAGCTGGAGAGTGCGGGGGTTAGCTGGAGATTGTCCAAGGGAGCTGAAGAGTTTGGCACTGAGCTGGAGATTGTGGGAGTGAGCTGGAGAGTGTGGGAGTGAGCTGGAGAATGATGGACTGAGCAGGAGAGTGTGGGAGTGAGCTGGAGAGTGTGGGAGTGAGCTGGAGAATGTGGGAGTGAGCTGGATAGTGAGGGAGTGAACTAGAGAGTGAGTGAGTGAGCTGGAGAGTGTGGGAGAGAGCTGGAGAATGAGTGATTGAGCTGGAGAGTGCGGAAGTGAGCTGGAGAATGATGGAGTGAGCTGGAGAGTGCGGGAGTGAGCTGGAGAGAGTGGGAGTGAGCTGAAGAGTGTGGGAGTGAGCTGGGGAGTGCGGGAGTGAGCTGGAGAGTGCGGTTGTGAGCTGGAGAGTGTGCAAGCGAGCTGGTGAGTGTGCCGGCGAGCTGGAGCATGTGGGAGTGAGCTGGAGATTGAGGGAGTTAGCTGGAGAGTGCGGGAGTGAGCTGGAGATTGCGGGCGTGAGCTGGAGAATGATGGAGTGAGCTGGAGAGTGCGGGAGTGAGCTGGAGAGTGCGGGAGTGAGTTGGAGAGTGCTGGAGTGAGCTGGAGAGTGTGGGATGAGGTGGAGATTGCAGGATTGAGCTGGAGAGTGTACAAGTGAGCTGAAGAGTGTGGGAGTGAGCTGGAGACTGTGGGAGTTCTCTGGAGAGTGTGGCAGTGAGCTGGGGAGTGTGGGAGTGAGCTGGAGAGTGTGGTAGTGAGCTGAAGAGTTTGGGAGTGAGCTGGAGATTGTGGGAGTGAGCTGAAGAGTGTGAGAGTGAGCTGGAGACTGTGGGAGTGAGCTGGAGAGTGCGGGAGTAAGCTGGAGAGGGTGCAAGGGAGCTGGAGAGTTTGGGACTGAGCATTAGAGTGTGGGAGTGAGCTGGATAGTGTGGAAGTGAGCTGGAGAATGAGTGATTGAGCTGGAGAGTGCGGGAGCGAGCTGGATAATGATGGAGTGAGCTGGAGAGTGCGGGAGTGAGCTGGAGAGTTCGGGAGTGAGCTGGAGTGTGTGGAAGTGAGCTGCAGAGTGCGGGAGTGTGCTGGAGATTGCGGGAGTGAGCAGGAGAGTGTGGGAATGAGCTGGAGAGTGTGGGAGTGAGCTGGAGATTGCGGTAGTGAGCTGGGGAGTGTGGGAGTGAGCTGGAGAGTGTGGGAGTGAGCTGAAGAGTGCGTGAGTGAGCTGGAGATTGCGGGAGTGAACTGGAGAGTGTGGGAGTGAGCTGGAGAATGTGGGAGTGTGCTGGATAGTGAGGGAGTGAGCTAGAGAGTAAGCGAGTGAGCTGGAGAGTGTGGGAGTTAGCTGGAGAATGAGTGATTGAGCTGGAGAGTGCGGAAGTGAGCTGGAGAATGATGGAGTGAGCTGGAGAGTGCTGGAGTGAGCAGAAGAGAGTGGGAGTGAGCTGAAGAGTGTGGGAGTGAGCTGGAGAGTGCGGGAGTGAGCTGGAGAGTGCGGTTGTGAGCTGGAGAGTGTGCCAGCGAGCTGGGGAGTGCAGGAGTGAGCTGGAGAGTGTGCGAGTGAGCTTGAGAGTGTGCCGGCGAGCTGGAGCATGTGGGAATGAGCTGGAGAATGATGGAGTGAGCTGGAGAGTGCGGGAGTGAGCTGGAGAGTGCGGGAGTGAGTTGGAGAGTGTTGGAGTGAGCTGGAGAGTGTGGGATTGAGCTGGAGAGTGTGGGAGTGAGCTGGATAGTGTGGAAGTGAGCTGGAGAATGAGTGATTCAGCTGGAGAGTGCGGGAGTGAGCTGGAGAATGATGGAGTGAGCTGGAGAGTGCGGGAGTGAGCTGGAGAGTGCGGGAGTGAGCTGGAGAGTGTGGGAGTGAGGTGGAGATTGCAGGATTGAGCTGGAGAGTGTACAAGTGAGCTGAAGAGTGTGGGAGTGAGCTGGGGAGTGCGGGAGTGAGCTGGAGAGTGCGGGTGTGAGCTGGAGAGTGTGCAAGCGAGCTGGAGAGTGCAGGAGTGAGCTGGAGATGTGGGAGCGAGCAGGAGAGTGTTCCGGGGAGCTGGAGAGTGAGGGGGTGAGCTGGAGAGTAAGGGAGTTAGCTGGAGAGTGCGGGAGTGAGCTGGAGAGTGCGGGAGTGAGCTGGAGAATGATGGAGTGAGCTGGAGAGTGCGTGAGTGAGCTGGAGATTGCGGGAGTGAGCTGGAGAGTGTGGGAGAGAGCTGGAGAGTGTGGGAGTGAGCTGATGAGTGTGGGAGTGAGCTGGAGATTGTGGGAGTGAGCTGAAGAGTGTGGGAGTGAGCTGGAGAGTGTGGGAGTGAGCTGGAGATTGCGGGAGTGAGCTGGAGATTGTCCAAGGGAGCTGGAGAGTTTGGGACTGAGCTGGAGAGTGTGGGAGTGAGCTGGAGAGTGTGGGATTGAGCTGGAGAGTGTGGGAGTGAGCTGGATAGTGTGGGAGTGAGCTAGAGAGTGAGCGAGTGAGCTGGCGAGTGTGGGAGTGAGCTGGAGAATGAGTGATTGAGCTGAAGAGTGTGGGAGTGAGCTGGAGAGTGTGGGAGTGAGCTGAAGTTTGTGGGAGTGAGCTGGGGAGTGCGGGAGTGAGCTTTAGAGTGCGGTTGTGAGCTGGAGAGTGTGCAAGCGAGCTGGTGAGTGCAGGAGTGAGCTGGTGAGTGTGGGAGTGAGCTGGAGGGTGAGGGAGTTAGCTGGAGAGTGCGGGAGTGAGCTGGAGAGTGCGCGAGTGAGCTGGAGAATGATGGAGTGAGCTGGAGAGTGCGGGAGTGGGCTGGAGAGTGAGGGAGTGAGTTGGAGATTGTGGGAGTGTGCTGGAGAGTGTGGGAGTGAGGTGGAGAGTGCAGGATTGAGCTGGAGAGTGTACAAGTGAGCTGAAGAGTGTGGGAGTGATCTGGAGAGTGTGGGAGTGATCTGGAGAGTGTGGGAGTGAGCTGGGGAGTGTAGGAGTGAGCTGGAGAGTGTGGTAGTTAGCTGAAGAGTTTGGGAGTGAGCTGAAGAGTGTGGGAGTGAGCTGGAGAGTGTGGGAGTGAGCTGGAGAGTGCGGGAGGGAGCTGGAGAGTGTGCAAGGGAGCTGGAGAGTTTGGGACTGAGCATTAGACTGTGGGAGTGAGCTGGAGAGTGTGGGATTGAGCTGGAGAGTGTGGGAGTGAGCTGGATAGTGTGGGAGTGAGCTAGAGAGTGAGCGAGTGAGCTGGAGAGTGTGGGAGTGAGCTGGAGAATGAGTGATTGGGCTGGAGAGTGCTGGAGTGAGCTGGAGAATGATGGAGTGAGCTGGAGAGTTGGGAGTGAGCTGGAGTTTTGTGGGAGTGAGGTGGAGAGTGGAGGATTGAGCTGGAGAGTGTGCAAGTGAGCTGAAGAGTGTGGAAGTGAGCTGGAGAGTGTGGGAGTGAGCTGGACTGTGCGGGAGTGAGCTATGGAGTGTGGGAGTGAGCTGGAGAGTGTGGGTGTGAGCTGAAGAGTGTGGGAGTGAGCTGGAGATTGTGGGAGTGAGCTGAAGAGTGTGAGAGTGGGCTGGAGATTGTGGGAGTGAGCTGGAGAGTGCGGGGGTTAGCTGGAGATTGTCCAAGGGAGCTGAAGAGTTTGGCACTGAGCTGGAGATTGTGGGAGTGAGCTGGAGAGTGTGGGAGTGAGCTGGAGAATGATGGACTGAGCAGGAGAGTGTGGGAGTGAGCTGGAGAGTGTGGGAGTGAGCTGGAGAATGTGGGAGTGAGCTGGATAGTGAGGGAGTGAACTAGAGAGTGAGTGAGTGAGCTGGAGAGTGTGGGAGAGAGCTGGAGAATGAGTGATTGAGCTGGAGAGTGCGGAAGTGAGCTGGAGAATGATGGAGTGAGCTGGAGAGTGCGGGAGTGAGCTGGAGAGAGTGGGAGTGAGCTGAAGAGTGTGGGAGTGAGCTGGGGAGTGCGGGAGTGAGCTGGAGAGTGCGGTTGTGAGCTGGAGAGTGTGCAAGCGAGCTGGTGAGTGTGCCGGCGAGCTGGAGCATGTGGGAGTGAGCTGGAGATTGAGGGAGTTAGCTGGAGAGTGCGGGAGTGAGCTGGAGATTGCGGGCGTGAGCTGGAGAATGATGGAGTGAGCTGGAGAGTGCGGGAGTGAGCTGGAGAGTGCGGGAGTGAGTTGGAGAGTGCTGGAGTGAGCTGGAGAGTGTGGGATGAGGTGGAGATTGCAGGATTGAGCTGGAGAGTGTACAAGTGAGCTGAAGAGTGTGGGAGTGAGCTGGAGACTGTGGGAGTTCTCTGGAGAGTGTGGCAGTGAGCTGGGGAGTGTGGGAGTGAGCTGGAGAGTGTGGTAGTGAGCTGAAGAGTTTGGGAGTGAGCTGGAGATTGTGGGAGTGAGCTGAAGAGTGTGAGAGTGAGCTGGAGACTGTGGGAGTGAGCTGGAGAGTGCGGGAGTAAGCTGGAGAGGGTGCAAGGGAGCTGGAGAGTTTGGGACTGAGCATTAGAGTGTGGGAGTGAGCTGGATAGTGTGGAAGTGAGCTGGAGAATGAGTGATTGAGCTGGAGAGTGCGGGAGCGAGCTGGATAATGATGGAGTGAGCTGGAGAGTGCGGGAGTGAGCTGGAGAGTTCGGGAGTGAGCTGGAGTGTGTGGAAGTGAGCTGCAGAGTGCGGGAGTGTGCTGGAGATTGCGGGAGTGAGCAGGAGAGTGTGGGAATGAGCTGGAGAGTGTGGGAGTGAGCTGGAGATTGCGGTAGTGAGCTGGGGAGTGTGGGAGTGAGCTGGAGAGTGTGGGAGTGAGCTGAAGAGTGCGTGAGTGAGCTGGAGATTGCGGGAGTGAACTGGAGAGTGTGGGAGTGAGCTGGAGAATGTGGGAGTGTGCTGGATAGTGAGGGAGTGAGCTAGAGAGTAAGCGAGTGAGCTGGAGAGTGTGGGAGTTAGCTGGAGAATGAGTGATTGAGCTGGAGAGTGCGGAAGTGAGCTGGAGAATGATGGAGTGAGCTGGAGAGTGCTGGAGTGAGCAGAAGAGAGTGGGAGTGAGCTGAAGAGTGTGGGAGTGAGCTGGAGAGTGCGGGAGTGAGCTGGAGAGTGCGGTTGTGAGCTGGAGAGTGTGCCAGCGAGCTGGGGAGTGCAGGAGTGAGCTGGAGAGTGTGCGAGTGAGCTTGAGAGTGTGCCGGCGAGCTGGAGCATGTGGGAATGAGCTGGAGAATGATGGAGTGAGCTGGAGAGTGCGGGAGTGAGCTGGAGAGTGCGGGAGTGAGTTGGAGAGTGTTGGAGTGAGCTGGAGAGTGTGGGATTGAGCTGGAGAGTGTGGGAGTGAGCTGGATAGTGTGGAAGTGAGCTGGAGAATGAGTGATTCAGCTGGAGAGTGCGGGAGTGAGCTGGAGAATGATGGAGTGAGCTGGAGAGTGCGGGAGTGAGCTGGAGAGTGCGGGAGTGAGCTGGAGAGTGTGGGAGTGAGCTGGAGAGTGCGGGAGTGTGCTGGGGAGTGTGGTAGTGAGCTGGAGAGTGTGGGAGTGAGCTGAAGAGTGTGGGAGTGAGCTGGAGATTGTGGGAGTGAGCTGGAGGGCGTGGGAGTTAGCTGGAGAGTGTGGGGGTGAGCTGGAGAGTGTGGGATGGAGCTGGGGAGCGTGGGAGTGAGCTGGAGAGTGTGCAAGGGAGCTGGAGAGTGTGGGACTGAGCTGGAGAGTGTGGGAGTGATTTGGGGAGTGCGGGAGTGAACTGGAGAGTGTGGGAGTGAGCTGGAGAGTGTGGGAGTGAGCTGGAGAGTGTGGGAGTGAGCTGGAGAGCGTGGGAGTGAGCTGGAGAGTGTGCAAGGGAGCTGGAGAGTGTGGGACTGAGCTGGAGAGTGTGGGAGTGAGCTGGGGAGTGCGGGAGTGAGCTGGAGAGTGCGGGTGTGAGCTGGAGAGTGTGCAAGCGAGCTGGAGAGTGCAGGAGTGAGCTGGAGAGTGTGGGAGTGAGCTGGAGAGTGTTCCGGCGAGCTGGAGAATGAGGGAGTGAGCTGGAGAGTAAGGGAGTTAGCTGGAGAGTGCTGGAGTGAGCTGGAGAGTGCGGGAGTGAGCTGGAGAATGATGGAGTGAGCTGGAGAGTGCGTGAGCGAGCTGGAGATTGCGTGAGTGAGCTGGAGAGTGTGGGATTGAGCTGGAGAGTGTGGGAGTGAGGTGGAGAGTGCAGGATTGAGCTGGAGAGTGTGCAAGTGAGCTGGAGAGTGCGTGAGTGAGCTGGAGATTGCGGGAATGAGCAAGAGAGTGTGGGAGTGAGCTGGAGAGTGTTGGAGTGAGCTGGAGAGTGCGGTAGGGAGCTGGGGAGTGTGGGAGTGAGCTGGAGAGTGTGGGAGTGAGCTGAAGAGTGCGTGAGTGAGCTGGAGATTGCGGGAGTGAACTGGACAGTGTGGGAGTGAGCTGGAGAATGTGGGAGTGAGCTGGATAGTGAGGGAGTGAGCTAGAGAGTAAGCGAGTGAGCTGGAGAGTGTGGGAGTGAGCTGGAGAATGAGTGATTGAGCTGGAGAGTGCGGAAGTGAGCTGGAGAATGATGGAGTGAGCTGGAGAGTGCTGGAGTGAGCAGAAGAGAGTGGGAGTGAGCTGAAGAGAGTGGGAGTGAGCTGGAGAGTGCGGGAGTGAGCTGGAGAATGCGGTTGTGAGCTGGAGAGTGTGCAAGCGAGCTGGGGAGTGCAGGAGTGAGCTGGAGAGTGTGCGAGTGAGCTTGAGAGTGTGCCGGCGAGCTGGAGCATGTGGGAAAGAGCTGGAGAATGATGGAGTGAGCTGGAGAGTGCGGGAGTGAGCTGGAGAGTGCGGGAGTGAGTTGGAGAGTGTTGGAGTGAGCTGGAGAGTGTGGGAGTGAGGTGGAGAGTGCAGCCTTGAGCTGGAGAGGGTACAAGTGAGCTGAAGAGTGTGGGAGTGAGCTGGAGAGTGTGGGATGAGCTGGGGAGTGCGGGATTGAGCGGGAGAGTGTGGTAGTGAGCTGAAGAATTTGGGAGTGAGCTGGAGATTTTGGGAGTGAGCTGAAGAGTGTGGGAGTGAGCTGGAGAGTGTGGGAGTGAGCTGGAGAGTGCGGAAGTGAGCTGGAGAGGGTGCAAGGGAGCTGGAGAGTTTGGGACTGAGCATTAGAGTGTGGGAGTGAGCTGGAGAGTGTGGGATTGAGCTGGAGAGTGTGGGAGTGAGCTGGATAGTGTGGAAGTGAGCTGGATAATGAGTGATTGAGCTGGAGAGTGCGGGAGTGAGCTGGAGAATGATGGAGTGAGCTGGAGAGTGCGGGAGTGAGTTGGAGAGTGCGGGAGTGAGCTGGAGAGTGTGGGAGTGACCTGGAGAGTGCGGGTGTGTGCTGGGGAGTGTGGTAGTGAGCTGAAGAGTGTGGGAGTGAGCTGAAGAGTGTGGGAGTGAGCTGGAGATTGTGGGAGTGAGCTGGAGAGCGTGGGAGTGAGCTGGAGAGTGTGGGAGTGAGCTGGAGAGTGTGGGGGTGAGCTGGAGAGCGTGGGAGTGAGCTGGAGAGTGTGCAAGGGAGCTGGAGAGTGTGGGACTGACCTGGAGAGTTTGGGAGTGAGCTGAGGAGTGCGGGAGTGAACTGGAGAGTGTGGCAATGAGCTGGAGAGTGTGAGAATGAGCTGGAGAGTGTGGGAGTGAGCTGGAGAGCGTGGGAGTGAGCTGGAGAGTGTGCAAGGGAGCTGGAGAGTGTGGGACTGAGCTGGAGAGTGTGGGAGTGTGATGGGGAGTGCGGGAGTGAGCTGGAGAGTGCGGGTGTGAGCTGGAGAGTGTGCAAGCAAGCTGTGGAGTGCAGGAGTGAGCTGGAGAGTGTGGGAGTGAGCTGGAGAGTGTTCCAGCGTGCTGTAGAGTGAGGGAGTGAGCTAGAGAGTAAGGGAGTTAGCTGGAGAGTGAGGGAGTGAGCTGGAGAGTGCTGGAGTGAGCTGGAGAATGATAGAGTGAGCTGGAGAGTGCGTGCGTGAGCTGGAGATTGCGGGAGTGGGCTGGAGAGTGTGGGAGTGAGCTGGAGAGTGTGGGAGTGAGGTGGAGAGTGCAGGATTGAGCTGGAGAGTGTGCAAGTGAGCTGGAGAGTGCGAGTGAGCTGGAGATTGCGGGAGTGAGCTGGAGAGTGTGGGAGTGAGCTGGAGAGTGTGGGAGTGAGCTGGAGATTGCGGTAGTTAGCTGGGGATTGTGGGAGTGAGCTGGAGAGTGTGGGAGTGATCTGAAGAGTGTGGGAGTGAGCTGGAGATTGTGGGAGTGAGCTGAAGAGTGTGGGAGAGGGCTGGAGAGTGTGGGAGTGAGCTGGAGAGTGTGGGATTGAGCTGGAGAGTGTGGGAGTGAGCTGGATAGTGTGGGAGTGAGCTAGAGAGTGAGCGAGTGAGCTGGAGAGTGTGGGAGTGAGGTGGAGAATGAGTGATTGAGCTGAAGAGTGCGCGAGTGAGCTGGAGAATGGTGGACTGAGCTGGAGAGTGCGCGAGTGAGCTGGAGATGTGGGAGTGAGCTGAAGAGTGTGGGAGTGAGCTGGGGAGTGCGGGAGTGAGCTGGAGAGTGCGGTTGTGGGCTGGAGAGTGTGCAAGCGAGCTGGTGAGTGCAGGAGTGAGCTGGTGAGTGTGGGAGTGAGCTGGAGAGTGTGCCGGCGAGCTGGAGCATGTGGGAGTGAGCTGGAGAGTGAGGGAGTTAGCTGGAGAGTGCGGGAGAGGGCTCGAGAGTGCGGAAGTGGTTTGGAGAGTGTTGGAGTGAGCTGGAGAGTGTGCGAGTGAGGTGGAGAGTGCAGGATTGAGCTGGAGAGTGTACAAGTGAGCTGAAGAGTGTGGGAGTGAGCTGGAGAGTGTGGGAGTGATCTGGAGAGTGTGGGAGTGAGCTGGGGAGTGTGGGAGTGAGCTGAAGAGTGTGGGAGTGAGCTGCAGAGTGTGGGAGTGACCTGGAGAGTGCGGGAGGGAGCTGGAGAGTGTGCAAGGGAGCTGGAGAGTTTGGGACTCAGCATTAGACTGTGGGAGTGAGCTGGAGAGTGTGGGATTGAGCTGGAGAGTGTGGGAGTGAGCTGGATAGTGTGGGAGTGAGCAAGAGAGTGAGCGAGTGAGCTGGAGAGTGTGGGAGTGAGCTGGAGAATGAGTGATTGGGCTGGAGAGTGCTGGAGTGAGCTGGAGAATGATGGAGTGAGCTGGAGAGTTGGGAGTGAGCTGGAGTTTGTGGGAGTGAGGTGGAGAGTGGAGGATTGAGCTGGAGAGTGTGCAAGTGAGCTGGAGAGTGTGGGAGTGAGCTGGAGAGTGTGGGAGTGAGCTGGAGAGTGCGGGAGTGAGCTATGGAGTGTGGGAGTGAGCTGGAGAGTGTGGGTGTGAGCTGAAGAGTGTGGGAGTGAGATGGAGATTGGCGGAGTGAGCTGAAGAGTGTGGGAGTGAGCTGGAGATTGTGGGGGTGAGCTGGAGAGTGCTGGAGTGAGCTGGAGATTGTCCAAGGGAGCTGAAGAGTTTGGGACTGAGCTGGAGAGATTGGGAGTGAGCTGGAGAGTGTGGGAGTGAGCTGGAGAATGTGGGATTGAGCTGGATAGTGAGGGAGTGAGCTAGAGAGTGAGCGAGTGAGCTGCCGAGTGTGGGAGTGAGCTGGAGAATGTGGGAGTGAGCTGGAGAGCGTGGGAGTGAGCTGGAGAGTGTGGGAGTGAGCTGGAGAGTGTGGGAGTGAGCTGGAGAGTGTGGGATTGAGCTGGAGAGAGTGGGAGTGAGCTGGAGCGTGTGCAAGGGAGCTGGAGAGTGTGGGACTGAGCTGGAGAGTGTGGGAGTGAGCTGGGGAGTGCGGGAGTGAGCTGGAGAGTGCGGGTGTGAGCTGGAGAGTGTGCAAGCGAGCCGGAGAGTGCAGGAGTGAGCTGGAGAGTGTAGGAGTGAGGTGCAGAGTGCAGGATTGAGCTGGAGAGTGTGCAAGTGAGCTGGAGAGTGCGTGAGTGAGCTGGAGATTGCGGGAGTGAGCTGGAGAGTGTGGGAGTGAGCTGGAGAGTGTGGTAGTGAGCTGGAGAGTGCGGTAGTGAGCTGGGGAGTGTGGGAGTGAGCTGGATAGTGTGGGAATGAGCTCAAGATTGCGGGAGTGAGCTGGAGATTGTGGTAATGAGCTGAAGAGTGTGGGAGTGAGCTGGAGAGTGTGGGAGTGAGCTGGAGAGTGCGGGAGTGAGCTGGAGATTGTCCAAGGGAGCTGGAGAGTTTGGGACTGAGCTGGAGAGTGTCGGAGTGAGCTGGAGAGTGTGGGATTGAGCTGGAGAGTGTGGGAGTGAGCTGCATAGTGTGGGAGTGAGCTAGAGAATGAGCGAGTGAGCTGGAGAGTGTGGGAGTGAGCTGGAGAATGAGTGATTGAGCTGAAGAGTGCGGGAGTGAGCTGGAGAAAGATGGAGTGAGCTGGAGAGTGCGGGAGTGAGCTGGAGAGTGTGGGAGTGAGCTGAAGAGTGTGGGAGTAAGCTGGGGAGTGCGGGAGTGAGCTGGAGAGTGCGGTTGTGAGCTGGAGAGTGTGCAAGGGAGCTGGAGAGTTTGGACTGAGCATTAGACTGAGGGAGTGAGCTGGAGAGTGTGGGATTGAGCTGGAGAGTGTGGGAGTGAGCTGGATTGTGTGGGAGTGAGCTAGAGATTGAGCGATTGGGATGGAGAGTGCTGGAGTGAGCGGGAGAATGATGAAGTGAGCTGGAGAGTGCGGGAGTGAGCTGGAGAGTGTGGGAGTGAGCTGTGGAGTGTGGGAGTGAGCTGGAGAGTGTGGTAGTTAGCTGAAGAGTTTGGGTGTGAGCTGGAGATTGTGGGAGTGAGCTGAAGAGTGTGGGAGTGAGCTGGAGAGTGTGGGAGTGACCTGGAGAGTGCGGGAGTGAGCTGGAGAGTCTGCAAGGGAGCTGGAGAGTTTGGGACTGAGCATTAGACTGTGGGAGTGAGCTGGAGAGTGTGGGATTGAGCTGTAGAGTGTGGGAGTGAGCTGGATAGTGTGGGAGTGAGTAAGAGAGAGAGCGAGTGAGTGGGAGAGTGTGGGAGTGAGCTGCAGAATGAGTGATTGGGCCGGAGAGTGCTGGAGTGAGCTGGAGAATGATGGAGTGAGCTGGAGAGTTGGGATTGAGCTGGAGTTTGTGGGAGTGAGGTGGAGAGTGGAGGATTGATCTGGAGAGTGTGCAAGTGAGCTGAAGAGTGTGGGAGTGAGCTGGAGAGTGTTGGAGTGAGCTGGAGAGTGCGGGAGTGAGCTATGGAGTGTGGGAGTGAGCTGGAGAGTGTGGGTGTGAGCTGAAGAGTGTGGGAGTGAGCTGGAGATTGTGGGAGTGAGCTGAAGAGTGTGGGAGTGAGCTGGAGATTGTGGGAGTGAGCTGGAGAGTGCGGGAGTGAGCTGGAGATTGTCCAAGGGAGCTGGAGAGTTTGGGACTGAGCTGGAGACTGTGGGAGTGAGCTGGAGAGTGTGGGAGTGAGCTGGATAATGTGGGAGAGAGCTGGATAGTGAGGGAGTGAGCTAGAGAGTGAGCGAATGAGCTGGAGAGTGTGGGGGTGAGCTGGAGAATGAGTGATTGAGCTGGAGATTGTGGAACTGATCTGGAGAATGATGGAGTGAGCTGGAGAGTGCGGGAGTGCCCTGGAGAGTGTGGGAGTGACCTGAAGAGTGTGGGAGTGAGCTGGGGTGTGCGGGAGTGAGCTGGAGAGTGCGTTTGTGAGCTGGAGAGTGTGCAAGCGAGCTGGTGAGTGCAGGAGTGAGCTGGAGAGTGTGCGCGTGAGCTGGAGAGTGTGCCGGCGAGCTGGAGCTTGTGGGAGTGAGCTGGAGAATGAGGGAGTTAGCTGAAGAGTGCGGGAGTGAGCTGGAGAGTGCGGGCGTGAGCTGGAGAATGATGGAGTGAGTTGGAGAATGCGGGAGTGAGCTGGAGAGTGCGCGAGTGAGCTGGAGAGGGTGCAAGGGCGCTGGAGAGTTTGGGACTGAGCATTAGAGTGTGGGAGTGAGCTGGAGAGTGTGCGAGTGAGCTTGAGAGTGTGCCGGCGAGCTGGAGCATGTGGGAAAGAGCTGGAGAATGATGGAGTGAGCTGGAGAGTGCGGGAGTGAGCTGGAGAGTGCGGGAGTGAGTTGGAGAGTGTTGGAGTGAGTTGGAGAATGCGGGAGTGAGCTGGAGAGTGCGGGTGTGAGCTGGAGAGTGTGCAAGGGACCTGGAGAGTGCAGGAGTGAGCTGGAGAGTGTGGGAGCGAGCTGGAGAGTGTTCCGGCGAGATGGAGAGTGAGGGAGTGAACTGGAGAGTAAGGGAGTTAGCTGGAGAGTGCGGGAGTGAGCTGGAGAGTGCGGGAGTGAGCTGGAGAATGATGCAGTGAGCTGGAGAGTGCGTGAGTGAGCTGGAGATTGCGGGAGTGAGCTGGAGAGTGTGGGAGTGAGCTGGAGAGTGTGGGAGTGAGCTGGAGTGTGCGGTAATGAGCTGGTGAGTGTGGGAGTGAGCTGGAGAGTGTGGGAGTGAGCTGAAGAGTGTGGGAGTGAGCTGGAGATTCTGGGAGTGAGCTGAAGAGTGTGGGAGTGAGCTGGAGAGTGTGGGAGTGAGGTGGAGAGTGCAGGATTGAGCTGGAGAGTGTACAAGTGAGCTGAAGAGTGCGGGAGTGAGCTGGAGAGGGTGCAAGGGAGCTGGAGAGTTTGGGACTGAGCATTAGAGTGTGGGAGTGAGCTGGAGAGTGTGGGATTGAGCTGGAGAGTGTGGGAATGAGCTGGATAGTGTGGAAGTGAGCTGGGGAATGAGTGATTGTACTGGAGATTGCGGGAATGAGCTGGAGAATGATGGAGTGAGCTGGAGAGTGCGGGAGTGAGCTGGAGAGTGCGGGAGTGAGCTGGAGAGTGTGGGAGTGAGCTGCAGAGTGCGGGAGTGTGCTGGGGAGTGTGGTAGTGAGCTGGAGAGTGTGGGAGTGAGCTGAAGAGTGTGGGAGTGAACTGAAGAGTGTGGGAGTGAGCTGGAGAGTGTGGGAGTGAGCTGGAGAGTGCGCGAGTGAGCTGGAGAGGGTGCAAGGGCGCTGGAGAGTTTGGGACTGAGCATTAGAGTGTGGGAGTGAGCTGGAGAGTGTGCGAGTGAGCTTGAGAGTGTGCCGGCGAGCTGGAGCATGTGGGAAAGAGCTGGAGAATGATGGAGTGAGCTGGAGAGTGCGGGAGTGAGCTGGAGAGTGCGGGAGTGAGTTGGAGAGTGTTGGAGTGAGCTGGAGAGTGTGGGAGTGAGGTGGAGAGTGCAGCCTTGAGCTGGAGAGGGTACAAGTGAGCTGAAGAGTGTGGGAGTGAGCTGGAGAGTGTGGGATGAGCTGGGGAGTGTGGGATTGAGCGGGAGAGTGTTGTAGTGAGCTGAAGAATTTGGGAGTGAGCTGGAGATTTTGGGAGTGAGCTGAAGAGTGTGGGAGTGAGCTGGAGAGTGTGGGAGTGAGCTGGAGAGTGCGGAAGTGAGCTGGAGAGGGTGCAAGGGAGCTGGAGAGTTTGGGACTGAGCATTAGAGTGTGGGAGTGAGCTGGAGAGTGTGGGATTGAGCTGGAGAGTGTGGGAGTGAGCTGGATAGTGTGGAAGTGAGCTGGATAATGAGTGATTGAGCTGGAGAGTGCGGGAGTGAGCTGGAGAATGATGGAGTGAGCTGGAGAGTGCGGGAGTGAGTTGGAGAGTGCGGGAGTGAGCTGGAGAGTGTGGGAGTGACCTGGAGAGTGCGGGTGTGTGCTGGGGAGTGTGGTAGTGAGCTGAAGAGTGTGGGAGTGAGCTGAAGAGTGTGGGAGTGAGCTGGAGATTGTGGGAGTGAGCTGGAGAGCGTGGGAGTGAGCTGGAGAGTGTGGGAGTGAGCTGGAGAGTGTGGGGGTGAGCTGGAGAGCGTGGGAGTGAGCTGGAGAGTGTGCAAGGGAGCTGGAGAGTGTGGGACTGACCTGGAGAGTTTGGGAGTGAGCTGAGGAGTGCGGGAGTGAACTGGAGAGTGTGGCAATGAGCTGGAGAGTGTGAGAATGAGCTGGAGAGTGTGGGAGTGAGCTGGAGAGCGTGGGAGTGAGCTGGAGAGTGTGCAAGGGAGCTGGAGAGTGTGGGACGGAGCTGGAGAGTGTGGGAGTGTGATGGGGAGTGCGGGAGTGAGCTGCAGAGTGCGGGTGTGAGCTGGAGAGTGTGCAAGCAAGCTGTGGAATGCAGGAGTGAGCTGGAGAGTGTGGGAGTGAGCTGGAGAGTGTTCCAGCGTGCTGTAGAGTGAGGGAGTGAGCTAGAGAGTAAGGGAGTTAGCTGGAGAGTGCGGGAGTGAGCTGGAGAGTGCTGGAGTGAGCTGGAGAATGATAGAGTGAGCTGGAGAGTGCGTGCGTGAGCTGGAGATTGCGGGAGTGAGCTGGAGAGTGTGGGAGTGAGCTGGAGATTGTGGGAGTGAGGTGGAGAGTGCAGGATTGAGCTGGAGAGTGTGCAAGTGAGCTGCAGAGTGCGAGTGAGCTGGAGATTGCGGGAGTGAGCTGGAGAGTGTGGGAGTGAGCTGGAGAGTGTGGGAGTGAGCTGGAGATTGCGGTAGTTAGCTGGGGATTGTGGGAGTGAGCTGGAGAGTGTGGGAGTGATCTGAAGAGTGTGGGAGTGAGCTGGAGATTGTGGGAGTGAGCTGAAGAGTGTGGGAGAGGGCTGGAGAGTGTGGGAGTGAGCTGGATAGTGTGGGAGTGAGCAAGAGAGTGAGCGAGTGAGCTGGAGAGTGTGGGAGTGAGCTGGAGAATGAGTGATTGGGCTGGAGAGTGCTGGAGTGAGCTGGAGAATGATGGAGTGAGCTGGAGAGTTGGGAGTGAGCTGGAGTTTGTGGGAGTGAGGTGGAGAGTGGAGGATTGAGCTGGAGAGTGTGCAAGTGAGCTGGAGAGTGTGGGAGTGAGCTGGAGAGTGTGGGAGTGAGCTGGAGAGTGCGGGAGTGAGCTATGGAGTGTGGGAGTGAGCTGGAGAGTGTGGGTGTGAGCTGAAGAGTGTGGGAGTGAGATGGAGATTGGCGGAGTGAGCTGAAGAGTGTGGGAGTGAGCTGGAGATTGTGGGGGTGAGCTGGAGAGTGCTGGAGTGAGCTGGAGATTGTCCAAGGGAGCTGAAGAGTTTGGGACTGAGCTGGAGAGATTGGGAGTGAGCTGGAGAGTGTGGGAGTGAGCTGGAGAATGTGGGATTGAGCTGGATAGTGAGGGAGTGAGCTAGAGAGTGAGCGAGTGAGCTGCCGAGTGTGGGAGTGAGCTGGAGATTGTGGGAGTGAGCTGGAGAGCGTGGGAGTGAGCTGGAGAGTGTGGGAGTGAGCTGGAGAGTGTGGGAGTGAGCTGGAGAGTGTGGGATTGAGCTGGAGAGAGTGGGAGTGAGCTGGAGCGTGTGCAAGGGAGCTGGAGAGTGTGGGACTGAGCTGGAGAGTGTGGGAGTGAGCTGGGGAGTGCGGGAGTGAGCTGGAGAGTGCGGGTGTGAGCTGGAGAGTGTGCAAGCGAGCCGGAGAGTGCAGGAGTGAGCTGGAGAGTGTAGGAGTGAGGTGCAGAGTGCAGGATTGAGCTGGAGAGTGTGCAAGTGAGCTGGAGAGTGCGTGAGTGAGCTGGAGATTGCGGGAGTGAGCTGGAGAGTGTGGGAGTGAGCTGGAGATTGTGGTAGTGAGCTGGAGAGTGCGGTAGTGAGCTGGGGAGTGTGGGAGTGAGCTGGATAGTGTGGGAATGAGCTCAAGATTGCGGGAGTGAGCTGGAGATTGTGGTAATGAGCTGAAGAGTGTGGGAGTGAGCTGGAGAGTGTGGGAGTGAGCTGGAGAGTGCGGGAGTGAGCTGGAGATTGTCCAAGGGAGCTGGAGAGTTTGGGACTGAGCTGGAGAGTGTCGGAGTGGGCTGGAGAGTGTGGGATTGAGCTGGAGAGTGTGGGAGTGAGCTGCATAGTGTGGGAGTGAGCTAGAGAATGAGCGAGTGAGCTGGAGAGTGTGGGAGTGAGCTGGAGAATGAGTGATTGAGCTGAAGAGTGCGGGAGTGAGCTGGAGAAAGATGGAGTGAGCTGGAGAGTGCGGGAGTGAGCTGGAGAGTGTGGGAGTGAGCTGAAGAGTGTGGGAGTAAGCTGGGGAGTGCGGGAGTGAGCTGGAGAGTGCGGTTGTGAGCTGGAGAGTGTGCAAGGGAGCTGGAGAGTTTGGACTGAGCATTAGACTGAGGGAGTGAGCTGGAGAGTGTGGGATTGAGCTGGAGAGTGTGGGAGTGAGCTGGATAGTGTGGGAGTGAGCTAGAGATTGAGCGATTGGGATGGAGAGTGCTGGAGTGAGCGGGAGAATGATGGAGTGAGCTGGAGAGTGCGGGAGTGAGCTGGAGAGTGTGGGAGTGAGCTGCGGAGTGTGGGAGTGAGCTGGAGAGTGTGGTAGTTAGCTGAAGAGTTTGGGTGTGAGCTGGAGATTGTGGGAGTGAGCTGAAGAGTGTGGGAGTGAGCTGGAGAGTGTGGGAGTGACCTGGAGAGTGCGGGAGTGAGCTGGAGAGTCTGCAAGGGAGCTGGAGAGTTTGGGACTGAGCATTAGACTGTGGGAGTGAGCTGGAGAGTGTGGGATTGAGCTGTAGAGTGTGGGAGTGAGCTGGATAGTGTGGGAGTGAGTAAGAGAGTGAGCGAGTGAGTGGGAGAGTGAGGGAGTGAGCTGCAGAATGAGTGATTGGGCCGCAGAGTGCTGGAGTGAGCTGGAGAATGATGGAGTGAGCTGGAGAGTTGGGATTGAGCTGGAGTTTGTGGGAGTGAGGTGGAGAGTGGAGGATTGAGCTGGAGAGTGTGCAAGTGAGCTGAAGAGTGTGGGAGTGAGCTGGAGAGTGTTGGAGTGAGCTGGAGAGTGCGGGAGTGAGCTATGGAGTGTGGGAGTGAGCTGGAGAGTGTGGGTGTGAGCTGAAGAGTGTGGGAGTGAGCTGGAGATTGTGGGAGTGATCTGAAGAGTGTGGGAGTGAGCTGGAGATTGTGGGAGTGAGCTGGAGAGTGCGGGAGTGAGCTGGAGATTGTCCAAGGGAGCTGAAGAATTTGGGAATGAGCTGGAGAGTGTGGGAGTGAGCTGGAGTGTGGAGTGAGCTGGATAATGTGGGAGAGAGCTGGATAGTGAGGGAGTGAGCTAGAGAGTGAGCGAATGAGCTGGAGAGTGTGGGGGTGAGCTGGAGAATGAGTGATTGAGCTGGAGATTGTGGAACTGATCTGGAGAATGATGGAGTGAGCTGGAGAGTGCGGGAGTGCCCTGGAGAGTGTGGGAGTGACCTGAAGAGTGTGGGAGTGAGCTGGGGTGTGCGGGAGTGAGCTGGAGAGTGCGTTTGTGAGCTGGAGAGTGTGCAAGCGAGCTGGTGAGTGCAGGAGTGAGCTGGAGAGTGTGCGCGTGAGCTGGAGAGTGTGCCGGCGAGCTGGAGCTTGTGGGAGTGAGCTGGAGAATGAGGGAGTTAGCTGAAGAGTGCGGGAGTGAGCTGGAGAGTGCGGGCGTGAGCTGGAGAATGATGGAGTGAGCTGGAGAGTGCGGGAGTGACTTGGAGAGTGTTGGAGTGAGTTGGAGAGTGCGGGAGTGAGCTGGAGAGTGCGGGTGTGAGCTGGAGAGTGTGCAAGGGACCTGGAGAGTGCAGGAGTGAGCTGGAGAGTGTGGGAGCGAGCTGGAGAGTGTTCCGGCGAGATGGAGAGTGAGGGAGTGAACTGGAGAGTAAGGGAGTTAGCTGGAGAGTGCGGGAGTGAGCTGGAGAGTGCGGGAGTGAGCTGGAGAATGATGCAGTGAGCTGGAGAGTGCGTGAGTGAGCTGGAGATTGCGGGAGTGAGCTGGAGAGTGTGGGAGTGAGCTGGAGAGTGTGGGAGTGAGCTGGAGTGTGCGGTAATGAGCTGGGGAGTGTGGGAGTGAGCTGGAGAGTGTGGGAGTGAGCTGAAGAGTGTGGGAGTGAGCTGGAGATTCTGGGAGTGAGCTGAAGAGTGTGGGAGTGAGCTGGAGAGTGTGGGAGTGAGGTGGAGAGTGCAGGATTGAGCTGGAGAGTGTACAAGTGAGCTGAAGAGTGCGGGAGTGAGCTGGAGAGGGTGCAAGGGAGCTGGAGAGTTTGGGACTGAGCATTAGAGTGTGGGAGTGAGCTGGAGAGTGTGGGATTGAGCTGGAGAGTGTGGGAATGAGCTGGATAGTGTGGAAGTGAGCTGGGGAATGAGTGATTGTACTGGAGATTGCGGGAATGAGCTGGAGAATGATGGAGTGAGCTGGAGAGTGCGGGAGTGAGCTGGAGAGTGCGGGAGTGAGCTGGAGAGTGTGGGAGTGAGCTGCAGAGTGCGGGAGTGTGCTGGGGAGTGTGGTAGTGAGCTGGAGAGTGTGGGAGTGAGCTGAAGAGTGTGGGAGTGAGCTGGAGATTGTGGGAGTGAGCTGGAGAGCGTGGGATTGAACTGGAGAGTGTGGGAGTGAGCTGGAGAGTGTGGGACTGAGCTGGAGAGTGTGGGAGTGAGCTGGGGAGTGCAGGAGTGAGCTGGAGAGTGCGGGTGTGAGCTGGAGAGTGTGCAAGCGAGCTGGAGAGTGCAGTAGTGAGCTGGAGAGTGTGGGAGTGAGCTGGAGAGTGTTCCCGCGAGCTGGAGAGTGAGGGAGTGAGCTGGAGAGTAAGGGAGTTAGCTGGAGAGTGCGGGAGTGAGCTGCAGAGTGCGGGAGTGAGCTGAAGAATGATGCAGTGAGCTGGAGAGTGCGTGAGTGAGCTGAAGATTGCGGGAGTGAGCTGGAAAGTGTGGGAATGAGCTGGAGAGTGTGGGAGTGAGGTGGAGAGTGCAGGATTGAGCTGGAGAGTGTGCAAGTGAGCTGGAGAGTGCGTGAGTGAGCTGGAGATTGCGGGAGTGAGCTGGAGAGTGTGGGAGTGAGCTGGAGAGTGTGGGAGTGAGCTGGAGTGTGCGGTTTCGAGCTGGTGAGTGTGGGAGTGAGCTGGAGAGTGTGGGAGTGAGCTGAAGAGTGTGGGAGTGAGCTGGAGATTCTGGGAGTGAGCTGAAGAGTGTGGGAGTGAGCTGGAGAGTGTGGGAGTGAGGTGGAGAGTGCAGGATTGAGCTGGAGAGTGTACAAGTGAGCTGAAGAGTGCGGGAGTGAGCTGGAGAGTGTTCAAGGGAGCTGGAGAGTTTGGGACTGAGCATTAGAGTGTGGGAGTGAGCTGGAGAGTGTAGGATTGAGCTGGAGAGTGTGGGAATGAGCTGGATAGTGTGGAAGTGAGCTGGGGAATGAGTGATTGTACTGGAGATTGCGGGAATGAGCTGGAGAATGATGGAGTGAGCTGGAGAGTGCGGGAGTGAGCTGGAGAGTGCGGGAGTGAGCTGGAGAGTGTGGGAGTGAGCTGCAGAGTGCGGGAGTGTGCTGGGGAGTGTGGTAGTGAGCTGGAGAGTGTGGGAGTGAGCTGAAGAGTGTGGGAGTGAGCTGGAGATTGTGGGAGTGAGCTGGAGAGCGTGGGATTGAACTGGAGAGTGTGGGAGTGAGCTGGAGAGTGTGGGACTGAGCTGGAGAGTGTGGGAGTGAGCTGGGGAGTGCGGGAGTGAGCTGGAGAGAGCGGGTGTGAGCTGGAGAGTGTGCAAGCGAGCTGGAGAGTGCAGGAGTGAGCTGGAGAGTGTGGGAGTGAGCTGGAGAGTGTTCCCGCGAGCTGGAGAGTGAGGGAGTGAGCTGGAGAGTAAGGGAGTTAGCTGGAGAGTGCGGGAGTGAGCTGAAGAATGATGCAGTGAGCTGGAGAGTGCGTGAGTGAGCTGGAGATTGCGGGAGTGAGCTGGAAAGTGTGGGAATGAGCTGGAGAGTGTGGGAGTGAGGTGGAGAGTGCAGGATTGAGCTGGAGAGTGTGCAAGTGAGCTGGAGAGTGCGTGAGTGAGCTGGAGATTGCGGGAGTGAGCTGGCGAGTGTGGGAGTGAGCTGGAGAGTGTGGGAGTGAGCTGGAGAGAGCGGTAGTGAGCTGGGGAGTGTGGGAGTGAGCAGGAGAGTGTGGGAGTGAGCTGAAGAGTGTGGGAGTGAGCTGGAGATTGTGGGAGTGAGCTGAAGAGTGCGGGAGTGAGCTGGAGATTGTCCAAGGGAGCTGGAGAGTTTGGGACTGAGCTGGAGAGTCTAGGAGTGAGCTGGAGAGTGTGGGAATGAGCTGGAGAGTGTGGGAGTGAGCTGCATAGTGTGGGAGTGAGCTAGAGAGTGAGCGAGTGAGCTGGAGAGTGTGGGAGTGAGCTGGAGATTCTGGGAGTGAGCTGAAGAGTGTGGGAGTGAGCTGGAGAGTGTGGGAGTGAGGTGGAGAGTGCAGGATTGAGCTGGAGAGTGTACAAGTGAGCTGAAGAGTGCGGGAGTGAGCTGGAGAGGGTGCAAGGGAGCTGGAGAGTTTGGGACTGAGCATTAGAGTGTGGGAGTGAGCTGGAGAGTGTGGGATTGAGCTGGAGAGTGTGGGAATGAGCTGGATAGTGTGGAAGTGAGCTGGGGAATGAGTGATTGTACTGGAGATTGCGGGAATGAGCTGGAGAATGATGGAGTGAGCTGGAGAGTGCGGGAGTGAGCTGGAGAGTGCGGGAGTGAGCTGGAGAGTGTGGGAGTGAGCTGCAGAGTGCGGGAGTGTGCTGGGGAGTGTGGTAGTGAGCTGGAGAGTGTGGGAGTGAGCTGAAGAGTGTGGGAGTGAGCTGGAGATTGTGGGAGTGAGCTGGAGAGCGTGGGATTGAACTGGAGAGTGTGGGAGTGAGCTGGAGAGTGTGGGACTGAGCTGGAGAGTGTGGGAGTGAGCTGGGGAGTGCGGGAGTGAGCTGGAGAGAGCGGGTGTGAGCTGGAGAGTGTGCAAGCGAGCTGGAGAGTGCAGGAGTGAGCTGGAGAGTGTGGGAGTGAGCTGGAGAGTGTTCCCGCGAGCTGGAGAGTGAGGGAGTGAGCTGGAGAGTAAGGGAGTTAGCTGGAGAGTGCGGGAGTGAGCTGCAGAGTGCGGGAGTGAGCTGAAGAATGATGCAGTGAGCTGGAGAGTGCGTGAGTGAGCTGGAGATTGCGGGAGTGAGCTGGAAAGTGTGGGAATGAGCTGGAGAGTGTGGGAGTGAGGTGGAGAGTGCAGGATTGAGCTGGAGAGTGTGCAAGTGAGCTGGAGAGTGCGTGAGTGAGCTGGAGATTGCGGGAGTGAGCTGGCGAGTGTGGGAGTGAGCTGGAGAGTGTGGGAGTGAGCTGGAGAGAGCGGTAGTGAGCTGGGGAGTGTGGGAGTGAGCAGGAGAGTGTGGGAGTGAGCTGAAGAGTGTGGTAGTGAGCTGGAGATTGTGGGAGTGAGCTGAAGAGTGCGGGAGTGAGCTGGAGATTGTCCAAGGGAGCTGGAGAGTTTGGGACTGAGCTGGAGAGTCTAGGAGTGAGCTGGAGAGTGTGGGAATGAGCTGGAGAGTGTGGGAGTGAGCTGCATAGTGTGGGAGTGAGCTAGAGAGTGAGCGAGTGAGCTGGAGAGTGTGGGAGTGAGCTGGAGAATGAGTGATTGAGCTGAAGAGAGCGGGAGTGAGCTGGAGAATGATGGAGTGAGCTGGAGAGTGCGGGAGTGAGCTGGAGATTGTGGGAGACAGCTGAAGAGTGTGGGAGTGAGCTGGGGAGTGCGGGAGTGAGCTGGAGAATGCGGTTGTGAGCTGGAGAGTGTGCAAGCGAGCTGGTGAGTGCAGGAGTGAGCTGGTGAGTGTGGGAGTGAGCTGGAGAGTATGCCGGCGAGCTGGAGCATGTGGGAGTGAGCTGAAGAGTGAGGGGGTTAGCTGGAGAGTGCGGGAGTGAGCTGTAGAGTGCACGAGTGAACTGGAGAATGATGGAGTGAGCTGGAGAGTGCGGGAGAGGGCTGGAGAGTGCGTGAGTGAGTTGGAGAGTGTGCGAGTGAGCTGGAGAGTGTGGAAGTGAGGTGGAGAGTGCAGGATTGAGCTGGAGAGTGTTCAAGTGAGCTGAAGAGTGTTGGAGTGAGCTGGAGAGTGTGATAGTTAGCTGAAGAGTTTGGGAGTGAGCTGGAGATTGTGGGAGTGAGCTGAAGAGTGTGGGAGTGAGCTGGAGAGTGTGGGAGTGACCTTGAGAGTGCGGGAGTGAGCTGGAGAGTGTGCAAGGGAGCTGGAGAGTTTGGGACTGAGCATTAGACTGTGGGAGTGAGCTGGAGAATGTGGGATTGAGCTGGAGAGTGTGGGAGTGAGCTGGATAGTGTGGGAGTGAGCAACAGAGTGAGCGAGTGAGCTGGAGAGTGTGGGAGTGAGCTGGAGAATGAGTGATTGGGCTGGAGAGTGCTGGAGTGAGCTGGAGAATGATGGAGTGAGCTGGAGAGTTGGGAGTGAGGTCGAGACTGCGGAATTGAGCTGGAGACTGTGGGATTGAGCTGGAGAGTGCGGGAGTGAGCTGAAGATTGCGGGAGTGAGCTGGAAAGTGTGGGAATGAGCTGGAGAGTGTGGGAGTGAGGTGGAGAGTGCAGGATTGAGCTGGAGAGTGTGCAAGTGAGCTGGAGAGTGCGTGAGTGAGCTGGAGATTGCGGGAGTGAGCTGGAGAGTGTGGGAGTGAGCTGGAGAGTGTGGGAGTGAGCTGGAGTGTGCGGTTACGAGCTGGGGAGTGTGGGAGTGAGCTGGAGAGTGTGGGAGTGAGCTGAAGAGTGTGGGAGTGAGCTGGAGATTCTGGGAGTGAGCTGAAGAGTGTGGGAGTGAGCTGGAGAGTGTGGGAGTGAGGTGGAGAGTGCAGGATTGAGCTGGAGAGTGTACAAGTGAGCTGAAGAGTGCGGGAGTGAGCTGGAGAGTGTTCAAGGGAGCTGGAGAGTTTGGGACTGAGCATTAGAGTGTGGGAGTGAGCTGGAGAGTGTAGGATTGAGCTGGAGAGTGTGGGAATGAGCTGGATAGTGTGGAAGTGAGCTGGGGAATGAGTGATTGTACTGGAGATTGCGGGAATGAGCTGGAGACTGATGGAGTGAGCTGGAGAGTGCGGGAGTGAGCTGGAGAGTGCGGGAGTGAGCTGGAGAGTGTGGGAGTGAGCTGCAGAGTGCGGGAGTGTGCTGGGGAGTGTGGTAGTGAGCTGGAGAGTGTGGGAGTGAGCTGAAGAGTGTGGGAGTGAGCTGGAGATTGTGGGAGTGAGCTGGAGAGCGTGGGATTGAACTGGAGAGTGTGGGAGTGAGCTGGAGAGTGTGGGACTGAGCTGGAGAGTGTGGGAGTGAGCTGGGGAGTGCGGGAGTGAGCTGGAGAGAGCGGGTGTGAGCTGGAGAGTGTGCAAGCGAGCTGGAGAGTGCAGGAGTGAGCTGGAGAGTGTGGGAGTGAGCTGGAGAGTGTTCCCGCGAGCTGGAGAGTGAGGGAGTGAGCTGGAGAGTAAGGGAGTTAGCTGGAGAGTGCGGGAGTGAGCTGAAGAATGATGCAGTGAGCTGGAGAGTGCGTGAGTGAGCTGGAGATTGCGGGAGTGAGCTGGAAAGTGTGGGAATGAGCTGGAGAGTGTGGGAGTGAGGTGGAGAGTGCAGGATTGAGCTGGAGAGTGTGCAAGTGAGCTGGAGAGTGCGTGAGTGAGCTGGAGATTGCGGGAGTGAGCTGGCGAGTGTGGGAGTGAGCTGGAGAGTGTGGGAGTGAGCTGGAGAGAGCGGTAGTGAGCTGGGGAGTGTGGGAGTGAGCAGGAGAGTGTGGGAGTGAGCTGAAGAGTGTGGGAGTGAGCTGGAGATTGTGGGAGTGAGCTGAAGAGTGCGGGAGTGAGCTGGAGATTGTCCAAGGGAGCTGGAGAGTTTGGGACTGAGCTGGAGAGTCTAGGAGTGAGCTGGAGAGTGTGGGAATGAGCTGGAGAGTGTGGGAGTGAGCTGCATAGTGTGGGAGTGAGCTAGAGAGTGAGCGAGTGAGCTGGAGAGTGTGGGAGTGAGCTGGAGATTCTGGGAGTGAGCTGAAGAGTGTGGGAGTGAGCTGGAGAGTGTGGGAGTGAGGTGGAGAGTGCAGGATTGAGCTGGAGAGTGTACAAGTGAGCTGAAGAGTGCGGGAGTGAGCTGGAGAGGGTGCAAGGGAGCTGGAGAGTTTGGGACTGAGCATTAGAGTGTGGGAGTGAGCTGGAGAGTGTGGGATTGAGCTGGAGAGTGTGGGAATGAGCTGGATAGTGTGGAAGTGAGCTGGGGAATGAGTGATTGTACTGGAGATTGCGGGAATGAGCTGGAGAATGATGGAGTGAGCTGGAGAGTGCGGGAGTGAGCTGGAGAGTGCGGGAGTGAGCTGGAGAGTGTGGGAGTGAGCTGCAGAGTGCGGGAGTGTGCTGGGGAGTGTGGTAGTGAGCTGGAGAGTGTGGGAGTGAGCTGAAGAGTGTGGGAGTGAGCTGGAGATTGTGGGAGTGAGCTGGAGAGCGTGGGATTGAACTGGAGAGTGTGGGAGTGAGCTGGAGAGTGTGGGACTGAGCTGGAGAGTGTGGGAGTGAGCTGGGGAGTGCGGGAGTGAGCTGGAGAGAGCGGGTGTGAGCTGGAGAGTGTGCAAGCGAGCTGGAGAGTGCAGGAGTGAGCTGGAGAGTGTGGGAGTGAGCTGGAGAGTGTTCCCGCGAGCTGGAGAGTGAGGGAGTGAGCTGGAGAGTAAGGGAGTTAGCTGGAGAGTGCGGGAGTGAGCTGCAGAGTGCGGGAGTGAGCTGAAGAATGATGCAGTGAGCTGGAGAGTGCGTGAGTGAGCTGGAGATTGCGGGAGTGAGCTGGAAAGTGTGGGAATGAGCTGGAGAGTGTGGGAGTGAGGTGGAGAGTGCAGGATTGAGCTGGAGAGTGTGCAAGTGAGCTGGAGAGTGCGTGAGTGAGCTGGAGATTGCGGGAGTGAGCTGGCGAGTGTGGGAGTGAGCTGGAGAGTGTGGGAGTGAGCTGGAGAGAGCGGTAGTGAGCTGGGGAGTGTGGGAGTGAGCAGGAGAGTGTGGGAGTGAGCTGAAGAGTGTGGTAGTGAGCTGGAGATTGTGGGAGTGAGCTGAAGAGTGCGGGAGTGAGCTGGAGATTGTCCAAGGGAGCTGGAGAGTTTGGGACTGAGCTGGAGAGTCTAGGAGTGAGCTGGAGAGTGTGGGAATGAGCTGGAGAGTGTGGGAGTGAGCTGCATAGTGTGGGAGTGAGCTAGAGAGTGAGCGAGTGAGCTGGAGAGTGTGGGAGTGAGCTGGAGAATGAGTGATTGAGCTGAAGAGAGCGGGAGTGAGCTGGAGAATGATGGAGTGAGCTGGAGAGTGCGGGAGTGAGCTGGAGATTGTGGGAGACAGCTGAAGAGTGTGGGAGTGAGCTGGGGAGTGCGGGAGTGAGCTGGAGAATGCGGTTGTGAGCTGGAGAGTGTGCAAGCGAGCTGGTGAGTGCAGGAGTGAGCTGGTGAGTGTGGGAGTGAGCTGGAGAGTATGCCGGCGAGCTGGAGCATGTGGGAGTGAGCTGAAGAGTGAGGGGGTTAGCTGGAGAGTGCGGGAGTGAGCTGTAGAGTGCACGAGTGAACTGGAGAATGATGGAGTGAGCTGGAGAGTGCGGGAGAGGGCTGGAGAGTGCGTGAGTGAGTTGGAGAGTGTGCGAGTGAGCTGGAGAGTGTGGAAGTGAGGTGGAGAGTGCAGGATTGAGCTGGAGAGTGTTCAAGTGAGCTGAAGAGTGTTGGAGTGAGCTGGAGAGTGTGATAGTTAGCTGAAGAGTTTGGGAGTGAGCTGGAGATTGTGGGAGTGAGCTGAAGAGTGTGGGAGTGAGCTGGAGAGTGTGGGAGTGACCTTGAGAGTGCGGGAGTGAGCTGGAGAGTGTGCAAGGGAGCTGGAGAGTTTGGGACTGAGCATTAGACTGTGGGAGTGAGCTGGAGAATGTGGGATTGAGCTGGAGAGTGTGGGAGTGAGCTGGATAGTGTGGGAGTGAGCAACAGAGTGAGCGAGTGAGCTGGAGAGTGTGGGAGTGAGCTGGAGAATGAGTGATTGGGCTGGAGAGTGCTGGAGTGAGCTGGAGAATGATGGAGTGAGCTGGAGAGTTGGGAGTGAGGTCGAGACTGCGGAATTGAGCTGGAGACTGTGGGATTGAGCTGGAGAGTGCGGGAGTGAGGTGGAGAGTGCAGGAGCGAGCTGGAGAGTGTGCAAGTGAGCTGAAGAGTGTGGGAGTGAGCTCGGGAGTGTAGGAGTTAGCAGGAGATTGTGGGAGTGATCTGAAGAGTGTGGGAGTGAACTGGAGAGTGTGGGAATGAACTGAACAGTGTGGGAGTGAGCTGGAGAATGTGGGAATGAGTTGGAGATTGCGGGAGTGAGCAGGGGAGTGTGCAAGGGAGCTGGAGAGTGTGGGAATGAGCTGGAGAGTGCAGGTGTGAGCTGGCGAGTGAGGGAGTGACATGGAGAGTGTGGGAGTGAGCTGTAGAACGTGGGAGAGAGCTGGAGAGTTTGGGAGTGAGCCGAAGAGTTTGGGAGTGAGCTGGTGAGTGCGGGAGTGAGCTGGAGAGTGCGGGTGTGAGCTGGAGAGTGTGCAAGCGAGCTGGAGAGTGCAGGAGTGAGCTGGAGAGTGTGGGAGTGAGTTGGAGAGTGTGGGAGTGAACTGGAGAGTGTGGGAGTGAGGTGGAGAGTGCAGGATTGAGCTGGAGAGTGTACAAGTGAGCTGAAGTGTGTGGGAGTGAGCTGGAGAGTGTGGGAGTGATCTGGAGAGCGTGGGAGTGAGCTGGGGAGTGTGGGAGTGAGCTGGAGAGTGTGCCGGCGAGCTGGAGCTTGTGGGAGTGAGCTGGAGAATGAGGGAGTTAGCTGGAGAGTGCGGGAGTGAGCTGGAGAGTGCGCGAATGAGCTGGAGAATGATGGAGTGAGCTGGAGAGTGCGGGAGAGTGCTGGAGAGTGCGGGAGTGAGTTGGAGAGTGTGGGAGTGAGCTGGAGAGTGTGGGAGTGAGGTGGAGAATGCAGGATTGAGCTGGAGAGTGTACAAGTGAGCTGAAGAGTGTGGGAGTGAGCTGGAGAGTGTGGGAGTGATCTGGAGAGTGTGGGAGTGAGCTTGGGAGTGTGGGAGTGAGCTGGAGAGTGTGGTAGTTAGCTGAAGAGTTTGGGAGTGAGCGGGAGATTGTGGGAGTGAGCTGAAGAGTGTGGGGGTGAGCTGGAGAGTGTGGGAGTGAGCTGGAGAGTGTGGGAGTGAGATGGATAGTGTGGGAGTGAGCTAGAGAGTGAGCCAGTGAGCTGGAGAGTGTGGGAGTGAGCTGGAGAATGATTGATTGGGCTGGAGAGTGCTGGAGTGAGCTGGAGAATGATGGAGTGAGCTGGAGAGTGCGGGAGTGAGCTCGAGACTGCGAGAGTGAGCTGGAGAGTGTGGGAGTGAGCTGGAGAGTGTGGAATTGAGCTGGAGACTGTGGGAGTGAGCTGGAGAGTGTGGGAGTGAGCTGGAGAGTGCAGGAGTGAGCTGGAGAGTGTGCAAGTGAGCTGAAGAGTGTGGGAGTGAGCTCGGGAGATTAGGACTGAGCAGGAGATTGTGGGAGTGATCTGAAGAGTGTGGGAGTGAGCTAGAGACTGTGGGAACGAACTGAACAGTGTGGGAGTGAGCTGGAGAATGTGGGAGTGAGTTGGAGAGTGCGGGAGTGAGCTGGGGAGTGTGCAAGGGAGCTGGAGAGTGTGGGAATGAGCTGGAGAGTGCAGGTGTGAGCTGGCGAGTGAGGGAGTGACATGGAGAGTGTGGGATTTGAACTGTAGAGCGTGGGAGAGAGCTGAAGAGTGTGGGAGTGAGCTGTAGAGTGTGGGAGTGAGCTGGGGAGTGCGGGAGTGAGCTGGAGATTGCGGGTGTGAGCTGGAGAGTGTGCAAGCGAGCTGGAGAGTGCAGGAGTGAGCTGGAGAGTGTGGGAGTTAGCTGGAGAGTGTGCCGGCGAGCTGGAGAGTGTGGGAGTGAGGTGGAGAGTAAGGGAGTTAGCTGGAGAGTGCGGGAGTGAGCTGGAGAGTGCCGGAGTGAGCTGGAGAATGATGGAGTGAGCTGGAGAGTGCGTGAGTGAGCTGGAGAGTGCAGGAGTGAGCTGGAGAGTGCGGGCGTGAGCTGGAGAATGATGGAGTGAGCTGGAGAGTGCGTGAGTGAGCTGGAGAGTGCAGGAGTGAGCTGGAGAGTGTGCGAGTGAGCCTGAAAGTGTGGGAGTGAGGTGGAGAGTGGAGGATTGAGCTGGAGAGAGTGCAAGTGAGCTGAAGAGTGTGGGAGTGAGCTGGAGAGTGCGGGAGTGAGCTATGGAGTGTGGGAGTGAGCTGGAGAGTGTGGGTGTGAGCTGAAGAGTGTGGGAGTGAGCTGGAGATTGTGGGAGTGAGCTGTAGGGTGTGGGAGTGAGCTGGAGATTGTGGGAGTGAGCAGGAGAGTGCGGGAGTGAGCTGGAGATTGTCAAAGGGAGCTGAAGAGTTTGGGAGTGAGCTGGAGAGTGTGGGAGTGAGCTGGAGAGTGAGGGAGAGAGCTGGAGAGTGTGCAAGTGAGCTGGAGAGTGTGCCGGCGAGCTGGAGCATGTGGGAGTGAGCTGGAGAATGAGGGAGTTAGCTGGAGAGTGCGGGAGTGAGCTGGAGATTGCGGGCGTGAGCTGGAGAGTGTGCCGGCGAGCTGGAGAGTGTGGGAGTGAGGTGGAGAGTAAGGGAGTTAGCTGGAGATTGCGGGAGTGAGCTGGAGAGTGCGGGAGTGAGCTGGAGAATGATGGAGTGAGCTGGAGAGTGCGTGAGTGAGCTGGAGAGTGCAGGAGTGAGCTGGAGAGTGCGGGCGTGAGCTGGAGAATGATGGAGTGAGCTGGAGAGTGCGTGAGTGAGCTGGAGAGTGCAGGAGTGAGCTGGAGAGTGTGGGAGTGAGCTGGAGAGTGTGGGAGTGAAGTGGAGACTGCAGGATTGAGCTGGAGAGTGTGCAAGTGAGCTGGAGTGTGCGTGAGTGATCTGGAGATTGCGGGAGTGAGCTGAAGAGTGTGGGAGTGAGCTGGAGTGAGCGGTAGTGAGCTGGGGAGTGTGGGAGTGAGCAGGAGAGTGTGGGAGTGAGCTGAAGAGTGTGGGAGTGAGCTGGAGTTGTGGGAGTGAGCTGAAGAATGTGGGAGTGAGCTGGAGAGTATGGGAGTGAGCTGGAGAGTGCGGGAGTGAGCTGGAGATTGTCCAAGGGAGCTGGAGAGTTTAGGACTGAGCTGGAGAGTGTAGGAGTGAGCTGGAGAGTGTGGGATTGAGCTGGAGAGTGTGGGAGTGAGCTGCATAGTGTGGGAGTGAGCTAGAGAGTGAGCGAGTGAGCTGGAGAGTGTGGGAGTGAGCTGGAGAATGAGTGATTGAGATGAAGAGTGCGGGAGTGAGCTGGAGAATGATGGAGTGAGCTGGAGAGTGCGGGAGTGAGCTGGCGATTGTGGGAGTCAGCTGAAGAGTGTGGGAGTGAGCTGGGGAGTGCTGGAGTGAGCTGGAGAGTGCGGTTGTGAGCTGGAGAGTGTGCAAGCGAGCTGGTGATTGCAGGAGTGAGCTGGTGAGTGTGGGAGTGAGCTGGAGAGTGTGCCGGCGAGCTGGAGCATGTGGGAGTGAGCTGAAGAGTGAGGGAGTTAGCTGGAGAGTGCGGGAGTGAGCTGGAGAGTGCGCGAGTGAGCTGGAGAATGATGGAGTGAGCTGGAGAGTGCGGGAGAGGGCTGGAGAGTGCGTGAGTGAGTTGGAGAGTGCGGGAGTGAGCTGGAGAGTGTGGGAGTGAGGTGGAGAGTGCAGGATTGAGCTGGAGACTGTTCAAGTGAGCTGAAGAGTGTGGGAGTGAGCTGGAGAGTGTGGGAGTGACCTTGAGAGTGCGGGAGTGAGCTGGAGAGTGTGGGAGTGACCTTGAGAGTGCGGGAGTGAGCTGGAGAGTGTGCAAGGGAGCTGGAGAGTTTGGGACTGAGCATTAGACTGTGGGAGTGACCTGGAGAATGTGGGATTGAGCTGGAGAGTGTGGGAGTGAGCTGGATAGTGTGGGAGTGAGCAAGAGAGTGAGCGAGTGAGCTGGAGAGTGTGGGAGTGAGCTGGAGAATCAGTGATTGGGCTGGAGAGTGCTGGAGTGAGCTGGAGAATGATGGAGTGAGCTGGAGAGTTGGGAGTGAGCTTGAGACTGCGGAATTGAGCTGGAGACTGTGGGAATGAGCTAGAGAGTGTGGGAGAGAGGTGGAGAGTGCAGGAGTGAGCTGGAGAGTGTGCAAGTGAGCTGAAGAGTGTGGGAGTGAGCTCGGGAGTGTAGGAGTGAGCAGGAGATTGTGGGAGTGATCTGAAGAGTGTGGGAGTGAACTGGAGAGTGTGGGAATGAAGTGATCAGTGTGGGAGTGAGCTGGAGAATGTGGGAGTGAGTTGGAGAGTTCGGGAGTGAGCAGGGGAGTGTGCAAGGGAGCTAGAGAGTGTGGGAATGAGCTGGAGAGTGCAGGTGTGAGCTGGAGAGTGAGGGAGTGACATGGAGAGTGTGGGAGTGAGCTGTAGAACGTGGGAGAGAGCTGGAGAGTCTGGGAGTGAGCTGAAGAGTGTGGGAGTGAGCTGGTGAGTGCGGGAGTGAGCTGGAGAGTGCGGGTGTGAGCTGGAGAGTGTGCAAGCGAGCTGGAGAGTGCAGGAGTGAGCTGGAGAGTGTGGAAGTGAGCTGGAGAGTGTGGGAGTGAACTGGAGAGTGTGGGAGTGAGGTGGAGAGTGCAGGATTGAGCTGGAGAGTGTACAAGTGAGCTGAAGTGTGTGGGAGTGAGCTGGAGAGTGCGGGAGTGTGCTGGGGAGTGTGGTAGTGAGCTGGAGAGTGTGGGAGTGAGCTGAAGAGTGTGGGAGTGAGCTGGAGATTGTGGGAGTGAGCTGGAGAGTGTGGGAGTGAGCTGGAGAGTGTGGGAGTGAGCTGGAGAGTGTGGGAGTGAGCTGGAGAGCGTGGGAGTGAGCTGGAGAGTGTGCAAGGGAGCTGGATAGTGTGGGACTGAGCTGGAGAGTGTGGGAGTGAGCTGGGGAGTGCGGGAGTGAACTGGAGAGTGTGGGAGTGAGCTGGAGAGTGTGGGAGTGAGCTGGAGAGTGTTCCGGCGAGCTGGAGAGTGAGGGCGTGAGCTGGAGAGTAAGGGAGTTAGCTGGGGAGTGCGGGAGTGAGCTGGAGAGTGCGGGAGAGAGCTGGAGAATGATGGAGTGAGCTGGAGAGTGCGTGAGTGAGCTGGGGATTGCTGGAGTGAGCTGGAGAGTGCGGGGGTGAGCTGGAGAGTGTGGGAGTGAGGTGGAGAGTGCAGGATTGAGCTGGAGAGTGTGCAAGTGAGTTGAAGAGTGTGGGAGTGAGCTGGAGAGTGTGGGAGTGAGCTGGAGAGTGCGGTAGTGAGTTGGGGACTGTGGGAGTGAGCTGGAGAATGTGGTAGTGATCTGAAGTTTTTGGGAGTGAGCTGGAGATTGTGGGAGTGAGCTGGAGAGCGTGGGAGTGAACTGGAGAGTGTGGGAGTGAGCTGGAGAGTGTGGGAGTGAGCTGGAGAGTGTGGGAGTGGGCTGGAGAGTGTGGGAGTGAGCTGGAGAGTGTGCAAGGGAGCTGGAGAGTGTGGGACTGAGCTGGAGAGTGTGGGAGTGAGCTGGGGTATGCGGGAGTGAGCTGGAGAGTGCGGGTGTGAGCTGGAGAGTGTGCAAGCGAGCTGGAGATTGCAGGAGTGAGCTGGAGAGTGTGGGAGTGAGCTGGAGAATGTTCCCGCGAGCTGGAGAGTGAGGGAGTGAGCTGGAGAGTAAGGGAGTTAGCTGCAGAGTGCGGGAGTGAGCTGCAGAGTGTGGGAGTGAGCTGGAGAGTGTGGGAGTGAAGTGGAGACTGCAGGATTGAGCTGGAGAGTGTGCAAGTGAGCTGGAGAGTGCGTGAGTGATCTGGAGATTGCGGGAGTGAGCTGGAGAGTGTGGGAGTGAGCTGGAGTGAGCGGTAGTGAGCTGGGGAGTGTGGGAGTGAGCAGGAGAGTGTGGGAGTGAGCTGAAGAGTGTGGGAGTGAGCTGGAGTTGTGGGAGTGAGCTGAAGAATGTGGGAGTGAGCTGGAGAGTATGGGAGTGAGCTGGAGAGTGCGGGAGTGAGCTGGAGATTGTCCAAGGGAGCTGGAGAGTTTAGGACTGAGCTGGAGAGTGTAGGAGTGAGCTGGAGAGTGTGGGATTGAGCTGGAGAGTGTGGGAGTGAGCTGCATAGTGTGGGAGTGAGCTAGAGAGTGAGCGAGTGAGCTGGAGAGTGTGGGAGTGAGCTGGAGAATGAGTGATTGAGATGAAGAGTGCGGGAGTGAGCTGGAGAATGATGGAGTGAGCTGGAGAGTGCGGGAGTGAGCTGGCGATTGTGGGAGTCAGCTGAAGAGTGTGGGAGTGAGCTGGGGAGTGCTGGAGTGAGCTGGAGAGTGCGGTTGTGAGCTGGAGAGTGTGCAAGCGAGCTGGTGATTGCAGGAGTGAGCTGGTGAGTGTGGGAGTGAGCTGGAGAGTGTGCCGGCGAGCTGGAGCATGTGGGAGTGAGCTGAAGAGTGAGGGAGTTAGCTGGAGAGTGCGGGAGTGAGCTGGAGAGTGCGCGAGTGAGCTGGAGAATGATGGAGTGAGCTGGAGAGTGCGGGAGAGGGCTGGAGAGTGCGTGAGTGAGTTGGAGAGTGCGGGAGTGAGCTGGAGAGTGTGGGAGTGAGGTGGAGAGTGCAGGATTGAGCTGGAGACTGTTCAAGTGAGCTGAAGAGTGTGGGAGTGAGCTGGAGAGTGTGGGAGTGACCTTGAGAGTGCGGGAGTGAGCTGGAGAGTGTGGGAGTGACCTTGAGAGTGCGGGAGTGAGCTGGAGAGTGTGCAAGGGAGCTGGAGAGTTTGGGACTGAGCATTAGACTGTGGGAGTGAGCTGGAGAATGTGGGATTGAGCTGGAGAGTGTGGGAGTGAGCTGGATAGTGTGGGAGTGAGCAAGAGAGTGAGCGAGTGAGCTGGAGAGTGTGGGAGTGAGCTGGAGAATCAGTGATTGGGCTGGAGAGTGCTGGAGTGAGCTGGAGAATGATGGAGTGAGCTGGAGAGTTGGGAGTGAGCTTGAGACTGCGGAATTGAGCTGGAGACTGTGGGAATGAGCTGGAGAGTGTGGGAGAGAGGTGGAGAGTGCAGGAGTGAGCTGGAGAGTGTGCAAGTGAGCTGAAGAGTGTGGGAGTGAGCTCGGGAGTGTAGGAGTGAGCAGGAGATTGTGGGAGTGATCTGAAGAGTGTGGGAGTGAACTGGAGAGTGTGGGAATGAAGTGATCAGTGTGGGAGTGAGCTGGAGAATGTGGGATTGAGCTGGAGAGTGTGGGAGTGAGCTGGATAGTGTGGGAGTGAGCAAGAGAGTGAGCGAGTGAGCTGGAGAGTGTGGGAGTGAGCTGGAGAATCAGTGATTGGGCTGGAGAGTGCTGGAGTGAGCTGGAGAATGATGGAGTGAGCTGGAGAGTTGGGAGTGAGCTTGAGACTGCGGAATTGAGCTGGAGACTGTGGGAATGAGCTGGAGAGTGTGGGAGAGAGGTGGAGAGTGCAGGAGTGAGCTGGAGAGTGTGCAAGTGAGCTGAAGAGTGTGGGAGTGAGCTCGGGAGTGTAGGAGTGAGCAGGAGATTGTGGGAGTGATCTGAAGAGTGTGGGAGTGAACTGGAGAGTGTGGGAATGAAGTGATCAGTGTGGGAGTGAGCTGGAGAATGTGGGAGTGAGTTGGAGAGTTCGGGAGTGAGCAGGGGAGTGTGCAAGGGAGCTAGAGAGTGTGGGAATGTGCTGGAGAGTGCAGGTGTGAGCTGGAGAGTGAGGGAGTGACATGGAGAGTGTGGGAGTGAGCTGTAGAACGTGGGAGAGAGCTGGAGAGTCTGGGAGTGAGCTGAAGAGTGTGGGAGTGAGCTGGTGAGTGCGGGAGTGAGCTGGAGAGTGCGGGTGTGAGCTGGAGAGTGTGCAAGCGAGCTGGAGAGTGCAGGAGTGAGCTGGAGAGTGTGGAAGTGAGCTGGAGAGTGTGGGAGTGAACTGGAGAGTGTGGGAGTGAGCTGGAGAGTGCAGGATTGAGCTGGAGAGTGTACAAGTGAGCTGAAGTGTGTGGGAGTGAGCTGGAGAGTGTGGGTGTGATCTGGAGAGCGTGGGAGTGAACTGGAGAGTGTGGGAATGAAGTGATCAGTGTGGGAGTGAGCTGGAGAATGTGGGAGTGAGTTGGAGAGTTCGGGAGTGAGCAGGGGAGTGTGCAAGGGAGCTAGAGAGTGTGGGAATGAGCTGGAGAGTGCAGGTGTGAGCTGGAGAGTGAGGGAGTGACATGGAGAGTGTGGGAGTGAGCTGTAGAACGTGGGAGAGAGCTGGAGAGTCTGGGAGTGAGCTGAAGAGTGTGGGAGTGAGCTGGTGAGTGCGGGAGTGAGCTGGAGAGTGCGGGTGTGAGCTGGAGAGTGTGCAAGCGAGCTGGAGAGTGCAGGAGTGAGCTGGAGAGTGTGGAAGTGAGCTGGAGAGTGTGGGAGTGAACTGGAGAGTGTGGGAGTGAGGTGGAGAGTGCAGGATTGAGCTGGAGAGTGTACAAGTGAGCTGAAGTGTGTGGGAGTGAGCTGGAGAGTGTGGGTGTGATCTGGAGAGCGTGGGAGTGAGCTGGGGAGTGTGGGAGTGAGCTGGAGAGTGTGCCGGCGAGCTGGAGCTTGTGGGAGTGAGCTGGAGAATGAGGGAGTTAGCTGGAGAGTGCGGGAGTGAGCTGGAGAGTGCGCGAATGAGCTGGAGAATGATGGAGTGAGCTGGAGAGGGCGGGAGAGGGCTGGAGAGTTTGGGAGTTAGTTGGAGAGTGTGGGAGTGAGCTGGAGAGTGTGGGAGTGAGGTGGAGAGTGCAGGATTGAGCTGGAGAGTGTACAAGTGAGCTGAAGAGTGTGGGAGTGAGCTGGAGAGTGTGGGAGTGATCTGGAGAGTGTGGGAGTGAGCTTGGGAGTGTGGGAGAGAGCTGGAGTGTGTGGTAGTTCGCTGAAGAGTTTGGGAGTGAGCTGGAGATTGTGAGAGTGAGCTGAAGAGTGTGGGGGTGAGCTGGAGAGTGTGGGAGTGAGCTGGAGAGTGCGGGAGTGAGCTGGAGAGTGTGCAAGGGAGCTGGAGAGTTTGGGACTGAGCATTAGACTGTGTGAGTGAGCTGGAGAGTGTGGGATTGAGCTGGAGAGTGTGGGAGTGAGATGGATACTGTGGGAGTGAGCTAGAGAGTGAGCGAGTGAGCTGGAGAGTGTGGGAGTGAGCTGGAGAATGATGGAGTGAGCTGGAGAGTGCGGGAGTGAGCTCGAGACTGCGAGAGTGAGCTGGAGAGTGTGGGAGTGAGCTGGAGAGTGCGGAATTGAGCTGGAGACTGTGGGAGTGAGCTGGAGAGTGTGGGAGTGAGGTGGAGAGTGCAGGAGTGAGCTGGAGAGTGTGCAAGTGAGCTGAAGAGTGTGGGAGTGAGCTCGGGAGTTTTGGACTGAGCAGGAGATTGTGGGAGTGATCTGAAGAGTGTGGGAGTGAGCTAGAGACTGTGGGAACGAACTGAACAGTGTGGGAGTGAGCTGGAGAATGTAAGAGTGAGTTGGAGAGTGCGGGAGTGAGCTGGAGAGTGTGCAAGGAAGCTGGAGAGTGTGGGAATGAGCTGGAGAGTGCAGGTGTGAGCTGGAGAGTGAGGGAGTGACATGGAGATGTGGGATTTGAACTGTAGAGCGTGGGAGAGAGCTGAAGAGTGTGGGAGTGAGCTGAAGAGTGTGAGAGTGAGCTGGGGAGTGCGGGAGTGAGCTGGAGATTGCGGGTGTGAGCTGGAGAGTGTGCAAGCGAGCTGGAGAGTGCAGGAGTGAGCTGGATAGTGCAGGAGTGAGCTGGAGAGTGTGGGAGTGAGGTGGAGAGTAAGGGAGTTAGCTGGAGAGTGCGGGAGTGAGCTGGAGAGTGCGGGAGTGAGCTGGAGAATGATGGAGTGAGCTGGAGAGTGTGTGAGTGAGCTGGAGAGTGCAGGAGTGAGCTGGAGAGTGCGGGCGTGAGCTGGAGAATGATGGAGTGAGCTGGAGAGTGCTTGAGTGAGCTGGAGAGTGCAGGAGTGAGCTGGAGAGTGTGGGAGTGAGCCTCAAAGTGTGGGAGTGAGGTGGAGAGTGGAGGATTGAGCTGGAGAGAGTGCAAGTGAGCTGAAGAGTGTGGGAGTGTGCTGGAGAGTGTGGGAGTGAGCTGGAGAGTGCGGGAGTGAGCTATGGAGTGTGGGAGTGAGCTGGAGAGTGTGGGTGTGAGCTGAAGAGTGTGGGAGTGAGCTGGAGAGTGCAGGAGTGAGCTGGAGAGTGTGCAAGTGAGCTGAAGAGTGTGGGAGTGAGCTCGGGAGATTAGGACTGAGCAGGAGATTGTGGGAGTGATCTGAAGAGTGTGGGAGTGAGCTAGAGACTGTGGGAACGAACTGAACAGTGTGGGAGTGAGCTGGAGAATGTGGGAGTGAGTTGGAGAGTGCGGGAGTGAGCTGGGGAGTGTGCAAGGGAGCTGGAGAGTGTGGGAATGAGCTGGAGAGTGCAGGTGTGAGCTGGCGAGTGAGGGAGTGACATGGAGAGTGTGGGATTTGAACTGTAGAGCGTGGGAGAGAGCTGAAGAGTGTGGGAGTGAGCTGTAGAGTGTGGGAGTGAGCTGGGGAGTGCGGGAGTGAGCTGGAGATTGCGGGTGTGAGCTGGAGAGTGTGCAAGCGAGCTGGAGAGTGCAGGAGTGAGCTGGAGAGTGTGGGAGTTAGCTGGAGAGTGTGCCGGCGAGCTGGAGAGTGTGGGAGTGAGGTGGAGAGTAAGGGAGTTAGCTGGAGAGTGCGGGGGTGAGCTGGAGAGTGCCGGAGTGAGCTGGAGAATGATGGAGTGAGCTGGAGAGTGCGTGAGTGAGCTGGAGAGTGCAGGAGTGAGCTGGAGAGTGCGGGCGTGAGCTGGAGAATGATGGAGTGAGCTGGAGAGTGCGTGAGTGAGCTGGAGAGTGCAGGAGTGAGCTGGAGAGTGTGCGAGTGAGCCTGAAAGTGTGGGAGTGAGGTGGAGAGTGGAGGATTGAGCTGGAGAGAGTGCAAGTGAGCTGAAGAGTGTGGGAGTGAGCTGGAGAGTGCGGGAGTGAGCTATGGAGTGTGGGAGTGAGCTGGAGAGTGTGGGTGTGAGCTGAAGAGTGTGGGAGTGAGCTGGAGATTGTGGGAGTGAGCTGAAGGGTGTGGGAGTGAGCTGGAGATTGTGGGAGTGAGCAGGAGAGTGCGGGAGTGAGCTGGAGATTGTCAAAGGGAGCTGAAGAGTTTGGGAGTGAGCTGGAGAGTGTGGGAGTGAGCTGGAGAGTGAGGGAGAGAGCTGGAGAGTGTGCAAGTGAGCTGGAGAGTGTGCCGGCGAGCTGGAGCATGTGGGAGTGAGCTGGAGAATGAGGGAGTTAGCTGGAGAGTGCGGGAGTGAGCTGGAGATTGCGGGCGTGAGCTGGAGAGTGTGCCGGCGAGCTGGAGAGTGTGGGAGTGAGGTGGAGAGTAAGGGAGTTAGCTGGAGATTGCGGGAGTGAGCTGGAGAGTGCGGGAGTGAGCTGGAGAATGATGGAGTGAGCTGGAGAGTGCGTGAGTGAGCTGGAGAGTGCAGGAGTGAGCTGGAGAGTGCGGGCGTGAGCTGGAGAATGATGGAGTGAGCTGGAGAGTGCGTGAGTGAGCTGGAGAGTGCAGGAGTGAGCTGGAGAGTGTGGGAGTGAGCTGGAGAGTGTGGGAGTGAAGTGGAGACTGCAGGATTGAGCTGGAGAGTGTGCAAGTGAGCTGGAGAGTGCGTGAGTGATCTGGAGATTGCGGGAGTGAGCTGGAGAGTGTGGGAGTGAGCTGGAGTGAGCGGTAGTGAGCTGGGGAGTGTGGGAGTGAGCAGGAGAGTGTGGGAGTGAGCTGAAGAGTGTGGGAGTGAGCTGGAGTTGTGGGAGTGAGCTGAAGAATGTGGGAGTGAGCTGGAGAGTATGGGAGTGAGCTGGAGAGTGCGGGAGTGAGCTGGAGATTGTCCAAGGGAGCTGGAGAGTTTAGGACTGAGCTGGAGAGTGTAGGAGTGAGCTGGAGAGTGTGGGATTGAGCTGGAGAGTGTGGGAGTGAGCTGCATAGTGTGGGAGTGAGCTAGAGAGTGAGCGAGTGAGCTGGAGAGTGTGGGAGTGAGCTGGAGAATGAGTGATTGAGATGAAGAGTGCGGGAGTGAGCTGGAGAATGATGGAGTGAGCTGGAGAGTGCGGGAGTGAGCTGGCGATTGTGGGAGTCAGCTGAAGAGTGTGGGAGTGAGCTGGGGAGTGCTGGAGTGAGCTGGAGAGTGCGGTTGTGAGCTGGAGAGTGTGCAAGCGAGCTGGTGATTGCAGGAGTGAGCTGGTGAGTGTGGGAGTGAGCTGGAGAGTGTGCCGGCGAGCTGGAGCATGTGGGAGTGAGCTGAAGAGTGAGGGAGTTAGCTGGAGAGTGCGGGAGTGAGCTGGAGAGTGCGCGAGTGAGCTGGAGAATGATGGAGTGAGCTGGAGAGTGCGGGAGAGGGCTGGAGAGTGCGTGAGTGAGTTGGAGAGTGCGGGAGTGAGCTGGAGAGTGTGGGAGTGAGGTGGAGAGTGCAGGATTGAGCTGGAGACTGTTCAAGTGAGCTGAAGAGTGTGGGAGTGAGCTGGAGAGTGTGGGAGTGACCTTGAGAGTGCGGGAGTGAGCTGGAGAGTGTGGGAGTGACCTTGAGAGTGCGGGAGTGAGCTGGAGAGTGTGCAAGGGAGCTGGAGAGTTTGGGACTGAGCATTAGACTGTGGGAGTGACCTGGAGAATGTGGGATTGAGCTGGAGAGTGTGGGAGTGAGCTGGATAGTGTGGGAGTGAGCAAGAGAGTGAGCGAGTGAGCTGGAGAGTGTGGGAGTGAGCTGGAGAATCAGTGATTGGGCTGGAGAGTGCTGGAGTGAGCTGGAGAATGATGGAGTGAGCTGGAGAGTTGGGAGTGAGCTTGAGACTGCGGAATTGAGCTGGAGACTGTGGGAATGAGCTGGAGAGTGTGGGAGAGAGGTGGAGAGTGCAGGAGTGAGCTGGAGAGTGTGCAAGTGAGCTGAAGAGTGTGGGAGTGAGCTCGGGAGTGTAGGAGTGAGCAGGAGATTGTGGGAGTGATCTGAAGAGTGTGGGAGTGAACTGGAGAGTGTGGGAATGAAGTGATCAGTGTGGGAGTGAGCTGGAGAATGTGGGATTGAGCTGGAGAGTGTGGGAGTGAGCTGGATAGTGTGGGAGTGAGCAAGAGAGTGAGCGAGTGAGCTGGAGAGTGTGGGAGTGAGCTGGAGAATCAGTGATTGGGCTGGAGAGTGCTGGAGTGAGCTGGAGAATGATGGAGTGAGCTGGAGAGTTGGGAGTGAGCTTGAGACTGCGGAATTGAGCTGGAGATTGTGGGAATGAGCTGGAGAGTGTGGGAGAGAGGTGGAGAGTGCAGGAGTGAGCAGGGGAGTGTGCAAGGGAGCTAGAGAGTGTGGGAATGAGCTGGAGAGTGCAGGTGTGAGCTGGAGAGTGAGGGAGTGACATGGAGAGTGTGGGAGTGAGCTGTAGAACGTGGGAGAGAGCTGGAGAGTCTGGGAGTGAGCTGAAGAGTGTGGGAGTGAGCTGGTGAGTGCGGGAGTGAGCTGGAGAGTGCGGGTGTGAGCTGGAGAGTGTGCAAGCGAGCTGGAGAGTGCAGGAGTGAGCTGGAGAGTGTGGAAGTGAGCTGGAGAGTGTGGGAGTGAACTGGAGAGTGTGGGAGTGAGGTGGAGAGTGCAGGATTGAGCTGGAGAGTGTACAAGTGAGCTGAAGTGTGTGGGAGTGAGCTGGAGAGTGTGGGTGTGATCTGGAGAGCGTGGGAGTGAGCTGGGGAGTGTGGGAGTGAGCTGGAGAGTGTGCCGGCGAGCTGGAGCTTGTGGGAGTGAGCTGGAGAATGAGGGAGTTAGCTGGAGAGTGCGGGAGTGAGCTGGAGAGTGCGCGAATGAGCTGGAGAATGATGGAGTGAGCTGGAGAGGGCGGGAGAGGGCTGGAGAGTTTGGGAGTTAGTTGGAGAGTGTGGGAGTGAGCTGGAGAGTGTGGGAGTGAGGTGGAGAGTGCAGGATTGAGCTGGAGAGTGTACAAGTGAGCTGAAGAGTGTGGGAGTGAGCTGGAGAGTGTGGGAGTGATCTGGAGAGTGTGGGAGTGAGCTTGGGAGTGTGGGAGAGAGCTGGAGTGTGTCGTAGTTCGCTGAAGAGTTTGGGAGTGAGCTGGAGATTGTGAGAGTGAGCTGAAGAGTGTGGGGGTGAGCTGGAGAGTGTGGGAGTGAGCTGGAGAGTGCGGGAGTGAGCTGGAGAGTGTGCAAGGGAGCTGGAGAGTTTGGGACTGAGCATTAGACTGTGTGAGTGAGCTGGAGAGTGTGGGATTGAGCTGGAGAGTGTGGGAGTGAGATGGATACTGTGGGAGTGAGCTAGAGAGTGAGCGAGTGAGCTGGAGAGTGTGGGAGTGAGCTGGAGAATGATTGATTGGGCTGGAGAGTGCTGGAGTGAGCTGGAGAATGATGGAGTGAGCTGGAGAGTGCGGGAGTGAGCTCGAGACTGCGAGAGTGAGCTGGAGAGTGTGGGAGTGAGCTGGAGAGTGCGGAATTGAGCTGGAGACTGTGGGAGTGAGCTGGAGAGTGTGGGAGTGAGGTGGAGAGTGCAGGAGTGAGCTGGAGAGTGTGCAAGTGAGCTGAAGAGTGTGGGAGTGAGCTCGGGAGTTTAGGACTGAGCAGGAGATTGTGGGAGTGATCTGAAGAGTGTGGGAGTGAGCTAGAGACTGTGGGAACGAACTGAACAGTGTGGGAGTGAGCTGGAGAATGTAAGAGTGAGTTGGAGAGTGCGGGAGTGAGCTGGAGAGTGTGCAAGGAAGCTGGAGAGTGTGGGAATGAGCTGGAGAGTGCAGGTGTGAGCTGGAGAGTGAGGGAGTGACATGGAGATGTGGGATTTGAACTGTAGAGCGTGGGAGAGAGCTGAAGAGTGTGGGAGTGAGCTGAAGAGTGTGAGAGTGAGCTGGGGAGTGCGGGAGTGAGCTGGAGATTGCGGGTGTGAGCTGGAGAGTGTGCAAGCGAGCTGGAGAGTGCAGGAGTGAGCTGGAGAGTGCAGGAGTGAGCTGGAGAGTGTGGGAGTGAGGTGGAGAGTAAGGGAGTTAGCTGGAGAGTGCGGGAGTGAGCTGGAGAGTGCGGGAGTGAGCTGGAGAATGATGGAGTGAGCTGGAGAGTGTGTGAGTGAGCTGGAGAGTGCAGGAGTGAGCTGGAGAGTGCGGGCGTGAGCTGGAGAATGATGGAGTGAGCTGGAGAGTGCTTGAGTGAGCTGGAGAGTGCAGGAGTGAGCTGGAGAGTGTGGGAGTGAGCCTCAAAGTGTGGGAGTGAGGTGGAGAGTGGAGGATTGAGCTGGAGAGAGTGCAAGTGAGCTGAAGAGTGTGGGAGTGAGCTGGAGAGTGTGGGAGTGAGCTGGAGAGTGCGGGAGTGAGCTATGGAGTGTGGGAGTGAGCTGGAGAGTGTGGGTGTGAGCTGAAGAGTGTGGGAGTGAGCTGGAGATTGTGGGAGTGAGCTGAAGGGTGTGGGAGTGAGCTGGAGATTGTGGGAGTGAGCAGGAGAGAGCGGGAGTGAGCTGGAGATTGTCAAAGGGAGCTGAAGAGTTTGGGACTGAGCTGGAGAGTGTGGGAGTGAGCTGGAGAGTGTGGGAGTGAGCTGGAGAGTGTGGGAGTGAGCTGGATAGTGAGGGAGTGAGCTGGAGAGTGTGCAAGTGAGCTGGAGAGTGTGCCGGCGAGCTGGAGCATGTGGGAGTGAGCTTGAGAATGAGGGAGTTAGCTGGAGAGTGCGGGAGTGAGCTGGAGAGTGCGCGCGTGAGCTGGAGAATGATGGAGTGAACTGGAGAGTGCGGGAGTGAGCTGGAGAGTGCGGGAGTGAGTTGGAGAGTGTTGGAGTGAGCTGGAGAGTGTGGCAGTGAGGTGGAGAGTGCAGGATTGAGCTGGAGAGTGTACAAGTGAACTGAAGAGTGTGGGAGTGAGCTGGAGAGTGTGGGAGTGATCTGGAGAATGTGGGAGTGAGCAGGGGAGTGTGGGAGTGAGCTGGAGAGTGTGGTAGTGAGCTGAAGAGTTTGGGAGTGAGCTGGAGATTGTGGGAGTGAGCTGAAGAGTGTGGGAGTGAGCTGGAGAGTGTGGGAGTGAGCTGGAGAGTGCGGGAGTGAGCTGGAGAGGGAGGAAGGGAGCTGGAGAGTTTGGGACTGAGCATTAGACTGTGGGAGTGTGCTGGAGAGTGTGGGATTGAGCTGGAGAGTGTGGGAGTGAGCTGGATAGTGTGGGAGTGAGCTGGAGAATGAGTGATTGAGCAGGAGAGTGCGGGAGTGAGCTGGAGAATGATGGAGTGAGCTGGAGAGTGCGGGAGTGAGCTGTAGAGTGCGGGAGTGAGCTGGAGAGTGTGGGAGTGAGCTGGAGAGTGCGGGAGTGTGCTGGCGAGTGTGGTAGTGAGCTGGAGAGTGTGGGAGTGAGCTGAAGAGTGTGGGAGTGAGCTGGAGATTGTGGGAGTGAGCTGGAGAGCGTGGGAGTGAGCTGGAGAGTGGGGAGTGAGCTGGAGAGTGTGGGAGTGAGCTGGAGAACGTGGGAGTGAGCTGGAGAGTGTGCAAGGGAGCTGGATAGTGTGGGACTGAGCTGGAGAGTGTGGGAGTGAGCTGGGGAGTGCGGGAGTGAACTGGAGAGTGTGGGAGTGAGCTGGAGCGTGTGGGAGTGAGCTGGAGAGTGTTCCGGCGAGCTGGAGAGTGAGGGCGTGAGCTGGAGAGTAAGGGAGTTAGCTGGGGAGTGCGCGAGTGAGCTGGAGTGTGCGGGAGTGAGCTGGAGAATGATGGAGTGAGCTGGAGAGTGCGTGAGTGAGCTGGGGATTGCGGGAGTGAGCTGGAGAGTGCGGGAGTGAGCTGGAGAGTGTGGGAGTGAGGTGGAGAGTGCAGGATTGAGCTGGAGAGTGTGCAAGTGAGCTGAAGAGTATGGGAGTGAGCTGGAGAGTGTGGGAGTGAGCTGGAGAGTGCGGTAGTGAGTTGGGGACTGTGGGAGTGAGCTGGAGAATGTGGTAGTGATCTGAAGATTGTGGGAGTGAGCTGGAGATTGTGGGAGTGAGCTGAAGAGTGTGGGAGTGAGCTGGAGACTGTGGGAGTTAGCTGGAGATTGCGGGAGTGAGCTGGAGAGTGTGGGATTGAGCTGGAGAGTGTGGGAGTGAGCTGGATAGTTTGGGAGTGAGCTAGAGAGTGAGCGAGTGAGCTGGAGAGTGTGGGAGTGAGCTGGAGAGTGTGGGAGTGAGCTGGAGAATGAGTGATTGAGGTGAAGAGTGCGGGAGTGAGCTGGAGAATGATGGAGTGAGCTGGAGAGTGCTTGAGTGAGCTGGAGAGTGTGGGAGTGAGCTGAAGAGTGTGGGAGTGAGCTGGGGTGTGCGGGAGTGAGCTGGAGACTGCAGCTGTGAGCTGGAGAGTGTGCAAGCGAGCTGGTGAGTGCAGGAGTGATCTGGTGAGTGCGGGAGTGACCTGGAGAGTGTGCCGGCGAGCTGGAGCATGTGGGAGTGAGCTGGAGAGTGAGGGAGTTAGCTGGAGAGAGCGGGAGTGAGCTGAAGAGTGCGGGAGTGAGCTGGAGAATGATGGAGAGTGCGGGAGAGGGCTGGAGAGTGCGGGAGTGAGTTAGAGAGTGTGGGAGTAAGCTGGAGAGTGTGGGAGTGAGCTGGAGAGTGTGGGAGTGAGCTGGAGAATGAGTGATTGAGGTGAAGAGTGCGGGAGTGAGCTGGAGAATGATGGAGTGAGCTGGAGAGTGCTTGAGTGAGCTGGAGAGTGTGGGAGTGAGCTGAAGATTGTGGGAGTGAGCTGGGGTGTGCGGGAGTGAGCTGGAGACTGCAGCTGTGAGCTGGAGAGTGTGCAAGCGAGCTGGTGAGTGCAGGAGTGATCTGGTGAGTGCGGGAGTGAGCTGGAGAGTGTGCCGGCGAGCTGGAGCATGTGGGAGTGAGCTGGAGAGTGAGGGAGTTAGCTGGAGAGAGCGGGAGTGAGCTGGAGAGTGCGGGAGTGAGCTGGAGAATGATGGAGAGTGCGGGAGAGGGCTGGAGAGTGCGGGAGTGAGTTGGAGAGTGTGGGAGTAAGCTGGAGAGTGTGGGAGTGAGGTGCAGAGTGCAGGATTGAGCTGGAGAGTGTACAAGTGAGCTGAAGAGTGTGGGAGTGATCTGGAGAGTGTGGGAGTGAGCTGGGGAGTGTGGGAGTGAGCTGGAGAGTGTGGTAGATAGCTGAGGTGTTTGGGACTGAGCTGGAGATTGTGGGAGTGAGCTGGAGAGTGCAGGTGTGAGCTGGAGAGTGAGGGAGTGACATGGAGAGTGTGGGAGTGAGCAGTAGGGCGTGGGAGAGAGCTGGAGAGTGTGGGAGTGAGCTGAAGAGTGTGGGAGTGAGCTGGTGAGTGCGCGAGTGAGCTGGAGAGTGCGGGTGTGAGCTGGAGAGTGTGCAAGCGAGCTGGAGAGTGTGGGAATGAGCTGGAGAGTGCAGGTGTGAGCTGGAGAGTGAGGGAGTGACATGGAGAGTGTGGGAGTGAGCTGTAGGGCGTGGGAGAGAGCTGGAGAGTGTGGGAGTGAGCTGAAGAGTGTGGGAGTGAGCTGGTGAGTGCGGGAGTGAGCTGGAGAGTGCGGGTGTGAGCTGGAGAGTGTGCAAGCGAGCTCGAGAGTGCAGGAGTGAGCTGGAGAGTGTGGGAGTGAGCTGGAGAGTGTGCCGGCGAGCTGGAGAGTGTGGGAGTGAGCTGGAGAGTAAGGGAGTTAGCTGGAGAATGCGGGAGTGAGCCGGAGAGTGCGTGAGTGAGCTGGAGAATGATGGAGTGAGCTGGAGAGTGCGTCAGTGAGCTTGAGAGTGCAGGAGTGAGCTGGAGAGTGTGGGAGTGAGCTGGCAAGTGTGGGAGTGAGCTGGAGAGTGGAGGATTGAGCTGGAGAGAGAGCACGTGAGCTCAAGAGTGTGGGAGTGAGCTGGAGAGTGTGGGAGTGAGCTGGAGAGTGCGGGAGAGAGCTATGGAGTGTGGGAGTGAGCTGGAGATTGTGGGAGTGAGCTGAAGGGTGTGGGAGTGAGCAGGAGATTGTGGGAGTGAGCTGGAGAGTGCGGGAGTGAGCTGGAGATTGTCCAAGGGAGCTGAAGAGTTTGGGACTGAGCTGGAGAGTGTGGGAGTGAGCTGAAGAGTGTGGGAGTGAGCTGGAGAGTGTGGGAGTGAGCTGGATAGTGAGGGAGTGAGCTGGAGAGTGTGCGAGTGAGCAGGAGAGTGTGCCGGCGAGCTGGAGCATGTGGGAGTGAGCTGGAGAATGAGGGAGTTAGCTGGAGAGTGCGGGAGTGAGCTGGAGAGTGCTGGCATGAGCTGGAGAATGATGGAGTGAGCTGGAGAGTGCGGGAGTGAGCTGGAGAGTGCGGGAGTGAGTTGGAGAGTGTTGGAGTGACCTGGAGAGTGTGGGAGTGAGGTGGAGAGTGCAGGATTGAGCTGGAGAGTGTACAAGTGAGCTGAAGAGTGTGGGAGTGAGCTGGAGAGTGTGGGAGTGAGCTGGGGAGTGTGGGAGTGAGCTGGAGAGAATGGTAGTGAGCTGAAGAGTTTGGGAGTGAGCTGCGGAATGTGGGAGTGAGCTGAAGAGTGTGGGAGTGAGCTGTAAAGTGTGGGAGTGAGCTGGAGAGTGCGGGAGTGAGCTGGAGAGGGTGCAAGGGAGCTGGAGAGTTTGGGACTGAGCATTAGACTGTGGGAGTGAGCTGGAGAGTGTGGGATTGAGCTGGAGAGTGTGGGAGTGAGCTGGATAGTGTGGGAGAGAGCTGGAGAATGAGTGATTGAGCTGGAGAGTGCGGGAGTGAGCTGGAGAGTGCGGGAGTGAGCTGGAGAGTGTGGGAGTGAGCTGGGGAGTGTGGGAGTGAGCTGAAGAGTGTGGGAGTGAGCTGGAGATTGTGGGAGTGAGCTGAGAAGTGTGGGAGTGAGCTGGAGAGTGTGGGAGTGAGCTGGAGATTGCGGGTGTGAGCTGGAGATTGTCCAAGGGAGCTGGAGAGTTTGGGACTGAGCTGGAGAGTGTGGGAGTGAGCTGGAGAGTGTGGGATTGAGCTGGAGAGTGTGGGAGTGAGCTGGATAGTGTGGGAGTGAGCTAGAGAGTGAGGGAGCGAGCTGGATATTGTGGGAGTGAGCTGGAGAATGAGTGATTGAGCTGGAGAGTGCGGGAGTGAGCTGGAGAATGATGGATTGAGCTGGAGAGTGCGGGAGTGAGCTGGAGAGTGCAGGAGTGAGCTGGAGAGTGTGGGAGTGAGCTGGAGAGTGCGGGAGTGTGCTGGGGAGATTGGTAGTGAGCTGGAGAGTGTGGGAGTGAGCTGAAGAGTGTGGGAGTGAGCTGGAGATTGTGGGAGTGAGCTGGAGAGCGTGGGAGTGAGCTGGAGAGTGTGGGAGTGAGCTGGAGATAGTTGGAGTTAGCTGGAGAGCGTGGGAGTGAGCTGGAGATTGTGCAAGGGAGCTGGAGACTGTGGGACTGAGCTGGAGACTGTGGGAGTGAGCTGGGGAGGGCGGGAGTGAACTGGAGAGTGTGGGAGTGAGCTGGAGAGTGTGGGAGTGACCTGGAGAGTGTGGGAGTGAGCTGGAGAGTGTGGGAGTGAGCTGAAGAGTGTTCCGGCGAGCTGGAGAGTGAGGGAGTGAGCTGGAGAGTAAGGGAGTTAGCTGGAGATTGCGGGAGTGAGCTGGAGTGTGCGGGAGTGAGCTGGAGAATGATGGAGTGAGCTGGAGAGTGCGTGAGTGAGCTGGAGATTGCGGGAGTGAGCTGGAGAGTGCGGGAGTGAGCTGGAGAGTGTGGGAGTGAGCTGGAGAGTGTGGGAGTGAGCTGGAGAGTGCGGTAGTGAGCTGGGGAGTATTGGGAGTGAGCTGGAGAGTGTGGGAGTGAGCTGAAGAGTGTGGGAGTGAGCTGGAGATTGTGGGAGTGACCTGAAGAGTGTGGGATTGAGCTGGAGAGTGTGGGAGTGAGCTGGAGAGTGCGGGAGTGAGCTGGAGAATGATGGAGTGAGCTGGAGAGTGCGGGAGTGAGCTGGAGAGTGCGGGAGTGAGTTGGAGAGTGTTGTAGTGAGCTGGAGAGTGTGGGAGTGAGTTGGAGAGTGCAGGATTGAGCTGGAGAGTGTAAAAGTGAGCTGAAGAGTGTGGGAGTGAGCTGGAGAGTGTGGGAGTGACCTGGAGAGTGTGGGAGTGAGCTGGAGAGTGTGGTAGTGAGCTGAAGAGTTTGGGAGTGAGCTGGAGATTGTGGGAGTGAGCTGAAGAGTGTGGGAGTGAGCTGTAGGGTGTGGGAGTGAGCTGGAGAGTGCGGGAGTGAGCTGGAGAGGGTGCAAGGGAGCTGGAGAGTTTGGGACTGAGCATTAGACTGTGGGGGTGAGCTGGAGAGTGTGGGATTGAGCTGGAGAGTGTGGGAGTGAGCTGGATAGTGTGGGAGTGAGCTGGAGAATGGGTGATTGAGCTGGAGAGTGCGGGAGTGAGCTGGAGAATGATGGAGTGAGCTGGAGAGTGCGGGAGTGAGCTGGAGAGTGCGGGAGTGAGCTGGAGAGTGTGGGAGTGAGCTGGAGAGTGCGGGAGTGTGCTGGGGAGTGTGGTAGTGAGCTGGAGAGTGTGGGAGTGAGCTGAAGAGTGTGGGAGTGAGCTGGAGATTGTGGGAGTGAGCTGGAGAGCGTGGGAGTGAGCTGGAGAGTGTGGGAGTGAGCTGGAGAGTGTGGGAGTGAGCTGGAGAGCGTGGGAGTGAGCTGGAGAGTGTGCAAGGGAGCTGGAGAGTGTGGGACTGAGCTGGAGAGTGTGGGAGTGAGCTGGGGAGTGCGGGAGTGAACTGGAGAGTGTGGGAGTGAGCTGGAGAGTGTGGGAGTGAGCTGGAGAGTGTGGGAGTTAGCTGGAGAGTGTGGGAGTGAGCTGAAGAGTGTTCCGGCGAGCTGGAGAGTGAGGGAGTGAGCTGGAGAGTAAGGGAGTTAGCTGGAGAGTGCGGGAGTGAGCTGGAGTGTGCGGGAGTGAGCTGGAGAATGATGGAGTGAGCTGGAGAGTGCGTGAGTGAGCTGGAGATTGTGGGAGTGAGCTGGAGAGTGCGGGAGTGAGGTGGAGAGTGCAGGATTGAGCTGGAGAGTGTGCAAGTGAGCTGAAGAGTGCGGGAGTGAGCTGGAGAGCGTGGGAGTGAGCTGGAGAGTGCGGTAGTGAGCTGGGGAGTGTTGGGAGTGAGCTGGAGAGTGTGGGAGTGAGCTGAAGAGTGTGGGAGTGAGCTGGAGATTGTGGGAGTGAGCTGAAGAGTGTGGGATTGAGCTGGAGAGTGTGGGAGTGAGCTGGAGAGTGCGGGAGTGAGCTGGAGATTGTCCAAGGGAGCTGGAGAGTTTGGGACTGAGCTGGAGAATGTGGGAGTGAGCTGGAGAGTGTGGGATTGAGCTGGAGAGTGTGGGAGTGAGCTGGATAGTGTGGGAGTGAGCTAGAGAGTGAGCGAGTGAGCTGGAGAGTGTGGGAGTGAGCTGGAGAATGAGTGATTGAGCTGAAGAGTGCGGGAGTGAGCTGGAGAATGATGGAGTGAGCTGGAGATTGCGGGAGTGAGCTGCAGAGTGCGGGAGTCAGCTGAAGAGTGTGGCAGTGAGCTGGGGTGTGCGGGAGTGAGCTGGAGAGTGCGGTTGTGAGCTGGAGAGTGTGCAAGCGAGCTGGTGAGTGCAGGAGTGAGCTGGTGAGTGTGGGAGTGAGCTGGAGGATGAGCCGGCGAGCTGGAGCATGTGGGAGTGAGCGGGAGAGTGAGGAGTGAGCTGGAGAATGATGGAGTGAGCTGGAGAGTGCGCGAGAGGGCTGGAGAGTGTGGGAGTGAGTTGGAGAGTATGGGAGTCAGTTGGAGAGTGTGGGAGTGAGGTGGAGAGTGCAGGATTGAGCTGGAGAGTGTACAAGTGAGCTGAAGAGTGTGGGAGTGAGCTGGAGAGTGTGGGAGTGATCTGGAGAGTGTGGGAGTGAGCTGGGGAGTGTGGGAGTGAGCTGGAGAGTGTGGTAGTTAGCTGAGGAGTTTGGGAGTGAGCTGGAGATTGTGGGAGTGAGCTGAAGAGTGTGGGAGTGAGCTGTAGAGTGTGGGAGTGACCTGGAGAGTGCGGGAGTGAGCTGGAGAGTGTGCAAGGGAGCTGGAGAGTTTGGGACTGAGCATTAGACTGTGGGAGTGAGCTGGAGAGTGTGGGATTGAGCTGGAGAATGTGGGAGTGAGCTGGATAGTGTGGGAGTGAGCTAGAGAGTGAGCGAGTGAGCTCGAGAGTGTGGGAGTGAGCTGGAGAATGAGTGATTGGGCTGGAGAGTGCTGGAGTGAGCTGGAGAATGATGGAGTGAGCTGGAGTGAGCTGGAGAGTGTGGGAGTGAGGTGGAGAGTGCAGTATTGAGCTGGAGAGTGTACAATAAGCTGAAGAGTGTGGGAGTGAGCTGGAGAGTGCGGGAGTGTGCTGGGGAGTGTCGTAGTGAGCTGGAGAGTGTGGGAGTGAGCTGGAGAGTGTGGGAGTGAGCTGGAGAGTGTGGGAGTGAGCTGGAGAGTGTGCAAGGGAGCTGGAGAGTGTGGGGACTGAGCTGGAGAGTGTGGGAGTGAGCTGGAGAGTGCGGGATTGAGCTGGAGGGTGTGGGAGTGAGCTGGATCGTGTGGGACTGAGCTATAGAGTGAGGGAGTGAGCTGGAGATTGTGGGAGTGAGCTGGAGAATGAGTGATTGAGCTGGAGAGTGCGGGAGTGATCTGGAGAGTGTGGGAGTGAGCTGAAGAGTGTGGGAATGAACTGGAGAGTGTGGGAGTGAGCTGGAGAGTGTGGGAGTGAGCTGGAGAGTGTGCAAGGGAGCTGGAGAGTGTGGGACTGAGCTGGAGAGTGTGGGAGTGAGCTGGAGAGTGCGGGATTGAGCTGGAGGGTGTGGGAGTGAGCTGGATAGTGTGGGACTGAGTTATAGAGTGAGGGAGTGAGCTGGAGATTGTGGGAGTGAGCTGGAGAATGAGTGATTGAGCTGGAGAGTGCGGGAGTGACCTGGAGAGTGTGGGAGTGAGCTGAAGAGTGTGGGAGTGAGCTGGAGAGTGTGGGAGTGAGCTGGAGAGTGTGGGAGTGAGCTGGAGAGTGCAGAAGTTAGCTGAGGAGTGTGAGAGTGAGCTTGACAGTGTGGGAGTGAGCTGGAGAGCATGGGAGTGAGCTGGAGAGTGTGAGAGTGACTGAAGATTGTGGGAGTGAGCTGGAAGAGTGGGAGTGAGCTGGAGAGTGTGCCGGCGAGCTGCAGAGTTCTGGAGTGACCTGGAGAGTGCGGGAGTGAGCTGGAGAGTGCGTGAGTGAGCTGAAGAATGATGGAGTGAGCTGGAGAGTGTGGGAGAGGGCTGGAGAGTGCGGGAGTGAGCTGGAGAGTGTGGGAGTGAGGTGGAGAGTGCAGGATTGAGCTGGAGAGTGTGCAAGTGAGCTGAAGAGTGTGGGATTGAGCTGGAGGGTGTGGGAGTGAGCTGGATCGTGTGGGACTGAGCTATAGAGTGAGGGAGTGAGCTGGAGATTGTGGGAGTGAGCTGGAGAACGAGTGATTGAGCTGGAGAGTGCGGGAGTGATCTGGAGAGTGTGGGAGTGAGCTGAAGAGTGTGGGAATGAACTGGAGAGTGTGGGAGTGAGCTGGAGAGTGTGGGAGTGAGCTGGAGAGTGTGCAAGGGAGCTGGAGAGTGTGGGACTGAGCTGGAGAGTGTGGGAGTGAGCTGGAGAGTGCGGGATTGAGCTGGAGGGTGTGGGAGTGAGCTGGATAGTGTGGGACTGAGTTATAGAGTGAGGGAGTGAGCTGGAGATTGTGGGAGTGAGCTGGAGAATGAGTGATTGAGCTGGAGAGTGCGGGAGTGACCTGGAGAGTGTGGGAGTGAGCTGAAGAGTGTGGGAGTGAGCTGGAGAGTGTGGGAGTGAGCTGGAGAGTGTGGGAGTGAGCTGGAGAGTGCAGAAGTTAGCTGAGGAGTGTGAGAGTGAGCTTGACAGTGTGGGAGTGAGCTGGAGAGCATGGGAGTGAGCTGGAGAGTGTGAGAGTGACTGAAGATTGTGGGAGTGAGCTGGAAGAGTGGGAGTGAGCTGGAGAGTGTGCCGGCGAGCTGCAGAGTTCTGGAGTGACCTGGAGAGTGCGGGAGTGAGCTGGAGAGTGCGTGAGTGAGCTGAAGAATGATGGAGTGAGCTGGAGAGTGTGGGAGAGGGCTGGAGAGTGCGGGAGTGAGCTGGAGAGTGTGGGAGTGAGCTGGAGAGTGTGGGAGTGAGGTGGAGAGTGCAGGATTGAGCTGGAGAGTGTGCAAGTGAGCTGAAGAGTGTGGGAGTGAGCTGGAGAGTGTGGGAGTGATCTGGAGAGTGTGGGAGTGAGCTGGGGAGTGTGGGAGTGAGCTGGAGAGTGTGGTAGTTAGCTGAAGAGTTTGGGAGTGAGCTGGAGATTGTGGGAGTGAGCTGAAGAGTGTGGGAGTGAGCTGGAGAGAGTGGGAGTGACCTGGAGAGTGCGAGAGTGAGCTGGAAAATGTGCAAGGGAGCTGGAGAGTTTGGGACTGAGCATTAGACTGTGGGAGTGAGCTGGAGAGTGTGGGATTGAGCTGGAGAGTGTGGGTGTGATCTGGATAGTGTGGGAGTGAGCTGGAGAATGAGTGATTGAGCTGGAGAGTGCGGGAGTGAGCTGGAGAATGATGGAGTGAGCTGGAGAGTGCGGGAGTGAGCTGGAGAGTGCGGGAGTGAGCTGGAGAGTGTGGGAGTGAGCTGGAGAGTGCAGGAGTGTGCTGGGGAGTGTGGTAGTGAGCTGGAGAGTGTGGGAGTGAGCTGAAGAGTGTGGGAGTGAGCTGGAGATTGTGGGAGTGAGCTGGAGAGCGTGGGAGTGAGCTGGAGATTGTGGGAGTGAGCTGGGGAGTGTGGGAGTGAGCTGGAGAGAGTGGGAGTGAGCTGGAGAGTGTGCAAGGGAGCTGGAGAGTGTGGGACTGAGCTGGAGAGTGTGGGAGTGAGCTGGGGAGTGCGGGAGTGAACTGGAGAGTGTGGGAGTGAGCTGGAGAGTGTGAGAGTGAGCTGGAGAGTGTGGGAGTGAGCTGGAGAGTGTGGGAGTGAGCTGAAGAGTGTTCCGGCGAGCTGGAGAGTGAGGGAGTGAGCTGGAGAGTAAGGGAGTTAGCTGGAGAGTGCGGGAGTGAGCTGGACTGTGCGGGAGTGAGCTGGAGAATGATGGAGTGAGCTGGAGAGTGCGTGAGTGAGCTGGAGATTGTGGGAGTGAGCTGGAGAGTGCGGGAGTGAGGTGGAGAGTGCAGGATTGAGCTGGAGAGTGTGCAAGTGAGCTGAAGAGTGTGGGAGTGAGCTGGAGAGCGTGGGAGTGAGCTGGAGAGTGCGGTAGTGAGCTGGGGAGTGTTGGGAGTGAGCTGGAGAGTGTGGGAGTGAGCTGAAGAGTGTGGGAGTGAGCTGGAGATTGTGGGAGTGAGCTGAAGAGTGTGGGAGTGAGCTGTAGAGTGTGGGAGTGACCTGGAGAGTGCGGGAGTGAGCTGGAGAGTGTGGGAGTGAGCTGGGGAGTGCGGGAGTGAACTGGAGAGTGTGGGAGTGAGCTGGAGAGTGTGAGAGTGAGCTGGAGAGTGTGGGAGTGAGCTGGAGAGTGTGGGAGTGAGCTGAAGAGTGTTCCGGCGAGCTGGAGAGTGAGGGAGTGAGCTGGAGAGTAAGGGAGTTAGCTGGAGAGTGCGGGAGTGAGCTGGACTGTGCGGGAGTGAGCTGGAGAATGATGGAGTGAGCTGGAGAGTGCGTGAGTGAGCTGGAGATTGTGGGAGTGAGCTGGAGAGTGCGGGAGTGAGGTGGAGAGTGCAGGATTGAGCTGGAGAGTGTGCAAGTGAGCTGAAGAGTGTGGGAGTGAGCTGGAGAGCGTGGGAGTGAGCTGGAGAGTGCGGTAGTGAGCTGGGGAGTGTTGGGAGTGAGCTGGAGAGTGTGGGAGTGAGCTGAAGAGTGTGGGAGTGAGCTGGAGATTGTGGGAGTGAGCTGAAGAGTGTGGGATTGAGCTGGAGAGTGTGGGAGTGAGCTGGAGAGTGCGGGAGTGAGCTGGAGATTGTCCAAGGGAGCTGGAGAGTTTGGGACTGAGCTGGAGAATGTGGGAGTGAGCTGGAGAGTGTGGGATTGAGCTGGAGAGTGTGGGAGTGAGCTGGATAGTGTGGGAGTGAGCTAGAGAGTGAGCGAGTGAGCTGGAGAATGTGGGAGTGAGCTGGAGAATGAGTGATTGAGCTGAAGAGTGCGGGAGTGAGCTGGAGAATGATGGAGTGAGCTGGAGATTGCGGGAGTGAGCTGCAGAGTGCGGGAGTCAGCTGAAGAGTGTGGGAGTGAGCTGGGGTGTGCGGGAGTGAGCTGGAGAGTGCGGTTGTGAGCTGGAGAGTGTGCAAGCGAGCTGGTGAGTGCAGGAGTGAGCTGGTGAGTGTGGGAGTGAGCTGGAGGATGAGCCGGCGAGCTGGAGCATGTGGGAGTGAGCGGGAGAGTGAGGAGTGAGCTGGAGAATGATGGAGTGAGCTGGAGAGTGCGCGAGAGGGCTGGAGAGTGTGGGAGTGAGTTGGAGAGTATGGGAGTCAGTTGGAGAGCGTGGGAGTGAGGTGGAGAGTGCAGGATTGAGCTGGAGAGTGTACAAGTGAGCTGAAGAGTGTGGGAGTGAGCTGGAGAGTGTGGGAGTGATCTGGAGAGTGTGGGAGTGAGCTGGGGAGTGTGGGAGTGAGCTGGAGAGTGTGGTAGTTAGCTGAGGAGTTTGGGAGTGAGCTGGAGATTGTGGGAGTGAGCTGAAGAGTGTGGGAGTGAGCTGTAGAGTGTGGGAGTGACCTGGAGAGTGCGGGAGTGAGCTGGAGAGTGTGCAAGGGAGCTGGAGAGTTTGGGACTGAGCATTAGACTGTGGGAGTGAGCTGGAGAGTGTGGGATTGAGCTGGAGAATGTGGGAGTGAGCTGGATAGTGTGGGAGTGAGCTAGAGAGTGAGCGAGTGAGCTCGAGAGTGTGGGAGTGAGCTGGAGAATGAGTGATTGGGCTGGAGAGTGCTGGAGTGAGCTGGAGAATGATGGAGTGAGCTGGAGTGAGCTGGAGAGTGTGGGAGTGAGGTGGAGAGTGCAGTATTGAGCTGGAGAGTGTACAATAAGCTGAAGAGTGTGGGAGTGAGCTGGAGAGTGCGGGAGTGTGCTGGGGAGTGTCGTAGTGAGCTGGAGAGTGTGGGAGTGAGCTAGAGATTGTGGGAGTGAGCTGAAGAGTGTGGGAGTGAGCTGGAGAGTGTGGGAGTGAGCTGGAGAGTGTGGGAGTGAGCTGGAGAGTGTGCAAGGGAGCTGGAGAGTGTGGGACTGAGCTGGAGAGTGTGGGAGTGAGCTGGAGAGTGAGGGATTGAGCTGGAGGGTGTGGGAGTGAGCTGGATCGTGTGGGACTGAGCTATAGAGTGAGGGAGTGAGCTGGAGATTGTGGGAGTGAGCTGGAGAATGAGTGATTGAGCTGGAGAGTGCGGGAGTGATCTGGAGAGTGTGGGAGTGAGCTGAAGAGTGTGGGAATGAACTGGAGAGTGTGGGAGTGAGCTGGAGAGTGTGGGAGTGAGCTGGAGAGTGTGCAAGGGAGCTGGAGAGTGTGGGATTGAGCTGGAGGGTGTGGGAGTGAGCTGGATAGTGTGGGACTGAGTTATAGAGTGAGGGAGTGAGCTGGAGATTGTGGGAGTGAGCTGGAGAATGAGTGATTGAGCTGGAGAGTGCGGGAGTGAGCTGGAGAGTGTGGGAGTGAGCTGAAGAGTGTGGGAGTGAGCTGGAGAGTGTGGGAGTGAGCTGGAGAGTGTGGGAGTGAGCTGGAGAGTGCAGAAGTTATCTGAGGAGTGTGAGAGTGAGCTTGACAGTGTGGGAGTGAGCTGGAGAGCATGGGAGTGAGCTGGAGAGTGTGAGAGTGAGCTGAAGATTGTGGGAGTGAGCTGGAAGAGTGGGAGTGAGCTGGAGAGTGCGGGTGTGAGCTGGAGTGTGTGCAAGCGAGCTGGAGTGTGTGGGAGTGAGCTGGAGAGTGTGGGAGTGAGCTGGAGAGTGTGCCGGCGAGCTGCAGAGTTCTGGAGTGACCTGGAGAGTGCGGGAGTGAGCTGGAGAGTGCGTGAGTGAGCTGAAGAATGATGGAGTGAGCTGGAGAGTGTGGGAGAGGGCTGGAGAGTGCGGGAGTGAGTTGGAGAGTGTGAGAGTGAGCTGGAGAGTGTGGGAGTGAGGTGGAGAGTGCAGGATTGAGCTGGAGAGTGTACAAGTGAGCTGAAGAGTGTGGGAGTGAGTTGGAGAGTGTGGGAGTGAGCTGGAGAGTGTGGGAGTGATCTGGAGAGTGTGGGAGTGAGCTGGGGAGTGTGGGAGTGAGCTGGAGAGTGTGGTAGTTAGCTGAAGAGTTTGGGAGTGAGCTGGAATTGTGGGAGCGAGCTGAAGAGTGTGGGAGTGAGCTGGAGAGTGTGGGAGTGACCTGGAGAGTGCGGGAGTGAGCTGGAAAATGTGCAAGGGAGCTGGAGAGTTTGGGACTGAGCATTAGACTGTGGGAGTGAGCTGGAGAGTGTGGGAATGAGCTGGAGAGTGTGGGAGTGAGCTGGATAGTGTGGGAGTGAGCTAGAGAGTGAGCGAGTGAGCTCGAGAGTGTGGGAGTGAGCTGGAGAATGAGTGATTGTGCTGGAGAGTGCTGGAGTGAGCTGGAGAATGATGGAGTGAGCTGGAGAGTGCGGGAGTCAGCTGGAGAGTGTGGGAGTGAGGTGGAGAGTGCAGGATTGAGCTGGAGAGTGTACAATGAGCTGAAGAGTGTGGGAGTGAGCTGGAGAGTGCGGGAGTGTGCTGGGGAGTGTGGTAGTGAGCTGGAGAGTGTGGGAGTGAGCTGAAGAGTGTGGGAGTGAGCTGGAGATTGTGGGAGTGAGCTGAAGAGTGTGGGAGTGAGCTGGAGAGTGTGGGAGTGAGCTGGAGAGTGTGGGAGTGAGCTGGAGAGTGTGCAAGGGAGCTGCGGAGTGTGGGACTGAGCTGGAGAGTGTGGGAGTGAGCTGGAGAGTGCGGGATTGAGCTGGAGAGTGTGGGAGTGAGCTGGATAGTGTGGGACTGAGCTAGGGAGTGAGGGAGTGAGCTGGAGATTGTGGGAGTGAGCTGGAGAATGAGTGATTGAGCTGGAGAGTGCGGGAGTGAGCTGGAGAGTGTGGGAGTGAGCTGAAGAGTGTGGGAGTGAACTGGAGAGTGTGGCAGTGAGCTGGAGAGTTTCGGAGTGAGCTGGAGAGTGCAGAAGTTAGCTGAGGAGTGTTAGAGTGAGCTCGAGAGTGTGGGAGTGAGCTGGAGAGAATGGGAGTGAGCTGGAGAGTGTGAGAGTGAGCTGAAGAGTGTGGGAGTGAGCTGGAAGTGTGGGAGTGAGCTGGAGAGTGCAGGGGTGAGCTGGAGAGTGTTCAAGCGAGCTGGAGAGTGTGGGAGTGAGCTGGAGAGTGTGGGAGTGAGCTGGAGAGTGTGCCAGCGAGCTGGAGAGTGCGGGAGTGAGCTGGAGAGTGAGGGAGTGAGCTGGAGAGTGTGGGTGTGAGCTGGAGAGTGCGGGAGTGAGCTGGAGAATGAGGGAGTGAGCTGGAGTGTGCGGGAGTGACCTGGAGAGTGCAGGAGTGAGCTGGAGAATGTGGGAGTGATCTGGAGAGTGCGGGAGTGAGCTGGAGAGCGGGAGAGTGAGCTGGAGAGTGTGGGAGTGAGCTGGAGAGTGTGGGAGTGAGCTGGAGAGTGTGGGAGTGAGCTGAAGAGTGTGGGAGTGAGCTGGAGAGTGTGGGAGTGAGCTGGAGAGTGTGGGAGTGAGCTGGAGAGTGCAGAAGTTATCTGAGGAGTGTGAGAGTGAGCTTGACAGTGTGGGAGTGAGCTGGAGAGCATGGGAGTGAGCTGGAGAGTGTGAGAGTGAGCTGAAGATTGTGGGAGTGAGCTGGAAGAGTGGGAGTGAGCTGGAGAGTGCGGGTGTGAGCTGGAGTGTGTGCAAGCGAGCTGGAGTGTGTGGGAGTGAGCTGGAGAGTGTGGGAGTGAGCTGGAGAATGAGCCGGCGAGCTGGAGCATGTGGGGAGTGAGCGGGAGAGTGAGGAGTGAGCTGGAGAATGATGGAGTGAGCTGGAGAGTGCGCGAGAGGGCTGGAGAGTGTGGGAGTGAGTTGGAGAGTATGGGAGTCAGTTGGAGAGCGTGGGAGTGAGGTGGAGAGTGCAGGATTGAGCTGGAGAGTGTACAAGTGAGCTGAAGAGTGTGGGAGTGAGCTGGAGAGTGTGGGAGTGATCTGGAGAGTGTGGGAGTGAGCTGGGGAGTGTGGGAGTGAGCTGGAGAGTGTGGTAGTTAGCTGAGGAGTTTGGGAGTGAGCTGGAGATTGTGGGAGTGAGCTGAAGAGTGTGGGAGTGAGCTGTAGAGTGTGGGAGTGACCTGGAGAGTGCGGGAGTGAGCTGGAGAGTGTGCAAGGGAGCTGGAGAGTTTGGGACTGAGCATTAGACTGTGGGAGTGAGCTGGAGAGTGTGGGATTGAGCTGGAGAATGTGGGAGTGAGCTGGATAGTGTGGGAGTGAGCTAGAGAGTGAGCGAGTGAGCTCGAGAGTGTGGGAGTGAGCTGGAGAATGAGTGATTGGGCTGGAGAGTGCTGGAGTGAGCTGGAGAATGATGGAGTGAGCTGGAGTGAGCTGGAGAGTGTGGGAGTGAGGTGGAGAGTGCAGTATTGAGCTGGAGAGTGTACAATAAGCTGAAGAGTGTGGGAGTGAGCTGGAGAGTGCGGGAGTGTGCTGGGGAGTGTCGTAGTGAGCTGGAGAGTGTGGGAGTGAGCTAGAGATTGTGGGAGTGAGCTGAAGAGTGTGGGAGTGAGCTGGAGAGTGTGGGAGTGAGCTGGAGAGTGTGGGAGTGAGCTGGAGAGTGTGCAAGGGAGCTGGAGAGTGTGGGACTGAGCTGGAGAGTGTGGGAGTGAGCTGGAGAGTGAGGGATTGAGCTGGAGGGTGTGGGAGTGAGCTGGATCGTGTGGGACTGAGCTATAGAGTGAGGGAGTGAGCTGGAGATTGTGGGAGTGAGCTGGAGAATGAGTGATTGAGCTGGAGAGTGCGGGAGTGATCTGGAGAGTGTGGGAGTGAGCTGAAGAGTGTGGGAATGAACTGGAGAGTGTGGGAGTGAGCTGGAGAGTGTGGGAGTGAGCTGGAGAGTGTGCAAGGGAGCTGGAGAGTGTGGGATTGAGCTGGAGGGTGTGGGAGTGAGCTGGATAGTGTGGGACTGAGTTATAGAGTGAGGGAGTGAGCTGGAGATTGTGGGAGTGAGCTGGAGAATGAGTGATTGAGCTGGAGAGTGCGGGAGTGAGCTGGAGAGTGTGGGAGTGAGCTGAAGAGTGTGGGAGTGAGCTGGAGAGTGTGGGAGTGAGCTGGAGAGTGTGGGAGTGAGCTGGAGAGTGCAGAAGTTATCTGAGGAGTGTGAGAGTGAGCTTGACAGTGTGGGAGTGAGCTGGAGAGCATGGGAGTGAGCTGGAGAGTGTGAGAGTGAGCTGAAGATTGTGGGAGTGAGCTGGAAGAGTGGGAGTGAGCTGGAGAGTGCGGGTGTGAGCTGGAGTGTGTGCAAGCGAGCTGGAGTGTGTGGGAGTGAGCTGGAGAGTGTGGGAGTGAGCTGGAGAGTGTGCCGGCGAGCTGCAGAGTTCTGGAGTGACCTGGAGAGTGCGGGAGTGAGCTGGAGAGTGCGTGAGTGAGCTGAAGAATGATGGAGTGAGCTGGAGAGTGTGGGAGAGGGCTGGAGAGTGCGGGAGTGAGTTGGAGAGTGTGGGAGTGAGCTGGAGAGTGTGGGAGTGAGGTGGAGAGTGCAGGATTGAGCTGGAGAGTGTACAAGTGAGCTGAAGAGTGTGGGAGTGAGTTGGAGAGTGTGGGAGTGAGCTGGAGAGTGTGGGAGTGATCTGGAGAGTGTGGGAGTGAGCTGGGGAGTGTGGGAGTGAGCTGGAGAGTGTGGTAGTTAGCTGAAGAGTTTGGGAGTGAGCTGGAATTGTGGGAGCGAGCTGAAGAGTGTGGGAGTGAGCTGGAGAGTGTGGGAGTGACCTGGAGAGTGCGGGAGTGAGCTGGAAAATGTGCAAGGGAGCTGGAGAGTTTGGGACTGAGCATTAGACTGTGGGAGTGAGCTGGAGAGTGTGGGAATGAGCTGGAGAGTGTGGGAGTGAGCTGGATAGTGTGGGAGTGAGCTAGAGAGTGAGCGAGTGAGCTCGAGAGTGTGGGAGTGAGCTGGAGAATGAGTGATTGGGCTGGAGAGTGCTGGAGTGAGCTGGAGAATGATGGAGTGAGCTGGAGAGTGCGGGAGTCAGCTGGAGAGTGTGGGAGTGAGGTGGAGAGTGCAGGATTGAGCTGGAGAGTGTACAATGAGCTGAAGAGTGTGGGAGTGAGCTGGAGAGTGCGGGAGTGTGCTGGGGAGTGTGGTAGTGAGCTGGAGAGTGTGGGAGTGAGCTGAAGAGTGTGGGAGTGAGCTGGAGATTGTGGGAGTGAGCTGAAGAGTGTGGGAGTGAGCTGGAGAGTGTGGGAGTGAGCTGGAGAGTGTGGGAGTGAGCTGGAGAGTGTGCAAGGGAGCTGCGGAGTGTGGGACTGAGCTGGAGAGTGTGGGAGTGAGCTGGAGAGTGCGGGATTGAGCTGGAGAGTGTGGAAGTGAGCTGGATAGTGTGGGACTGAGCTAGGGAGTGAGGGAGTGAGCTGGAGATTGTGGGAGTGAGCTGGAGAATGAGTGATTGAGCTGGAGAGTGCGGGAGTGAGCTGGAGAGTGTGGGAGTGAGCTGAAGAGTGTGGGAGTGAACTGGAGAGTGTGGCAGTGAGCTGGAGAGTTTCGGAGTGAGCTGGAGAGTGCAGAAGTTAGCTGAGGAGTGTTAGAGTGAGCTCGAGAGTGTGGGAGTGAGCTGGAGAGCATGGGAGTGAGCTGGAGAGTGTGAGAGTGAGCTGAAGAGTGTGGGAGTGAGCTGGAAGTGTGGGAGTGAGCTGGAGAGTGCGGGTGTGAGCTGGAGTGTGTGCAAGCGAGCTGGAGAGTGTGGGAGTGAGCTGGAGAGTGTGGGAGTGAGCTGGAGAGTGTGCCAGCGAGCTGCAGAGTGCTGGAGTGAGCTGGAAACTGAGGGAGTGAGCTGGAGAGTGCGGGAGTGAGCTGGAGAGTGCGGGAGTGAGCTGGAGAATGAGGGAGTGAGCTGGAGTGTGCGGGAGTGACCTGGAGAGTGCAGGAGTGAGCTGGAGAATGTGGGAGTGATCTGGAGAGTGCGGGAGTGAGCTGGAGAGCGGGAGAGTGAGCTGGAGAGTGTGGGAGTGAGCTGGAGAGTGTGGGAGTGAGCTGGAGAGTGTGGGAGTGAGCTGGAGAATGAGTGATTGAGCTGGAGAGTGCGGGAGTGAGCTGGAGAGTGTGGGAGTGAGCTGAAGAGTGTGGGAGTGAGCTGGAGAGTGTGGGAGTGAGCTGGAGAGTGTGGGAGTGAGCTGGAGAGTGCAGAAGTTATCTGAGGAGTGTGAGAGTGAGCTTGACAGTGTGGGAGTGAGCTGGAGAGCATGGGAGTGAGCTGGAGAGTGTGAGAGTGAGCTGAAGATTGTGGGAGTGAGCTGGAAGAGTGGGAGTGAGCTGGAGAGTGCGGGTGTGAGCTGGAGTGTGTGCAAGCGAGCTGGAGTGTGTGGGAGTGAGCTGGAGAGTGTGGGAGTGAGCTGGAGAGTGTGCCGGCGAGCTGCAGAGTTCTGGAGTGACCTGGAGAGTGCGGGAGTGAGCTGGAGAGTGCGTGAGTGAGCTGAAGAATGATGGAGTGAGCTGGAGAGTGTGGGAGAGGGCTGGAGAGTGCGGGAGTGAGTTGGAGAGTGTGGGAGTGAGCTGGAGAGTGTGGGAGTGAGGTGGAGAGTGCAGGATTGAGCTGGAGAGTGTACAAGTGAGCTGAAGAGTGTGGGAGTGAGTTGGAGAGTGTGGGAGTGAGCTGGAGAGTGTGGGAGTGATCTGGAGAGTGTGGGAGTGAGCTGGGGAGTGTGGGAGTGAGCTGGAGAGTGTGGTAGTTAGCTGAAGAGTTTGGGAGTGAGCTGGAATTGTGGGAGCGAGCTGAAGAGTGTGGGAGTGAGCTGGAGAGTGTGGGAGTGACCTGGAGAGTGCGGGAGTGAGCTGGAAAATGTGCAAGGGAGCTGGAGAGTTTGGGACTGAGCATTAGACTGTGGGAGTGAGCTGGAGAGTGTGGGAATGAGCTGGAGAGTGTGGGAGTGAGCTGGATAGTGTGGGAGTGAGCTAGAGAGTGAGCGAGTGAGCTCGAGAGTGTGGGAGTGAGCTGGAGAATGAGTGATTGGGCTGGAGAGTGCTGGAGTGAGCTGGAGAATGATGGAGTGAGCTGGAGAGTGCGGGAGTCAGCTGGAGAGTGTGGGAGTGAGGTGGAGAGTGCAGGATTGAGCTGGAGAGTGTACAATGAGCTGAAGAGTGTGGGAGTGAGCTGGAGAGTGCGGGAGTGTGCTGGGGAGTGTGGTAGTGAGCTGGAGAGTGTGGGAGTGAGCTGAAGAGTGGGGGAGTGAGCTGGAGATTGTGGGAGTGAGCTGAAGAGTGTGGGAGTGAGCTGGAGAGTGTGGGAGTGAGCTGGAGAGTGTGGGAGTGAGCTGGAGAGTGTGCAAGGGAGCTGCGGAGTGTGGGACTGAGCTGGAGAGTGTGGGAGTGAGCTGGAGAGTGCGGGATTGAGCTGGAGAGTGTGGGAGTGAGCTGGATAGTGTGGGACTGAGCTAGGGAGTGAGGGAGTGAGCTGGAGATTGTGGGAGTGAGCTGGAGAATGAGTGATTGAGCTGGAGAGTGCGGGAGTGAGCTGGAGAGTGTGGGAGTGAGCTGAAGAGTGTGGGAGTGAACTGGAGAGTGTGGCAGTGAGCTGGAGAGTTTCGGAGTGAGCTGGAGAGTGCAGAAGTTAGCTGAGGAGTGTTAGAGTGAGCTCGAGAGTGTGGGAGTGAGCTGGAGAGCATGGGAGTGAGCTGGAGAGTGTGAGAGTGAGCTGAAGAGTGTGGGAGTGAGCTGGAAGTGTGGGAGTGAGCTGGAGAGTGTGGGTGTGAGCTGGAGTGTGTGCAAGCGAGCTGGAGAGTGTGGGAGTGAGCTGGAGAGTGTGGGAGTGAGCTGGAGAGTGTGCCAGCGAGCTGCAGAGTGCTGGAGTGAGCTGGAAACTGAGGGAGTGAGCTGGAGAGTGCGGGAGTGAGCTGGAGAGTGCGGGAGTGAGCTGGAGAATGAGGGAGTGAGCTGGAGTGTGCGGGAGTGACCTGGAGAGTGCAGGAGTGAGCTGGAGAATGTGGGAGTGATCTGGAGAGTGCGGGAGTGAGCTGGAGAGCGGGAGAGTGAGCTGGAGAGTGTGGGAGTGAGCTGGAGAGTGTGGGAGTGAGCTGGAGAGTGTGGGAGTGAGCTGGAGAGTGGGGACGTGAGCTGGAGAGTGTGGGAGTGAGCTGGAGAGTGGGGAATTGAGCTGGAGCGTGGAAAAGTGAGCTGTAGATGCGAAAGTGATACATTATAATACAGTAAAACAATCGAGTCAGTGGGAGTACAGCTGCATTAAGCTTCAAGGGAGAAAGGAAAGGCTGGATGGCCTCTACTTTAATGCCAGGAGTATTACAGGTAAGAAGCATGACTTAAGGGTGAGGATTGACACGTCGAATTGTGATATAGTAGCCATCACTGAGACATGGTTGAGGAAGGGTCAGGATTGGCAGCTCAACATTCCTGGATATGGAATCTTCAGGTGAGACAGGGAAGGGGGTAAAAGGGGAGGATGCATTGCATTATTAGTTGAGGAGTGAGTTACTGCAGTACGGAGAGATGATATCTTGGAGAGGGCATCGAATGAAGCTTTGTGGGTCGAGTTCAGGAATAAAAAGGGGCAGCCACATTGTTAGGTGTTTATTATAGACGCCCAGATATTCAGCGGGAAACTGAGGAGCAAATATGTGCACAATTTGTGGATGTGTGAGAAAACAATAACAATAGGGTAATTTATTAAGTGATTTCAACTTTCCCAACATTAATTGGGATAGAAGTAGTGTTAAGGTCTTGGATGGTGTGGATTTATTCAAATATGTACAGGAGAGCATTTTAGATAAATATGTAGAGGGCCAACAAGGGACGGCACAGTGCTGGACCTAATTCTGGGGAATGAAGCCGGACAAATGGCTGAGGTGGTGGTGGGGGAGCATTTTAGCAATAGCGACCACAACATGGTACAGTTTAAGTTTGTTATGGACAAAGCGCAAATAGACAAGTTGCAAAAAAATGTTTTGGATTGGGGGAGAGTGGATTTTAGTAAAATAAGGCAGGATCTGGCCAAGGTAGACTGGGAACAGTTACTTGTGGGAAAATCTAGAGGAACAGTTGGGGCTGTGTTCTAAAAGGAAATGGGGGAGGGTACAGACTCAACATGTTCCCTCTGGGGTGATAGGAAGGAGTAACAAGCCCAGAGAACCATGGATGACCAGAGATATTCAGGTTACGATGAGAAGGAAAAGACAGGCTTTTGGCAGGTACAAGGGAAGCAAATCAGCAGAGGCATTAGTGGAGTACAGACAGGGCAGGGTGAAGCTTAAGGAAGCAATTAGGAGAGCAAAGAGGGGATATGAGAAAGCTCTGGCTGGTAAAAGTAGGGAAAATCTCAAGATATTTTATAAGTATATCAATGGGAAGAGGATAACCAGGGAAAGAGTAGGGCCCATAAGAGGCCAAGGGGGCAATCTATGGGTGGAGCCAGAGGACATCGATAGAGTGTTAAATGAATACTTCAGATCCATCTTCACCCAAGAGAATGAGGATGAAGATATTGAACTCAGGGAGACTGCGAGGTTCTTAAGCAAATTGATATAGGGAGTGACAAGGTATTGGAAGTGTTGGCAGGCTTAAAAGTGGACAAATCTCCAGATCCAGATGATTTGTGTCCCAGACTGCTGAGGGAGGCAAGGGGCTCTGACCCAAATTTTTAATTCCTCTCTGGCCACAGGGGAGATGCCAAAGGACTGCAGAACAGCTAATGTGGTTCCGCTATTTAAGAAGGGTTGTAGAGATAAGCCAGGGAACTACAGGCTAGTGAGTCTCACATCAGTAGTATGGAAACGATTGGAGAAAGTTCTGAAGGAGAGAATCTATCTCCACTTGGAGAGGCAAGGTTTGATCAGGGATAGTCAGCATGGCTTTGTCAGAGGGAGGTCATGCCTAACAAAATTTGATTGAATTTCTTGAGGAGGTGACCAGGTGTGTAGATGAGAGTAGTGCAGTTGATGTCGTTCATATGGATTTCAGCAAAGCCTTTAACAAGGTCCCACATGGGGAGACTTATAAAGAAGGCAAATGCACATGGGATACAGGGTAATTTGATAAGGTGGATTCAAAATTGGTTTAGTTGTAGGAGGCAGAGGGTGATGACAGAAGGATGCTTTAGTGAGTGGAAGCCAGTGTCCAGTGGCGTACCACAGGGATCTGTGCTCGGTCCTCAATTATTCATCATTTATATAAACAACATAGATGACTATGTGGGGGGTAGGATTAGTAAGTTTGCAATTACATAAAGATTGGCCGGATGGTCAATAGTGAAGTTGAGTGTCTTGGGCTACAGGAAGATATAGACGGGATGGTCAAATGGGCAGATAAGTGGCAGATGGAATTTAACCCTGAAAAGTGCGAGGTGATACACTTTGGAAGGAGTAATTTGACAAGAAAGTATTCAAAGAATGGCGTGACACTAGGAAGTTCTGAGGAACAAAGGGACCTTGGTGTGTGTGTCCATAGATCTCTGAAGGCAGAGGGGCATGTTAGTGGGGTGGTGAAAAAGGCATATGGGACACTTGCCTTTATCAACCGAGGCATAGATTACAAAAGTAGGGAGGTTATGTTGGAGTTGTATAGAACCTTGGTGAGGCCACAGCTGGAGTACTGTATGCAGTTCTGGTCGCCACATTATAGGAAGGATGTGATTGCAGTGGAGAGGGTGCAGTGGAGATTCACCAGGATGTTGCCTGGGATGAAACATTTAAGCTATGAAGAGAGGTTGGATAGACTTGGGTTGTTTTCATTGGAACAGAGAAGACTGAGGGGCGACCTGATCGAGGTATACAAGATTATGAGGGCCATGGACAGGGTGGGTAGGGAGCAGCTGTTCCCCGTAGTTGAAGGGTCAGTCACAAGGGGGCATAAGTTCAAGGTGAGGGGCAGGAGGTTTAGGGGGGATGTGAGGAAAAGCTTTTTTACCCAGAGGGTGGTGAGGGTCTGGAATGCGCTGCCTGGGAGGGTGGTAGAGGCAGGTTGCCTCACATCCTTTAAAAAGTACCTGGATGAGCACTTGGCACATCATAACATTCAAGGCTATGGGCCAAGTGCTGGTAAATGGGATTAGGTAGGTAGGTCAGGTGTTTCCATGTGTCGGTGCAGACTGGATGGGCTGAAGGGTCTCTTCGGCAATGTGTGATTCTGTGATTCTGTGATTTGGGGGGACTGGGAGAATGTGGGATGTGGTAAGAGGGACATGGAGAATGCAGCGGTGAACAGGAGCATGTGGGAGTTAGCGGGAGCGTTTGCCTCTTGAGTAGGAGCATGTGTAAATGCATGGTATAATGCAGAAGAGAAGAGGAGAATGCAGGATGGAGCTGGTGAGTGCTGGTGGGAGCTGGCGAGTGCTGATGGGAGCTTCATTGAGTTGCAGTCAGCCAGTCCCACACGTAGCACTGAACGGATAGTTATTTGCATTCCAGGACTGCATATACTTCAGGAAATGACCTTGTGTCGTCCTTCATAGCACGAACCGACTCAAAACAAAGGTATAACACATGGAAATTAGTGGAAAAATTCTAACCTAGAGCTATTTAGAATGAGGGCGCAGCTTCAGTTCTCCGCATTGTAACAGCCTGAACTGACTTGCCCACACCCATCAATTAACTTCACTAACTTCACTTGGGGGAGGTAATGGCATAGTATCACTGTAATGGTAATCTAGAGACCCAGGGTAATGCTTTGGGGACCTGGGTTCGAATCCCACCACAGCAGATGGTGGAATTTGAATTCAATAAAAATCTAGAATTGAAAGTCTAATGATGACCATTGTTGATTGTTGAAAAAAACCATCTGGTTCAATAATATCCTTTAGTGAAGGAAATCTGCTGTTCTTAGCTGGTCTGGCCAACATGTGACTCCAGACCCAGCAATGTGGTTGACACTTAAGTTGCCCTCTGAACTAGTGATAGGTAATAAATGCTGGCTTGGCCAGCGATGCCTGCATCCCATGAATGAATAAAAACTTCATTAACCCTTGGTCCACACCTTTAAACTAAGCCAACCTACTTAACATAAACCTCCAAACTCTCCCTCCCCTCATCTTCACCTATTTATCTTCAAACCAACCCCAGTCATCTGTAAACTTCAACACCTCCAGTTCTAACCTCTCGCTCTCTAGCCCTTGAGTCTTATGCCTTCAGCTCCTCCCCTATTTCCTCATAATCTCCTCCTCCTCCCTTCCTGCCCCTCATCCCCCCCCATCACCTCTCCCTCCAGTCACCCCTTCAACCAGCCCTTCCCCTATCTTCTCCCCTCTGGTCCTACCCCCTACAACCCTCCCCATTCCCTACCACTGTACTCCTGTCCCTTCCAGTCCCTCCCTTATTTAGGGAGTCACACAGACATTTGGGGCACAGAAGGAGGCCACTCGACCCATCGAATCCATACCAGCACCCTGCAGAACAACCCAGTCAATCCCACTCCCTTGTTTGAGCCCCATATCTCTGCAAGTTCACTTCCATCAAGTTCCCACCCAATTTCCTTTTGAAATTCTTGATTGTTTCTGCTTCCACCACCCACTTGAGCAGACCAGAGCCTAGCCAGAGCTTTATAAAGGCTCAACATAACTTCCCTGTACTCAATGCCTCTGTTTATGAAGCCCAAGATCCCATCTGCTTTGTCAACCGCTCTCTCAATATGTCCTGCCACCTTCAAAGACCTAAGCACATGAACCCCCAGGTTGCTCACTCTGTCGAACCGTACCATTAAGTCCATATTGCCTCTCCCTATCCCTTCTACCAAAATACATCACCTCACGCTGTCTCTGTATTAAATTAAACTGCCAATTGTCTGCCCGTTCTGGTAGCCTATCTCCTGCTCCTAATCCGTGTGTTTGTATCTGTGTGTCCATATGTCCTCTAGCTGTCGATTGGGATCATCCTCACTGTTTGCCACCCCTCCAAGTTTTATATCATTGGCAAATTTTGAAATGTTTCTCTGTATTCTAAGAGCCAAGTCATTAAGCTGAAAAAGCAGTGATCTCAGCACTGACCCTTGGGGAACACCACAGTCAACAATCGTCCAGTCTGAAAAACAACCAATTATTCTTTCTCCCGAAGCCAATTTTTATCCAATTGGACACTGACCCTCCTATTCCATAAACATCAGTTTTTCTAGCCAGCCTTTTTATTTAGCACCTTGTCAAACGCTTTCTTAAAATCCATGTAGACAACATCCACCACGTTCCCCTCTTTGTTACTTCATCCAAAAAATGCAATTAAATTAGTCAAACATAATCTGCCATTTACAAATCCTTAACTAACTCTCCATGTGAGTCGTGATTGTTTTCCCCTGATTATTGTTTTCGAAAACCTTACCCAGCACTGATGTTAAACTACCTGATCTGTAGTTGCTAGCCCTGTCCTTACATCCTTTCTGAATAAGACATCACCATTTTATGTCATGTTTCCATCATTGCCCCTATAACATAATCATATTCCCACATGACTATTTGCACATGGAGCTCTCCAACATTATTCACCTCACGGTGTGTTTACATGCATTGTTATCCTGTCACGTTCTTCACAATCCTCTCCAAGTCTACTCCTATCTAATATGGTTTTACTTCCTTCTCTCGTACCAACCAACGCTCTTTCTGCACCTTATTCCTCTTTTCTACTTCTATATGCTGGTGCCCATTTCCCTGTCAATTGAATTTGAACCCTCCACGCATTGACCCTCCCTATCTTCCTATTCTGGCCAGTGTGCGGCACTGGGAGTAATCCAGAGATTACTACCCCCGAGGTCCTGATTTTTAATGTCGGCCCTGGCTCCTGAAAACTCCCTACGTCCCCAGTTTACTGGGATACAGGTTCCACAGGCAGCAGTTTGCCTCCCTGTACAGTGTCCAAATCACCATCCTCTCTGCTAAACCCATACAACACTGCCTAGACATTTGATTAGCAGAGGTCAGAGGTTTACAGTGTGCTTGCCTGGCAGAAAATGGATCAAAAAGCAATCTCCACCTGTTTTAAAAAGGTTTGTTTAAAAGCAGGTTACGTCCAGTCCTTTAAATCGAAGATTTACAGAGCATGTGCAGGACCATGGCCTGGCTGTACAAGTTTGACATTAATAGGCCATTCTTTATAAACCTGCAGTCACTCTTTGAGAAAGTAACTAACCTGGAGGGGAAGAGGGATCCAAGTTTCTTTAGACTATGGACAGGTTTATGACAGTGTGGTTTATAGGAGAGCTTGAGGCCACTTGACTTGCCAGAAACGCAAACTGAGAGATAAAAACACAGCTGGATTATGGACGTGGAATTAATGGGCCACTCCTCAGAGCTCCTACTTGTTGTAAACAAGGCTTGGAATAGTGCTGGGTGACTCACTGTGACAGTAATGCTGATAATCTGGGATTCTGGGAACACACTGCCTGGATAAACACTTGAAGGGGGAAAATGTGCAGGGTGGTGGGGAACGGAACGAACTGAAAAGCTCTTTCAAAGGAGCTGGCACAGGCACGATGGGCCGAGCGGCCTCCTTCTGTGTTTCATGATGCTTACAGCACAGAAGGAGGCCATTCGGCTCATCGTGTCTGTTCCGGCTCTTTGAAAGATCTATCCAATTAGTCCCACACCCGCACCCACCTCCCCACCTCAAACCACTGCTCTGTCCCCCACAGCCCTGCAAAATTTTCCCCTTCAAGTATTTACCCAAATCCCCCCTTTTGAAAGTTCCTATTGAATCTGCTTCCGCCGCCCTTTCAGGCAGCGCCTTCCAGATCACAACAACTCGCTGTGTCAAAAGAAAAATCTCATCTCCCGCTAAGGCTGTCTTACCGATTCTCTTCAATCTGTGTCCCTCTGGTTACCCTCGTACCGGTCAAAACAGTTTCTCCTTATTTACTCGCTCCAAACCCCCTCATGATTTTGAAGGCCTCGATTCAATCTCCCCCCCCGCCAATAAGCTTCTCCGCTCTAAGGAGAACAATCCCAGCTTCTCCAGTCTCTCCACATGAACTGAAGTCCCTCATCCCTGGTCCCAATCGGGGTAAATCTCTCTGCAAGGCCTCAACATCCTTCCTAAAGTGTAGGGCTCGGAACTGAACACAATACATCAACTGGTGCCAAAGGTGCAGCCTAACGTCCTTGTTTTTGTGCTGTCTGCCTCCACTTAGAGCAAAGGAATCCATGTTTTTTGTTTTAAACAGCCACTAAGTTATTGTAAGGTTGCTGCTGCAAAGCACATACCTGACAGAGCGGTGAGGGCTGCCAAAGGCAACTCCACACTAAAGTAACGTGCTCAATTCCTCGCGGAGTTGCACAAATGCTGGTGGGTCACCACCCCTGGCACACACAGGACAAAGAGAATTTTCAGTGTGAGAGCTGGAGCCACGTTCAGTCCTCAGATGAAGGCTACACAATTCAAACAGGGCATTCATGACACATCGCACCAACCCATTCGTTGGCTCATCCTGTGGCTAATTTATTATGGGGCCTCCATTTCAGGTTGTCACAGAGCCTCCTGGGCTACAATTCTATCGTTTGGCTCCCCCTGACAGGTACACCTTACCAGAGGTGTGCTGTTAGGCAGGAGTGGCCACATTTCCCTGGACTGCACAGACTGATCTGTCAGCTGGGACCCAGGCTGTGTTTGGGGGGGCCGGAGGGTGGCATGGAAATAGCTGAGGCCCGCATTAAGGTTCCTGACTACCCAGGCACTGGCCTCTTCCTCCTGCTGCTGACGAGGCGTCCGGCTCCCAAGCTCGACTTCGAGCCTCGAAAGACCCTCGACCGCCTGTTTGACCCACAGAATGCTGCTGAGACCCCCGACCCATAAGTCTTCCAGTTTGCAGAGTGTCCGAGTGCAAAGCCTCACTGCTGACCCTTCTGTCCTGGGGCTCCACAGGGGCGCAAAGCGGGTGCCTGCGAACACGGCTTTGCCTTGTTGCCACCCTGATGCCCAGCCAACCCCAGCTTAGTCACCCACCACACACCCAACCCCCCTCCCCTGCACCCCCCACAGAACTACCAGGGCAATGCTGGAGGGCGGGGACCTCATCCACTGTGACTCCACCCCCATTATCTTCACTCCACTTGGGGACAGAAAATTCTTCAGGCGTAAAGAAAGGGAAAATCTCCCTCATAAACGTTCCTATCGATTTGCATACTTCTCAAGTTGCTGGTTTGGTCTTTTGAGCGAGCCTGTGATTCTAAATTTAAAATATGGGATCACAGAGAGGGTCAGGGGTGAGGGGGAAAGAGCGATTGAGTGATCAGACATGGACTGCGCTGTAACTACAGGGTGTCAGAATGTAGTTAAGCTATTGGGCCAGCAGGGGTGGGAAAGCCAAAATCCCATGTCAGCAAGTTACACAAGTGCAGTTCCTAAATCTGGTCAACTTCCGTAGGCATTCAGAAATGGCAGAATAAATCCAGAGCATATATGTCCTTCAGGGAGGGATCCCAGCCCAGGCTGACGTGCTTCTGGTCCCACTCAATGTCCTTCTCTTGACGAATGCTTTCATCGGCCAAAGTGGAAGACGGAACAATCAGTAAGGGAAGTGGGATGGGTCCTCCTCCCCCATCAAGACCAGCCTTCAGGCTCCAGGCATGGGGAGGATATCCTGAGGCGTTAGAGGTTACAACACACATTCATCAGGATGCAGGGAATATTAAAGAGAAAGGTTCGGAACCTGGAGGCTTTTCATTGGGACAACCACGGTTTAGGGGCAAAACGATTTAATGTCTTGAAAAACGCTGGAAAATCTCAGCAGCTCTAACAGCATCTGTGGAGAGAAAGACAGAGTTAGCGTTTCGAGTCCCATATGACTCTGCTGCCCTTGTGTTTATAGCCATTGAGGAATCGAAGGGTGAATTTCAAATTGATTTAAAACAGAGGCAAGGGAAGATTCTTCACGCAGAAAGGCTGGTTCATCTTCCAACAGGGTCGGGGCTAACATAAGAACATAAGAATTAGGAGCTGGAGTAGGCCATTCGGCCTCTCAAGCCTGCCCCACCATTCAATAAGATCATGGCTGATCTGTCCCAGGCCTCAACTCCTCTTTCGTGCCAGCTCCTCATAGCCCTCAACTCCCCGATATTTGAAAAATCCAACTACCTCCTCTTTAAATACTTTCAGGGATCTGGCCTCCAGTGCAGAATCTGTCGACACTGGGGGTTAGACTGGAAAAGTGGCAGATAAATGGACACAAGAGTATTTATCAATCTGGCTTTATTGTGTGACAGGCTAGACCCAGGCCCATGGAGACAGGCGGGTGACTCACCCTGACCCATGGAGACAGGCGTCTGACAGACCCTGACCCGCGGGGACAGGCGTCTGACAGACCCTGACCCGCGGGGACAGGCGTCTGACAGACCCTGACCCATGGAGACAGGCGGGTGACTCACCCTGACCCATGGAGACAGGCGTCTGACAAACCCTGACCCGCGGGGACAGGCGTCTGACAGACCCTGACACATGGAGACAGGCGTCTGACAGACCCTGACCCATGGAGACAGGCGGGTGACTCACCCTGACCCATGGAGACAGGCGTCTGACAGACCCTGACCCGCGGGGACAGGAGTCTGACAGACGCTGACACGCAGACCCCAGTGCAGGCTGTGTACCATCTCCTTGCCTCTCCATCTGGAGAAGGCCCTGCCCTCCCTTCTCCAGATGTGTGTGCCTCTATCCCGTCCCCACTCCCCCTCTCCCTCCTCCTCCCTCTCCCCCTCTCTCCCTCCTCTCCACCTCTCTCCCTCCTCCTCCCTCTCCCCCTCTCTCCCTCGTCTCCCCCTCTCCCTCCCCCTCTCTCTCTTTCCCTCTCTCTCTTTCCCTCCTGCTCTCCCTCCCTCTCTCTCCTTCTCCCCCTCTCTCTCCTTCTTCCCCCTCCCCCTCTCTCCCTCTCTCTCTCCTTCTCCCCCTCTCTCTCTCCTTCTCCCTTCTCTCTCCTTCTCCCCCCTCTCCCCCTCCCTCCCTCTGTCCCCCTCCCTCTCTCCCCCTCCCTCTTTCTCTCTCTCTCCCCCTCTCTCCTTCTCCCCCTCTCTTCATCTCCCCCTCTCTCTCTCTGCTTCTCCCCTCTCTCTCTGCTTCTCCCCCCTCTTCCCTCTCCCCCCTCTCCCCCTCTGTCCTTCTCCCCCTCTGTCCATCCTTCTCCCCCTCTCTCTCTCCTTCTCCCCGTCTATCTCTCCTCTCTCTCTCTCCTTCTCCCCCTCTCTCTCTTCTTCTCCCCTCTCTCTCTCTCCTTCTCCTCTCTCTCTCTCTCCTTCTCCCCCCTCTCTCTCTTCTTCTCCCCTCTCTCTCTCTCCTTCTCCCCCCTCTCTCTCTTCTTCTCCCCTCTCTCTCTCTCCTTCTCCTCTCTCTCTCTCTCCTTCTCCTCTCTCTCTCTTCTTCTCCCCTCTCTCTCTCTCCTTCTCCTCTCTCTCTCTCTCCTTCTCCCCTTCTCCCCCTCTCTCTCCTTCTCCCCCTCTCTTCCTCTCCCTCTCTCTCTCTCTCCTTCTCCCCCCTCTCTCTCTTCTTCTCCCCTCTCTCTCTCTCCTTCTCCCCCCTCTCTCTCTTCTTCTCCCCTCTCTCTCTCTCCTTCTCCTCTCTCTCTCTCTCCTTCTCCCATTCTCTCTCTCCTTCTCCCCCTCTCTTCCTCTCCCCCTCTCTCTCTCTCTCCTTCTCCCCCCTCTCTCTCTATCTCCTTCTCTCCCCCTCTCTCTCTCCTTCTCTCCCCCTCTCTCACTCCTTCTCCCCTTCTCTCACTTCTTCTCCCCCTCTCTCTCTCCTCCTCCCCCTCTCTCTCTCCTTCTCCCCTTCTCTCTCTCCTTCTTCCCCTCTCTCTCTCTCCTTCCGCCCCTCTCTCTCTCCGTCTCCCTCCCTCTCTCTCCTCCCTCTCTCTCTCACCCCTCTCTCTCCTTCTCCCTCTCTCTCTCTTCTTCACCCCCCTCTCTCTCTCCTTCTCCTCTCTCTCTCTCTCCTTCTCCTCTCTCTCTCTCTCCTTCTCCCCCTCTCTCTCTCCTTCTCCCCCTCTCTCTCTTCCTCTCCCCCTCTCTCTCTCCTTCTCCCCCCTCTCTCTCTTCTTCTCCCCCCTCTCTCTCTTCCTCTCCCCCTCTCTCTCTCTCCTTCTCCCCCCTCTCTCTCTTCTTCACCCCCCTCTCTCTCTCCTTCTCCTCTCTCTCTCTCTCCTTCTCCTCTCTCTCTCTCTCCTTCTCCCCCTCTCTCTCTTCTTCTCCCCCCTCTCTCTCTCCCTCCTTCTCTCTCTCTCTCTCTCTCCTTCGCCCCCTCTCTTCTTCTCCCCTCTCTCTCTCTCCTTTTCCTCTCTCTCTCTCTCCTTCTCCCCCCTCTCCCCCACCCTCCCTCTCTCTCTCTCCCCTCTCTCCCCTCTCTCCACCCTCCTCTTTCCCCTCTTTCTCTCCCCCCTCTCCCCCCTCCCTCTCTCCACCCTCCTCTCACCCCCCACACCCCTTTCTCTCTCTCTCCCCCCCACTCTTTCTCTCCCCCTCCCTATCTCTCTCTCCCGCCCCTCTCTCTCCCCCCTCCCTCTCTCCCCCCCCACCTCCCCCTCTCCCTCTCTCCCGCCTCCCTCTCACCACCCCCCTCACCCACCTTCTCCCTCTCTGCCCCCCTACACATACCCCCTCTCTCATCACTTTTAACCAAATTTCATCCCCCCCCCCACCTCAAGTTTGGAAATTACAGCATTGTGAGATCATCTCCCGCCCTCTGATCGCCTCTACCCAATAGGTACTGCCGGGCCGGCCGATCCGCCCTCTGATTGGCCCTCCCTGCCTGTCAGTCCGAGCACCACTCTGTCCCCGTGCCGGCAGCCTGCGATCAGCCCCTGTCCACGCGGTGGCTCCGGCGCGCTGATTGGCCAACCGGCCGGTAAACAAGAGGAAGCAGCCAATGGGGGAGCGGAGCACGCGGTGCGCTGGCGGAGGCAGGCTGAGGGCACGCGCTGCGGCGGTTGGTGGAGAGCGAGGGCGAGGGGGCGGAGCCGGGGGCGCAGGGGGGCGGGGACTGAGAAGCCTATAAATAGAAGCGACGCGCCTCGCTACAGCAGCTGAGACGTGAAGGTGTTTGGAGAGAGTGGTTTGTCTTAAAGCTCGTGAATAATAATCGTCAACCTCAGCATCCGCGGCCAAGGCAGCAAACTGGACGCCGACATGGGGGTCGCCAAGAAACAGCTGCTCACTTTCGAGCTGCTCTTCAACTCCGAGCGCAGTTACACGGCCGGGGACAAGGTGGCTGGCCGGGTCCGCTTGCAGGCCGCCCAGCCGCTGCAGGTCAGCGCCGTCCGGATCGTGGCCCTGGGCTACGCCCGGGCCCAGCTGCTGAAGGGCTCGCAGCCCCTGCGCCAGCAGCAGGAGTACCTGCACTATCAGGACACACTGCAGCCCGACGGAGAGAACCGGCCCACAGGTGAGAGAGCGGGGTCAGGGGTCAGGGAGGAGGGGGTGGTCAGTGTCCTGGGAACTTGTGGGAGGGTCAGGGGGTCAGATTCCTGGCTGGGTTAGAGGTCAGTGCCCTGGGGGGGATGGGGTAGGGGTCAGTGTCCTGGGTGGGTTAGGGGTCAGTGTCCTGGGTGGGTTAGAGGTCAGTGTCCTGGGGGATGGGGTAGGGATCAGTGTCCTGGGTGGGTTAGAGGTCAGTGCCCTGGGGGGGATGGGGTAGGGATCAGTGTCCTGGGTGGGTTAGAGGTCAGTGTCCTGGGGGTGGGGAGAGTTGGGTTAGGGGTCAATGTTCTGGGAACTGGTGGGGCGGGGGGGTGGGTAGGGGTCAGTGTCCTGGGTACTGGGAGGAGCCAGGTCAATTTCCTGGGTACTGGGGGGGCTCAGAGGTCAATTTCCTGGGTACTGGAGGGGCTCAGAGGTCAATTTCCTGTGTACTTCCAGCAGAATAGAGGGAGGGGGTCAGGGGTCAGTGTCCTTGTGAAGGGGGGATGGAGTGGGGGGGGTCAGTGTCCTGTTTTTGGCAAAGGGGTGTGGAATTGGGAGTCAGTGCCCTGTTTTACAGTCTGAGCTGCCTGGGATTGGAGCAATCTGCAGAATGTGGGGTCAGTTCGCCTTGGGTAGCTTTGGGGACTTAGTTCCTCTGGTTGCAGATGCTGATGGCCTTCTCTGGTCTTTTGCAGATATGGACGCGGTTGTGGTTCTGCAGCCAGGCAAAACGTACGAATACAGTTTCGGTTTCCAGGTGCCAGAAGGGTAAGCAGCTCTTTTTCCCCTTCCGTTCAGTGGCTGTCTTGACGTGGCTATAATCAGATGTTTTGCTTTGATCACACTCCTCTGGCACCTCCTAAATGAGTGTTCCCTCCTTCGACAGGCCCTTGCCCCCATCGTTTAAAGGCAAGTATGGTGGGGTCTGCTACCTTGTTACAGCCTACGTTGACCGAGAGAAGCTCCCGCCTCTGGAGACCAGCAGAAACTTTGAGGTGGTGGAGCCCATCGATGTGAACGTACCGAGCTTACTGGTGAGTGACTCTCATTTCCACAATCATTGGGGCCGCTGTGGCTTGAGTAGATTGTCTGATTAGTCTTGGGCAACTGAGGGCGATCCTAGCTGTGTGGTTTAAAGTGATGGCATGGACCCTGTTGGGGGGTGGCGGAGTGGGGAGGTGCAGAGGTCAGTGCTGACACAACTAGAAATTCTGAAGTGTAGCATTGCAGCTGGCTTGACCCTCTTATGAATATGTGAACTGAAAACCTCCTATATTCCTTTCAGTGCCCAGTTGGTGGTTCCAATAAGAAAAAGGTGACTTGTTTCTTCCTCTCTGATGGTTACGTGTGTATTGCAGCCAAGATTGACCGGAAGGGATACTGTCAAGGTAACTTATCTCAATACTGTCCTAGCTCCTCCAAATACCAGGCTGTTGCGGTGCAGTGAATCTGACCGATATTCTCTCTTTCCTCCCTCCAGGCGACGAGATCTGCATCAACGCCCAGTTCCAGAACAACTGCTCACGGATCGTGGTGCCCAAGGCTGCCATCTTGGCAAAGCAGACCTACCAGGTGAATGGCAGCACCAAGGTCTTCAAGGAGAAGCTCAACGCTGTCAGGGGAAACCACATCATCTCGGGGATGTCTGAATCCTGGTGCGGGAAGGGCCTCCGGATCCCCACGGTGAAACCATCCATCAGCTGCAACATCATCCAGCTGGAGTATTCACTGCTGGTGAGTTTGGCACAAAAGATCCGTCCGGTTTCTTGGGTTGGTACAGCATTAGAATATTGCTCCTGGCTGTTGTGGAGGGAGTCAGTGGTGCGCCTCCTTAATGAGCAGAGAAGGTTAACAGAGAGATTGAATCGAGGCATTCAAAACCATGAAGGGGCTTGGACAGAGTAAATAAGGAGAAACTGTTTCCACTGGGCAGGAGGGTCGGTAACCAGAGGGGACACAGATTGAAGAGAATCGGGAAGGGAACCAGAGGGGGAGATGAGGAGAATTTGTTTTTATTTACACAGCGAGTTGTTGTGATCTGGAAGGTGCTGCCTGAAAGGGCGGTGGAAGCAGATTCAATAGGAACTTTCAAAAGAGGGGGAATCAGGTAAATACTTTAAGGGGAAACATTTGCAGGGATATGGGGGGGAAGAGGGGGGTAGTGGTCTTTTTCAAAGAGTTTCGTTTGGGCACTGTATCACTTCATGGTCAATGATATCCTGGGCTGGGCCCCTCTGATGGATTGTAATTGTTGTTCATCCTGCAGGTGTACGTTCACATTCCTGGCAGCAAGAAGCTGGTCCTCGACCTCCCTCTAGTCATTGGCACGATTCCGTACAGCGGGTTGAACAGCCGGTCGTCCAGCGCTGCCAGTAACTGCACCAGCATGAGCGGCACCAGCATGAGCAGCACCAGCATGAGCAGCGCCAGCATGAGCTGGCCTCACATGGAGTTCCCAGAGAGAGGAGGTAAGCACTGTCTTGGTAATCCCTTTGGGCCTTGGTGTTCGTTGGTGCAAAACTAATTGAAGAGTTGGTTTTCTGTCTGCGCTGACTGACATGCCTGGTATTTATCTTTCAGCCTCTTTTGACATGGGCCATGACACTCACCGAATGGAATGTCCCACCACTCCCCTGCTGGACGAGTATGACGGGCTGCCAGAGAGCCCCATCTTCATGAAGTCCCTGCTCTTCGACAACATGTCACCAGGCAGACCTTTGGTGAGCATTGCAGCACTGATCGAAATCAAAGACCTTTTATATATCGCCCAATTCCAGAGTGAATCTGATGCATTTCCCCTTCCTTTGTGTTTCTTCACAGGTGGATGAGAATGGGAACAGCGAATGCCCAGTGGAGTGAAGTGGCAAATCCAGCAGTGACTTTATACACACAAACTTGGACTTGCATTTTAATCACAGCGTGCGCTTTACGATGCACTTGTAGAAAGAGCCTGCGGGTAAAGGCGGAGGGAGCTGGACGGTACCAGAAAGAGGAAAGCAAGGAGGAATTTATGCGTACAAATGCCTCGACCAGTGCTGGCTCCCACCACTGGACCAGGAGCTTGTTGAAACTCCTACAGTTAGATAGACGTCAAACCAATCAGAAATCATGTAACACTCAAATCGAATTTAGGCTGAGACCCAGCTCAGTTCTTGTGTATGAGAGGCGACATTGTGTAGTTACTGATGACAAATATTAGAAACTGTTAATGCTCGGTTGTTTCTTTCTGTTCTGATGTGGTATTATTGAGATCTTTTGCCTTAGCTGATAGGGCAGCACAGGTATTTCGCTACTTGGTGTTCGAGCTCAGTGTGCCGGGGCGATTGCGGCCACTGATGTTTGGTGAAGTGCGGCCAGTAAGTATCTCCCCAGCCCGCCGGGATTTATGCAAGCACTGATTGCAAAGCACTCCCTCCATCCTCCTGGACGCCTAGCGGCTGCCACTGTCTGGTTTGAAGGGAGATCGCGCAGCTGCATAAGAATCCAGAGTGGTCTGGCAAGACCGGATATCCCAAAGAATTCCTCGTTGGAGGAGGTGCTGCCAAAATTTAGATTTTCAATCCAATGTTGTCCTGGGGGTGAGCTCTGTGCTTGTTACCAGAGACCTGTTCCCGCACTGCCTTGTGCCATATGATTCCCATCAGCATCATTTTGTTTGAAAAGGGCAGCACTCAGTTCCTGACTGTTTCTCAGGTGGGTGTTTATTCCATTGGTAACTTCCTGTTTGAAGGGTCAGGCGGTCCCTGATTTTCTATAACAGTGAGCTCCCTTACTCTGCAGTTTTAATTTCTGATGTGAGAAGACCTTTCCAAGCACTCCACGTTATTATTATTCTGCCTGTAAAACATTTCCATTTTTGTAAAACTGTCTTTGTACTGAGCATGTGAATCCTGTGTCTTCCAAGTTCTCCCAATGTCTGTATGACTCCTTACTATCCAAATTGTTCATTGGGAGACTATTACTGTTTCATAAAGTGTTATTTTGATAAGGATTTTATTTAAAAATTACAAGATTTTTCTAATCTGATTCTGCCATTGTGGAACCTGTCAAATTATTTTGTGTATTTTTCTAAGCTCAAAAGCATTTTATTTTGTAAAAAGTGTCCTTGGTTTTAAATAAAGTTGAGATATTTTAAAGTGCTTGGTGATTGTTGGGAGTTTCAGACTGTGGCGTGTGAATGAAAGTTTCCTGCAGTTTTCTTTATTATTTCATGGGGTGGGGGGGTGTCAAGGGCAAGGCCAGCCTTTGTTACCCATCCCTAACAGCCCTTTAACTAGCAAGCTCAGCCACCTCAGAGGGCAGTTAAGAGTCAACCATTGCTGGAGTCACATCTGGGTAAGGATGGCAGATTTCCTTCCCTAAAGGTCATTAGTGAACCAGATGGGTTTTTATGACAATTGATGGTTGTCATGGTCATCATTACTGAGACACTCTTTCAATTCCAGAATTTATTAACTGAAGCTGTCTTGGTGGGATTTGCACCCATGTACCCCTGAGCATTATCCTGGGCTTCTGGATTATGAGTCCAGTGACATTACTGCTACACCACCATCCTTCCCCTGTCAGTATGACATTTGATGTTAGATGTCTGGGGTTTTTTGCATAAGTTAAATCCCTGTGGCAAAAGGTGTTGAGTGACTGTGCTTGCTGCCAGAAATCCTGAACACCTTGCAAGCTTTCATCTGCTCAGCATGAAATCTGATGCCCCTCTCGGTTGGTTCCAGACTCCTGTCAGTTGCGTTTTATTGTGCCTGAGTTGGCTAGAATAAAAATTTGCATCTTAAGCAAATTTTTCACACTCAATTCACAAGCCCTGCCTCCAAAGGAGACAGGAGCTGGCACAGACGCAGCAGGAAAATGGCATCATTTGGTACTCTGAATGTACGAGGATCAACAGATCCTGTTCCCGCTCCCTTTGTTGGAAGCTTATGGGTTTGAGCCCACCCAAACAGCTGGAGCCATTCGGGGGTTTTGATAAGACTACCTAGGGAGAAAGGATGGAAGCCAAATACTGTGGATGCTGGAAATCTGAAATAAAAACGAGGAAAATGCTGGAAAAACTCAAGCAGGTCTGGCAGCATCTGTGGAGAAAGAAAGAGTTTCGAGTCTGTAAGGCTCTTCAGAGCCAGGGAGAAAAGACATCAGGTAACTAGAGGGCACCGGTTTAAGTTAATTAGCAACACAGCCAGACAGGGAAATGGGTGCTTTTACACAACGAGTTGTTGCGATCTGGAACATGCTACCTGAAGGGGTGGTGGAAACCAATTCTGTGGCGACTTTCAAAGGGGAATCGGATAAATACTTAAGAGTTGTGGGGCAGGGGGGAGTTGGACCATTTGGAGCCAGCACAGCTGCGATGGGCTGAATGACACCTGCAATGTGTGATCTGCATGAAGACAGTAAAAGAAAAGTCAGAGATAATGAACTGAAAGTGAATTCAGTGAATGACCTGAACTCTCACACTTGAAGAGTCAGCACGCCATGGGTTGTTACCTCACACCAGAAGGCTCACTCCGCAATCCAAGTTGATAGCTGCGTGCCGCGATTGGATGAAATGTTGCCTCAAGTCCCTGTCTGCCCTCGCAGGTGGACCCAAAAGATCCCACAGCCACTCTTGATGTCCTGGTGTCCTAATCAATCATTTATACCCCAACCTACACCCAGAAATGATTTAAAAACAAAAGCACTGGAAAAATTCAGCAGATCTGGCAGCATATATGGAGAGAAAGAAAAACAGTTAACATTGCAAGTTCAAATGGACTCAGAAATATTCACTCTGTTTCTCCACAGAACAGCTGAGCTATTCAGGACTTTCTGTTTTTACTTCAGATCTCCAGCATCTGCAGTATATTTCTCTCTTATTACCTGAAACTGATTTTCTGCTTACCATCACATTGCTGTTTGTGGAATCTTGCTGTGCACAAATTGGCTGCCACATCTCCTATGTTACAACAGTGACCACGCTTCAAAGGTTTTTAATTGTCTGCAAGGTGCTTTGTGAACACCCTGAGGTTCATTTGGGTCGGGCATCACAAATAATCAACATGAAAGCCGCCGGATTGTGGTTAAATTCAGACTCAGGGACTGAAAATTCCTGACGAGAGCAAAGTTCTGGGAATCTGAATCATGAACATGACTCTGAAGAAGAGTCATAGGACTCGAAACATTAACTCTTTCCCTCTCCACAGGTGCTGCCAGACCTGCTGAGTTTTCCCAGCATTTTCTGTTTTTAATAACCTAAAATCCCTGTCTGGTCTACACCAAACTCCAGCTCCAGACAGTGCAGCTAATTCTTTACCTGGTGCTGGGAATGACTCCAGTTCCTCCTATGTGATGCCCGCTGGTGGCATCTCCAATGGTTTTATGGTTTCATGAAGCTATTAATGTACATAATATTTTGCAAAATATTTTTCTTTTAAAATAGAGGTTTAGTCTGCGGGTGTGTCTTAATTGGGTTAAAGCCAGCGAGTCTGGGTGCTTTGATATGTACTAGTTTTAATATGTGTGAGACATAGCATGCATTTGCAATTTTTGAACAGATCATTCAAGAAATGGGATGAAAGCTGACCCGTTTCTAGCAGATATCAAGCAATGTGTTTATATTACTAATAACATTGGGACAATGAAAGGGGTTTCATTGCTAAAAGGGGAAGTTTCAAGAGGCTGGTGAGACAATGAGAATTTGAATTCAATCAGTGGTGGTAGGTGTAACTTCAGTAGTTTTCGGGTGCAGAGCAGAGGCAAAGTGAGATCAAAAGGCAGCTGCAAACCTCCAACTGGCTCCACAGTGAAATGAACCTCATTTTGAATTCGTAAGGTGAAAACGCTTTATCTGGTGTTTGGTTAAGTCTATGGGTTGCTGTTGCCTTAATGGAGATTAGTTTGGAATTTTGTTAAAAGTTATGATGAGTAAGTTGTAGCCATGTGTATATATATTTTAATATATAGTATAGTGTTTCACTTAGTTTAACGTAAAACCTCGAGAACTGATAGTCTGATTCCCAAATTTCGAGTCGCATCTCAAACACAACACTTAAAATTATAGGTTATGACAGTTGTTTAAAGTTTCCCTCTGGGATTTTTAAATAACTCCGCTTTACCAACTGCATCGGTCATAACAATTACCTCTCTGAACTTGCCCCTCCCTCCCAGGGGCCCTGAATGTGCCTCCGGTAAGGGACATTTCAAACCTTTGGAAACTCACTTTAGCTGGAAGCAACTTTTCAATTTTAATCAAAACCAGGTCCTTGAGGCTGAAAATTGATTTTTCTTCTTAAAATTCATTCATGGGTTGTGGACATCACTGGCCAGGCCAGGATTTATTGCCCATGTCAGAGGGCATTTCAGGGTCAACCACATTGTTGTGTATCTGGAGTAAGGGTAGGGAGGGCAGATTTCCTTCCCTAAAGGACATTAGTGAACGAGATGGGTTTTTACAACAATCGGCAATGGCTTCATAATAAAAACAGAAAACGCTGGAAAGACTCAGCAGGTCTGGCAGGATGTGTGGAGAGTGAAACGGAGTCAAAGATTCAAATCCGTATGACACTTCCTCAGAGCGTGCAATGGTTTCATGGTGTTCATCTGTCCTGATGATGTCACTTTCAAAAACAGTTCCTCTGACATGTCCTCCTTCTCCCTTAACCGAGGTTTTCCACCCACAGTCATTGACAGGGCCCTCAACCGTGTCCGGCCCATCTCCCGCGCAACCGACCTCACACCTTCTCCTCCCTCCCAGAAACATGATAGGGTCCCCCTTGTCCTCACTTATCACCCTACCAGCCTCCGCATTCAAAGGATCATCCTCTGCCATTTCCGCCAACTCCAGCATGATGCCACCACCAAACACATCTTCCCTTCACCCCCCCCCCCACCCCAGCGGCATTCCACAGAGATCGTTCCCTCCGGGACACCCTGGTCCACTCCTCCATCACCCCCTACACCTCAACCCCCTCCCACCGCACCTTCCCATGCAACCACAGAAGGTGCAACACCTGCCCCTTTACTTCCTCTCTCCTCACCGTCCAAGGGCCCAAACACTCCTTTCAAGTGAAGCAGCATTTCACTTGCACTTCCCTCAATTTAGTCTACTGCATTCATTGCTCCCAATGCGGTCTCCTCGACATTGGAAAGGCCAAATGCAGACTGGGTGACTGCTTTGCAGAACGGTCTGTCCGCAAGCATGACCCAGACCTCCCTGTCGCTTGCCATTTCAACACGCCACCCTGCTCTCATGCCCACATGTCCATCCTTGACCTGCTGCATTGTTCCAGTGAAGCTCAACGCAAACTGGAGGAACAGCACCTCATCTTCCGACTAGGCACTTTACAGCCTTCCGGACTGAATATTGAGTTCAACGATTTTAGATCATGAACTATCTCCTCCATCCCCACCCACTTTCCGATCCCGCCCCTTTTTTTCCAATAATTTATATAGATTTTTCTTTTCCCACCTATTTCCATTATTTTTAAATATATTTCCATCCATTGTTTATCTCTACCTTTTAGCCTTTTTCAATTCTTTCACCCCACCCCACCCCCACTAGGTCTATCTGTACCTTGCTCGTCCTGCTTTCTACCCTTAATGAGCACATTCCTTAGATAATATCACCACCTTCAACACCTCTTTGTCCTTTTGCCTGTGACATCTTTTGGTTATCTCCACCTATCACTGGCCCTCTAACCAGCTCTACCTGTCCCACCCCCTCTTAAACCAGCTTATATGTCACCTCTTTTCTATATTTACTTAGTTCTGTTGAAGAGTCATACGGACTCGAAACATTAACTGTGTCCCTCTCCGCAGATGCTGCCAAACCTGCTGAGTTTTTCCAGGTATTTTTATTTCTGTTTCGGGGAGTCAGGAGGTGAGTTACTCGCCACAGGATTCCCAGCCTCTGACCTGCTCTTGTAGCCACAGTATTGATATGGTTGGTCCGATTCAGTTTCTGGTCAATGGTAACCCAACAGGATGTTGATAGTGGGGGTGCATCACAGTGTAAAGTTTCAAGGATAAATCAACTTAAACTTAAAGGGTAAACATCTGATAAATCCAGGGTAATAGAGAATCACAGAGAATACAGAAAGTGTAGTGAGGAGATGAAAGTGAAGTGGTATAAACTTACTTAGTTTCAGCCTCCTGGATTATATCCATAAGAGGACCTCATGGTCTCTACTATCCACAGGGCACCTTTATTATCCAAACTCCAGCTAGTGTCACCCAAGGATTGGTAGAGGCGATGAGTGCACAGAGAAATAGAGAAACTGAGGGTTCAAAGAGAGAGGCAGCATAGACTGAGGGGGATGTAGAGAGAGAGAGATGGGGAGAGCACAGACTGACAGGGTGGAGAGACTGAGAGAGAGATGGAGAGAGCACAGACTGACAGGGTGGAGAGACTGAGAGAGAGATGGAGAGAGCACAGACTGACAGGGTGGAGAGACAGAGAGAGAGATGGAGAGAGCACAGACTGACATGATGGAGAGACTGAGAGAGAGATGGAGAGAGCACAGACTGATTGGGGATTGAGAGACTGAGAGAGAGAGATGGAGAGAGTACAGACTGACAGGGATTGAGAGACTGAGAGAGAGAGATGGAGAGAGCACAGACTGACATGATGGAGAGACTGAGAGAGAGATGGAGAGAGCACAGACTGATGGGGATTGAGAGACTGAGAGAGAGAGATGGAGAGAGTACAGACTGACAGTGATTGAGAGACTGAGAGAGAGAGATGGAGAGAGTACAGATTGACGGGGTGGAGAGACTGAGAGAGCAAGATGGAGAGAGCACAGACTGACGGGGATTGAGAGACAGAGAGATGGAGAGAGCACAGACGGATGGGGATTGAGGGACAGAGATAGATGGAGAGAGCACAGACTGATGGGGATTGAGAGACAGAGAGATGGAGAGAGCACAGACTGATGGGGATTGAGGGACTGAGAGAGAGAGATGGAGAGAGTACAGACTGACGGGGTGGAGAGAGAGAGAGATGGAGAGAGCACAGACTGACGGGGATTGAGAGACAGAGAGATGGAGAGAGCACAGACTGATGGGGATTGAGAGACAGAGAGATGGAGAGAGCACAGACTGATGGGGATTGAGGGACTGAGAGAGAGAGATGGAGAGAGTACAGACTGACGGGGTGGAGAGACTGAGAGATGGAGAGAGTACAGACTGACGGGGTGGAGAGACTGAGAGATGGAGAGATGGAGAGAGTACAGACTGATGGGGATTGAGGGACTGAGAGAGAGAGATGGAGAGAGTACAGACTGACATGATGGAGAGACTGAGAGAGAGAGAGATGGAGAGAGTACAGACTGATGGGGATTGAGGGACTGAGAGAGAGAGATGGAGAGAGTACAGACTGATGGGGATTGAGGGACTGATAGAGAGAGATGGAGAGAGTACAGACTGACGGGGTGGAGAGACTGAGAGAGAGAGATATGGAGAGAGCACAGACTGACAGGGTGGAGAGAGAGAGAGAGAGCACAGATGGAGGGTTCAGGAGAGGGAGCCTGGACTGTGCTTTGGGATCAACAAGTGATGCACTGACTGTACTGGAGCCTGCTTACTGAATGAGGGAGAGGAGATGAGAACTCAACGTCTGTGCTGTAAAGGAATCCAGTCACCTGCCTGGATCAGATGCCGAGCCTGCCTGCTCTGTGGCTCTGGAATAGGGTTTCCCCCAGGCCCTCTCTTTGTTTTGTACTGACAGGTCAGGGGAGGAAGGTGCGTTTGTGTGCATGTGTGGACTGTTCTGTCCCTGAATACCGAGCACAGTTAATTCCCTGGTGCTGACAGCAATATTTGTGTAACGCGTGCTGGAATTTGACACGGCTATGTACAGTACACTGAGAACTACCATCCTGGTCCTGCACTGGGTACTGCAGCTGTCACCAGGAATGCTATATGACTAACTCCATACATTCTTTACCTTCTGTACTGGAGCAGTTCCTTAACTTGGATCTTCCGCCCGACACAGCAGCTGAGGGCCAAGCACCAAGTAAGGTGATACAGAGCTGCTCAGCGCAACATATCAGACCTGGCACACACATTGCCAGTCTCCTACTCAGTCTGATCCTCTCACAGTGCCCCACAGTACAGGCGCTGCCACAGTTTCTTTATACTTCATACCAATAAATTAGCAGCAAATCGGGGGACAAAAGTGAGGGAGGCACGTAAAGCAATCACTGTCACTAGAGAACAAGCACTGGGAAAACAAATGGGACTAAAGACTGACAAGTCCCTTGGGCTTGATGGGCACCCAAGAGTCTTAAAAGATGGTGGCAGAGATGGTGGATGCATTGGTTGTAATCTTCCAAAATTCCTGAAAGGTCCCAGCAGATTGGGAAACCATGAATATAACACCTCTACTCAAGAAAGGAGGGAGATTAGAAAGCAGGAAACTATGGGCCCATTTATTTAACACCTGTCATTGTGAAAATGCTGGAATCTGTTAACAAATTTGGAGTGGGACATTTGGAAAATCAATTGACAATCAGGCAGAGTCAGCCTGGATCTGTGAAAGCGAAATCGTGTTTGAAAAATTGATTTGAGTGCTTTGAGCATGTAATAAGCAGGATAAAGGGGAACCAGTAGATGTGGTGTAATTTGGATTTCTAATAGGCATTCATTAATTTACCATGTAAAAGATTACTACTCAAGATAAGAGCTCATGGCGTTGGGATAATATATTAGCATGGATAGAGGGTTGACTTTTTTTTATTTAAGGGCTCGGCCCAGCATTTATTGCCCATCCCTAATTGCCCCCTTGAGAAGGTGGGGGTGAGCTGCCTTCTTGAGCCACTGCAGTCCATGTGGTGTAGGTACACCCACAGTGCTGTTAGGGAGGGAGTTCCAGGATTTGGACCCAGCGACAGTGAAGGAACAGCCGATATATTTCCAAGTCAGGATGGTGAGTGGCTTGGAGGGGAACTTCCAGGTGGTGGTGTTCCCCATGTGTCTGCTGCCCTTGTCCTTCTAGATGGTAGTGATCGTGGGTTTGGAAGGTGCTGTCTAAGGAGCCTTAGTGAGTTGCTGTAGTGCATCTTGTAGATGGTACACACACTGCTGCTACTGTGCGTCGGTGGTGGAGGGAGTGAACGTTTGTGGATGGGGTACCAATCAAACGGGGCTGCTTTGTCCCGGACAGTGTCAACAGAAAATAGCGAGTTATGATAAAAGAATCATTTTCAGGAATCAGTGCTGGGGTTTTAGCTATTTATGATCTATGTTAATGACTTGGATGAAGGGGCTGAAAGTATTGTAGCCAAATTTGCTGACAATACAAAATAGGTGGGAAATCAAATTGTGAGGGCTTCAAAGGGATGTAGTGAGTGGGAAAAAAATTGGCAGGTGGAGCATAATGTGGGAAAATGTGAGGTTGTCCGCTTGAAGAATAGAAAAACAGAATATTCTTTAAATGGAGTGAGACTGCAGAATCAGGAGGTACAGAGGGAGCTGGGTGTCCTCAGTGAATAATTAGGAAGGCAAATGGAATCATGGCCTTTATTGCAAGAGAAATGGAGTATAAAAGTTGGGAGGTCTTGTTACAAGTGTACATGAGCATTGGTGGGACCAAACCTATTGTACTGTGTCCAGTTTTGGTCTCCTTATTTAGAGGAGGATATTTGCATTGGAAACAGTTCGGAGAAGGTTCATCCGGCCGATTCCTGGGATGAAGGGGGGTTTCTCTTATCTATAGCTCTTGGGGCGAAAGGGATCAAAGGGTATGGGGAGAAAGCGGGAGCAGGCTAATTGAGTTGGCTGATCAGCCATGATCATTATGAATGGTGGAGCAGGCTCAAAGGGCTGAATGGCCTCCTCCTGCTCCTAGTTTCTATGTTTCTATAAGGAAAGGCTGAGCAGGTTGGGCCTACACTCATTAGAGATTAGAAGAATGAGAGGAGCTCTTATTGAAACATATAAGATCATGAGGGTGGAGGGCTTGATGGATTAGATGCTGAGAGGATGTTTGCCCTTGTGAGGACATATTTTTAGAATAAAGGTTCTCCCATTTAAGACAGAAATGAGGAGGAATTTCTTCTCTCAGTGTGTCGGTTAGTGTTTGGAATTCCCTTCCCCAGAGAGCATTGGAGGCTGGATCACTGAATATATTCAAGGCTGAGTTAGACAGATTTCTGATCGAAGAGGGGTTCTGGCAGGAAACCGGTCATGATCAGATCAGCCATGATTTTATTGAATGGTGCAGCAGGTTTGAGGGGCTGAGCAGCCCTACTCCTAATTCTTAGGTTCTTAGAGTGTTGGCAGGGAATGACAAAAGATATTAAATCCAGCCCAGAGCACAGAAAAAGGATATTGAGCCCAACTGATCAGCGCCAGTATTTATCCTCCGCATGAGTTGCTTCCCACTCTAGAACTCACCCTTCAGCATAACCTTCCAAAGGGTTCAGTCTAAGAAATGTAAGACTCTCTCACGGTGTTGGATAGATCTCAGTCATAGACTAGGTACAGCACAGAAGGAGGCCATTTGGCCTGGTGAATCTGTGTTGGCTGTCTGCCAGAAAAACTCAGCAAGTTCTGGCTATGCCCGTAGTCTTACAAGTATTTTCCCTCAGGTGCTTATCCAATTCCTTTTGGAATGACATGATTGAATCTGCCTCCACTCGCTCTCACACAGCACATTCCAGATCTTAATGACTCGCTGTTTAGAAAGATTCTTTTGTGTCCTCTTGTTCCCAGCCCTTCTGCCAACAGGAACAGTTTCTCCCTATCAACTCTGTCCAGACCCCTCATGATTTTGAACACCTTCATCAAATCAGCTCTCAACCTTTCTTCCTCTAAGGAAAGCGACCCCTAACTTCTCCAGTCCATCCACTCAACTGAAATCCCTCATCACTGGATATATTCTCGTAAATGTCTCTTTGTGAATTGGACACAACACTCCAGTTGAGACCAAACAGGTGTTTCATAAAGTTTCACCATAAACGTTCATGCTTTTGTAGTCTACACAACTATTTATAACATCCAGGGGTTCCCCTAAGCCTTATTAATCGCTTTCTCAACCTGCCCTGCTAGCTTCAATGGTTGGTCTACATATACCCCTAGGCCCCTCTACTCCTGCCTCTGCTCTTTCGAATTGTACACTTATAATTTCTATTGCCCTCCTTCACTACTCCTCCCAAAAGCTATCACTTCACTCTTCTCTGCATTAAATTTCATCAGCCATGTATCTGCCCTTTCCACCAGCTTGTCCATGTCATCTTGATGTCAACCACTATCCTCCTCACAGTTCGCAATACTTCCAAGTTTTGTGCCATCTGAAAACTTTGAAATTTTACGCCCTGGACTCAAAGTTATTAATACAAATCAGGAAAAGCAGGGATCCTAATACCGACCCCTGGGGAGCCCCACCATGTACCTTCCTCCAGTTCGAAAACAGCCGTTCACCACAATTCTCTGTTTACTATCACTCAGGGAACAGTCAGATCCCTACTGCCACTGTCCCTTTATATTCCATGAGCTTTAACTTTGCTGACAAGCTTGATATATGGCACTTTATCAAAGACTCGTTGGACATCCATGTATACCAAATGTCAGTCACATTACCCCCAACAACCCCTCCCGCTATCTCATCAAAATACACAACTTAGTTAAACACAATTCACCACCAACAGACCCATGCTGGCAGCAGTGTTGATTGAGTTGATGTTGTTAGCCTTTATTTCAAAGGAATGGGGTATGAAAATAGGGAAGTTTTGCTAAAACTATACAAGGCACTAGTTAGACCACACCTAGAATACTGTAAACAGTCTTGGTCCCCTTATCTAAGGAAACATATACTGGCATTGGAGGCAGTCCAGAGAAGGTTCACTAGGCTGATCCTGGGTATGGAGGGACTTTCTTATGAGGAGAGGTTGAGTAGGTTGGGCCTGTACTCATTGGGGTTTAGAAGAATGAGAGGTGACCTTATTGAAACATATAAGATTCTTACGGAGCTTGACAGGGTAAATGCTAAGAGGTTGTTTCTCCTTGTGGGAGAGTCTAGGACCAGAGGGCATGATCACAGAGTGAGGGGTCACCCATTTAAGACAGAGGCAAGAAGGAATTTCTTCTCTCTGAGGGTAGTGAATCTGTGGAATTCTTTACTGCAGAGGACTGTAGAGGCTGGGTCGTTAAGTATATTCAAGGCTGAGATAGACAGGTTTTTAATCAGTAAGGGAATCAAGGGTTATGGGGGAAAGGCAGGAAAGTGGAGTTGAGGATTATCAGATCAGCCATGGTCCCATTGAACGGAGAAGCAGAGACGAGGGGCCGAATGGCCTCCTTCTGCTCCTATGTCTTATGGACTTTCTGGTGAATGATGAGTTAATATTGGCTGGTGGATGATGAGTTCATATTGCCGCTGGTTAATGATGAGTTGATGTTGACCCGCTGGTGGATGATGAGTTCATATTGCGTCTGGTTAATGATGGGTTAATGTTGACCCTCTGGTGGATGATGAGTTCATACTGCGGCTGGTTAATGATGAGTTGATGTTGACCCTCTGGCGGATGATGAGTTCATATCGCGGCTGGTTAATGATGGGTTAATGTTGATCCTCTGGTGGATGATGAGTTCATGTTGCCTCTGGTTAATGATGAGTTGATGTTGACCCTCTGGTGGATGATGAGTTTATATTGCCTCTGATTAATGATCAGTTGATGTTGACCCTCTGGTGGATGATGAGTTTATATTGCCTCTGGTTAATGATGGGTTGATGTTGACTCTCTGGTGATCGATGAGTCGATGTTAACTCTGGTGTTGGCTTTCTGGTGAGGAATGAGTTAATGTTCTTGGTTGGAGGTTGTTTTGGTTTCACCGAGAGCCACGATCATGCAGTCGCTTCGTGTCCTTTGCAGGGATTGGCTGCTGAGCCGCGAGCAGGCGCCTGCTGATTGGAGGGACAGCGCCGTTCACGTGGGCTGCACGCGCGCGCCGCCCGGGTGTCAGTTCCATGCTTTGTTACACAAAGTTTTTGGGGGAATCCCCGGAAGTTGCGGGTTCGCCGCCGGCCGGAGCCGGAGTCTGAGCCCCGAGCCGCTGTGTGTGCCCCCCCGGGGTGGGGGGGTGCGGAATCTCCCCCTGTGTGATCCCTCAGGGTGGGGCTCTTCCTTTGTCCTTGCTCCACTTGCGGGATATCTGTGAATCTGCCCTTGAGTCACCAACTCGCACTGAGTGTGCAACACACCCTCAAAAGTGTTTTATTATTATTATTACAGATATATTCATTCCTGGGATGGGGGCATGGCTGGCATGACTGTTGCCCATCCCGAATTGCGCTTCGCATAAGCAGCTAAGGAACAGGAGTAGACCATTCAGCCCATCCAGTCTGTCCCGTCACTCAATACCATCATGGCTAATCTTGGGCTTGGACCCCATTTTCCACCCCACCCCCCCTCCCCCCCGCTCCCCATATCCCCTAATTCCCCGAGATACCAAAAATCTGCCTGTCCCAGCCTTAAACGGGCGTAGCTTCCCTCTTGAGCCGCTGCAGTCCCTGTGGTGTAGGTACACCCACCGTGCTGTTAGGGAGGGAGTTCCAGGATTTGGACCCAGCGACAGTGAAGGAACGGCCAATATATTTCCAAGTCAGGATGGTGAGGGGCTCAGAGGGGAACTTCCAGGTGGTGGTGTTCCCCATGTGTCTGCTGCCCTTGTCCTTCTAGATGGTAGTGGTCATGGGTTTGGAAGGTGCTGTCTAAGGAGCCTTGGTGAGTTGCTGCAGTGCATCTTGTAGATGGTACACACACTGCTGCTACTGTGCGTCGGTGGTGGAGGGAGTGAATGTTGAAGGTGGTGGGTGGAATGTTATCTTCTGCTGAAACACTCATCCCTGCCTTTGTTACCGCCACACATGGCTATTCCAATGCTCCTCCTCACACATTCAAACATCCCTCATCCTAGACACACTGAAAAACCTGCTGTCCCACAACCGAACTCGCACCAATTCAACCTTCACCTCGCCAAGCTCACTGACCAATACAGGCTCCCAGCCCAGCAACCAGTCACTTTTAAAATTCTCGTTCCTGATTTCAAATCTCTCTCCATGTTCTTCACCTCTTCCCTATCTCTGTAACCTCCTCCAGCCCCTACACCCCTCCATATCTCTGTAACCTCCTCCGGCCTCTACATCCCTCCCTATCTCTGTAACCTCCTCCAGCCCCTACACCCCTCCATATCTCTGTAACCTCCTCCGGCCTCTACATCCCTCCCTATCCCTGTAATCTCTTCCAGCCCCTACACCCCTCCCTATCTCTGTAACCACCTCCAGCCTCTACATCCCTCCCTATCTCTGTAACCTTTTCCAGCCCCTACACCCCTCCCTATCACTGTAACCACCTCCAGTTGCTATTCTCCTTCTCTATCTCTGTAACCTCTTCACCTCCTCCAACTCTCCCTATCTGTGAACTCCTCCAGCCCCTACACCCCTCCCTACCTTGTAACCCCCTCCAGCCCCTACACCACGCCCTATGTCTGTAACCCCCTTCAGCCCCTACACCAATCCCTGTTTCTGTAACATCCACCAGCCCCTACACCCCTCCCTATCTCTGTAACCACCTCCAGCCCCTACAACCCTCTGAGATTTCTGCGCTCCCCTAATTCTGGCCTCTGGAGCATCCCCCGATTCCCATCGCTCCACCATTGGCGGCCGTGCCTTCAGCTGCCTGGGGTCCTAAGCTCTGGAATTCCCTCCCTAAACCTCTCCGCCTCCCTCTCTCTCCCTCCCTCCCTCCATCTCTCTCTCCTTCCTTTAAGAAGGTACTTAAAAGTTCCCTCTTTGACCTGTCCCTAATATCTCCGTATGTGGCTTGCTGTTATATTTTGCTTCAGAATATTGTGAAGTGTCCAGGGACATTTCACTGTATTAAAGGTGTTAGAAAAAGCTAAGTTGTGGATGTGCATGTTTTGAGGCTGCATTTATTGTACAGTAGACTGCTGCATTGTACAAAGTACACACAGTCCTCCACGAAGTGGATCTGTGAAACCACAGAACCTATAGTGGGGGATGGTGAAGAGGGAACACAATGTTCTTCCTGTTTACAATCTGCAGACGTTTTTGAGATTGAGATACTGAAAGGTTAAGCCTCAGCTTTAACACATGACCTCTAGTAACATAGGAAACTGAAAAATGCCTTCCCTTTGCAGATTCTCAATTTAACTGGGCTACTCGCAACACTGGATGGAACCTGATCCTGGTCCAAATTACAGAAAGAGTCCAGAACAATTCTATGCCCCCTGAAGATCGACCGTAACCAGTCCTTGTCTGCGTGTCCCCACCGAGACCGATTGTAACCAGTCCTTGTCTGTGTCCCCACCGAGACCGATTGTAACCAGTCCTCATCACCCTCACCCACTCCCGCCAAAACCACCTGTAACCAGTCTGCATCCCCGAAGCTGACTGTAACCAGTCTGTAACAAACCTCTCCCACTCCAGCGGGGAACATGGCCTTTCCTTTCTGGTTGTGTTGATACCTACACATGAGTCAATGTGAGTGATAGCCCCATTCTCTGATTATGCAGCTTTTACTGCCAGTCTTGTCCTGACCTGTTTACTCACGGTGCTTTCACCATAGCCTCGAAGCCACTCCCTAGAATGAAAGCAGCATCAGATATCGAGTCCGGTGCAAGAAGCTGTAGAGGTTGCAGAGTTTCTGGGAATAGTGACAGACTCTGGGGAAAACTGAATCACCTGAACAAATAAGGGCCTTTCCAGGAGTAAGGCCTGACTCAGAATTCCCCATGAATCAAAATGTGTTCCCATTCTGCGAACAGTTTTGCTTTCAACACCTGTTTGAACACATCGCCCTCCCTGTACAAATTCCCCCTCCCTATACAGACCCTCACTCTGTACAGACCCTCCCCAAACCTCCCTCCCTATACAGACCCTCATTCTCTGTACAGACCCTCACTCTGTACAGACCCTCCCCAAACCTCCCTCCCTATTCAGACCCTCAATCTCTGTACAGCCCCTCACTCTGTACAGACCCTCCCTATACAGAGATAAAAACAAAAAAACTGCGGATGCTGGAAATCCAAAACAAAAACAGAATTACCTGGAAAAACTCAGGAGGGGGGGTGGCGTGGGGGGGGGGGTGGGGGACCCTTTTGGGGACATAGTCTCAGGAGGGGGGGTGGGGGACCCTTTTGGGGACATAGTCTCAGGAGGGGGGGTGGGGGACCCTTTTGGGGACATAGTCTCAGGAGGGGGGGTGGCGTGGGTTTGGAAGGTGCTGTCTAAGGAGCTTCAGTGGGTTCCTGTATGGAGTGTGAGAGTCTGTACAGGGAGGAAGGGTTAAGCGGGGTCTGTACAAAGAGTGAGGGTCTGTACAGGGATGGAGGTTTGCGGAAGGTCTGTACAGAGTGAGGTTCTGTATAGAGTGTGAGGGTCTGTATAGGGAGGGAGGTTTGGGGAGGGTCTGTACAGAGTGAGGGGCTGTACAGAGAGTGAGGGCAGCATCGGCGGAGAAGAAAAGAGTTGACGTTTCGAGTCCTCATGACCCTTCGACAGAACAGATATACAGACCTATACAGACCCTCACTCTCTGTACAGCCCCTCACTCTGTACAGACCTTCACTCTGTACAGACCTTCACTCTGTACAGACCCTCCCCAAACCTCCCTCCCTATACAGACCCTCACTCTCTGTACAGACCCTCACTCTGTACAGACCCTCCCCAAACCTCCCTCCCTATACAGACCCTCACTCTCTGTACAGCCCCTCACTCTGTACAGACCCTCCCCAAACCTCCCTCCCTATACAGACCCTCACACTCTATACAGAACCTCACTTTGTACAGACCTTCCGCAAACCTCCATCCCTGTACAGACCCTCACTCTCTGTACAGACCCTCATCTGTATAGACCTTCCCCAAACCTCCCTCCCTATACAGACCCTCACTCTGTACAGACCCTCACTCTGTACAGACCCTCCCCAAACCTCCCTCCCTATACAGACCCTCACACTCTGTACAGACCCCGCTTAACCCTTCCTCCCTGTACAGACTCTCACACTCCATACAGGAACCCACTGAAGCTCCTTAGACAGCACCTTCCAAACCCACGACCGTTACCATCTAGAAGGACAAGGGCAGCAGACACATGGGGAACACCACCACCTGGAAGTTCCCCTCCGAGCCCCTCACCATCCTGACTTGGAAATATATCGGCCGTTCCTTCACTGTCGCTGGGTCCAAATCCTGGAACTCCCTCCCTAACAGCACAGTGGGTGTACCTACACCACAGGGACTGCAGCGGTTCAAGAAGGCAGCTCACCCACCACCTTCTCAAGGGGCAATTAGGGATGGGCAATAAATGCCGGGTTAGCCAGAGACACCCACATTCCATGAATGAATAAATAATAAAATCACACTCAGGCTCAAAATTATTCTCCCATACATCTGTAACCCAGTGAGAGTCAGTGTGTGTGGGACCCGTACCCCAGTGAGAGTCAGTGTGTGTGGGACCCGTACCCCAGTGAGAGTCAGTGTGTGTGGGACCCGTACCCCAGCGAGAGTCAGTATATGTGGAACTGTACCCCAGTGAGAGTCAGTGTGTGTGGGACCCGTACCCCAGTGAGAGTCAGTGTGTGTGAGACCTGTACCCCAGTGAGAGTCAATGTGTGTGAGACCCGTACCCCAGTGAGAGTCAGTGTGTGTGGGACCCGTACCCCAGCGAGAGTCCGTATATGTGGAACTGTACCCCAGTGAGAGTCAGTGTGTGTGGGACCCGTACCCCAGTGAGAGTCATTGTGTGTGTGGGACTGTACCCGAGTGAGAATCAGTGTGTGTGGGACCCTTACCCCAGTGAGAGTCAGTGTGTGTGGGACCCGTACCCGAGTGAGAGTCAGTGTGTGTGGCACCCGTACCCCAGTGAGAGTCAGTGTATGTGGGACACGTATCCCAGTGAGAGTCAGTGTGTGTGGGACCCGTACCCCAGTGAGTGTCAGTGTGTGTTGGACCCGTACCCCAGTGAGAGTCAGTATATGTGGAACTGTACCCCAGTGAGAGTCAGTGTGTGTGGGACCCGTACCCCAGTGAGAGTCATTGTGTGTGTGGGACTGTACCCGAGTGAGAATCAGTGTGTGTGGGACCCTTACCCCAGTGAGAGTCTGTGTGTGTGGGACCCGCACCCGAGTGAGAGTCAGTGTGTGTGGCACCCGTACCCCAGTGAGAGTCAGTGTATGTGGGACACGTATCCCAGTGAGAGTCAGTGTGTATGGGACCCGTACCCCAGTGAGAGTCAGTGTGTGTGGGACCTGTACCCCAGTGAGAGTCATTGTGTGTGTGGGACTGTCCCCCAGTGAGAGTCAGTGTGTGTGGAACTGTACCCCAGTGAAAGTCAGTGTGTGTGGGACTGAAACTAGGGAACAGTCAAAGTCTTCAGGAGGGGAGAATATGGAGCAAATAATTGGCTGTGAGCTGAATTAGCTGAAGGTTATTGTATGATTGCAAATGTGAGGTGTATCGTGTGTAATCCGTGTCCATATGTCTGCGTGCGTGTGCCAGTCTGTCCGTCTATGTGGTATGCCCATGCATGTCTATGTGGTGTGTCCACATGTGTCTGTGTGGTATCCCCATGCGTGTCTGTGTGGTATGCCCATGCGTGTCTGTGTGGTATGCCCATGCGTGACTGTGTGGTATGCCCATGCGTGACTGTGTGGTATGCCCATGCGTGTCTGTGTGGTATGCCCATGCGTGTCTGTGTGGTATGCCCATGCGTGATTGTGTGGTATGCCCATGCATGTCTGTGTGATATGCCCATGCGTGATTGTGTGGTATGCCCATGCGTGATTGTGTGGTATGCCCATGCATGTCTGTGTGGTATGCCCATGCGTGATTGTGTGGTATGCCCATGCGTGATTGTGTGGTATGCCCATGCGTGTCTGTGTGGTATGCCCATGCGTGTCTGTGTGGTATGCCCATGCGTGACTGTGGTATGTCCATGCATGTTTGTGTTGTGTGTCCTTGTAGTGTTTCCGTGTGTCTGTGTGGCGTGTCCGTGTGGTGTGTCTGTGTGTCTGTGTGGCGTGTCCGTGTGGTGTGTCCGTGTGTCTGTGTGGTGTACGTGTGGTGTGTCCGTGTGTCTGTGTGGTGTACATGTGGTGTGTCTGTGTGGCGTGTCTGTGTGGTGTGTCCATGTGGTGTGTCCATGTGTTTGTGTGGTGTGTCTGTGTCTGTGTGTCCGTGTGGTGTGTCCGTGTGGTGTGTCCATGTGTTTGTGTGGTGTGTCTGTGTCTGTGTGTCCGTGTGGTGTGTCTGTGTGGTGTGTCACTGTCTGTGTGTGTGGTTTTGTGAATAACTGTAGGTGCAATCTGCCAGTGAATGGGCAGATAGGAAAGTGAATCATTGAAAGAATGGAGCTTGTTACTTTCTGTTCACCTTGCTGGGAAATAAGTGGCTCACAGCTCACCACTAATTCAGCTGTGTTTCTTGCAACAACTTGTGCTGTCTGTATCGAGGGTTAGGGGTGGGAGGTTGGCGGAGAGACTGGATCCTTTTGTCTGGGGGTAGACTGGTCTTTCCATCTCAGGTTGGGGACCAGATCACACCATTTCAGGATGCATACCGGATCTCTCAGGGAGACTGGATATGTCCCTGTCTCATGAGGGCAGGATCACCGTATGGAAGAGACTGGATTTCTCATTCTCGGGGGAGACCGGATCTCCATATACCTGCGGATGGATCCCCCGTCTCGCCAGGAGACTGGATCCTCCCCGTCTCGCCGGGAGACTGGATTCCCCCCCACCCAACCGTCTCGCCGGGAGACTGGAACCACTACCCCCGTCTCGCCGGGAGACTGGATCCCCCCACCCCCGTCTCGCCGGGAGACTGGATCCCCCCCGTCTCAGTTGGATTTTAGATCCCACTTTCTTGGGGTTGACTGGATCCCTCTGTCGGGTGTGTGACTGGAAGTCTTCACCCTGAGGGAGAGTGGGCGTCTGTCTTGGGTTGGGGGGCAATTGCAAGGGATGTGACTCCGTCTCGGGGGGCGGGGAAGGGGAGACGTCTCCGTCTTGGGGGGCAGGGAAGGGGAGACATCTCTGTCTCGGGGGGGCGGGGAAGGGGAGACGTCTCCATCTCGGGGGTCGGGGCAGGGGAGACGTCTCCATTTCGGGGGGGTGGGGAAAGGGAGACATCTCCGTCTCGGGGTCGGGACAGGGGAGACGTCTCCGTCTCGGGGGGCGGGGAAGGGGAGACGTCTCCATCTCGGGGGGCGGGGAAGGGGAGACGTCTCCATCTCGGGGGGCAGGGAAGGGGAGACGTCTCTGTCTCGGGGGGGGGCGGGGGGCGGGGAAGGGGAGACATCTCCGTCTCGGGGCAGGGGAGACATCTCCGTCTCGGTGGTCGGGGGAAGGGAGACGTCTCCGTCTCGGGGCGTGGAGCAGGGGAGACGTCTCCGTCTCGGGGCGTGGAGCAGGGGAGACATTTCCGTCTCGGGGCAGGGGAGAAGTCTCCGTCTTGGGGGGCGGGGCAGGGGAGACGTCTCAGTCTCGGGGGTCGGGGGAGGGGAGACGTCTCCGTCTCGGGGGTCGGGGCAGGGGAGACATCTCAGTCTCGGGGCAGGGGAGACGTCTCTGTCTTGGGGCAGGGGAGACGTCTCTGTCTTGGGGAGGCGGGGAAGGGGAGATGTCTCCGTCTCGGGGGTCGGGGGAGGGGAGATGTCTCCGTCTCGGGGCGTGGAGCAGGGGAGACGTCTCCATCTCGGGCGTCGGGGCAGGGAAGACGTCTCCGTCTCGGGGGTTGGGGCAGGGGAGATGTCTCCGTCTCGGGGGTCGGGGGAGGGGAGATGTCTCCGTCTCGGGGCGTGGAGCAGGGGAGACGTCTCCGTCTCGGGGGTCGGGGCAGGGGAGACGTCTCCGTCTCGGTGGGTGGAGCAAAGCGGATCTCTCCATTCTGGGGAGATTTGAATATGGGAAAGCAGAGTTTTGGATTGGCTCAAGTTTCTCTGGAGGTGAAAAATGATAAGGCGGCAAACAGAATATTCGCAGGCAGAGGGAACAATGCCCAGGTAACAGTTTCAGCAGCTGAGGAGTTGAGGCAGGTGTACTGCTTGTTTGATGTACTCATATTGTCAATGTGAGCTCTCCCTCTATACTGTCCACGAAAAACACACTCAGAGCAGATCCAATACCCGATGGGTATGAAATATCTGCCCTGGGAGTGTTTGATGGGGACAGTGTAGAGGGAGCTTTACTCTGTATCTAACCCCGTGCTGTACCTGTCCTGGGAGTGTTTGATGGGGACAGTGTAGAGGGAGCTTTACTCTGTATCTAACCCCGTGCTGTACCTGTCCTGGGAGTGTTTGATGGGGACAGTGTAGAGGGAGCTTTACTCTGTATCTAACCCTGTGCTGTACCTGCCCTGGGAGTGTTTGATGGAGAAGTGTAAAAGGTGCTTTACTCTGTGTCTAACCCCATGCTATATCTGTCGTGTTAGTGTTTGATGGAGACGGTGTAGAGGGAGCTTTACTCTGTATCTAAGCCCGTGCTGTACCTGTTGTGAGTGTGTTTGATGTTGAGACAGATATGGTGTTCCCTTCCACAATACTCGTGATAAGTTTGGTTTGCAGTTAGAAGCTGAAGTCAACTGTTTATCAGCAACATTCTGTCCTGTTCCTAGTGGGCGTGGCTTCGATGACACTCGGCTGATATATGGTACACCAACTACTGGAGCTTTTGCACGTATCAAATGCCAAAGTACAGCTAAGTGACTGAGAGCAGTAAACAGCCAGCAACTGCTGGCAGTTAGGAATGTTTGCTCCGGGTGAGGGGGATGGGGTGGGAAAGGAGCTGAGATCAGCTCTCCATAAATAAATGACTGTGGTCTGGGACTTGCCAGAGCATTGTCAACTCTTTCGGTTTCACAACCCCTCTGTCGGAACTGCAGAGTTCACAGAACACAGGGCACGACACATACTTTAAACATTACATAGATAATGAGAGGGATGCTACAGCAGGATTTGGAAGCATCGACGAACAGCAGGGTGACAGAATTTGAAAATGGAGGTCTTGCCAGGCCAGCGTGGGTCACGGGGGGTGAGGGGTTGGCTGATGGGTGAACGGTGGTGGTGGGGGGTGTCGCTGTGAGTTAGGAACAGTGGGGGGGGGGCGGTGGGGGGGGGTGCAACGGCAGAGTTTAGTCGCAGAGAGTGAAATGTGTTGTAGGGAGGGTGGGGCGGCGGTGCAGAGGTCGTAGTTTGGAGTGCATTCCGAAGGTCGCGATTACTTGGGCGAGGGTTTCAGCAGTGGTTGAATTCAGGCTGGGGCAGAGGTCAGGCAGTATTACGGAGGTGGAAATCAGTGATGGTGCCAATATGAGGCAGAAGCTCATCTCGAGGTCAAGTACCACACGAAGGCTGTGAACAGCCTGGCTTGGCCTCAGACAGTTGCCATAAGACCATAAGACATAGGAGCAGAAATTAGGCCATTCGGCCCATCGAGACTGCTCTGCCATTCAATCATGGCTGATAGGTTTCTCAACCCCATTCTCCCGCCTTCTCCCCATAACCTTTGATCCCCTCTCCAATCAGGAACCTATCTATCTCGGTCTTAAATACACTCAATGACCTGGCCTCCACACCCTTCTGTGGCAATGAATTCCATAGATTCACCACTCTCTGGCTAAAGAAGTCTCTCCAAGAAGTTGCCAGAGAGACGGACAGAGTCAGCTGCTTGGGAACGCGGTCTGCAGGGTTGGGGGGGATGGTGAGGGGGGGGTGGTGGTGGGTGGGCAAACCGAAAACAATGGCTTCAGTCTCCCCGATATTTCCTTGGAGGAAATTTCTGCTCATCCAGGACTATTGAGCAGCTTAGAGTGGGAGGCGAGAGAGGTCGTGGCGAAATAGAGTGGGGCGCCGGGCAGGTCGACAGTTCCGAGGGGGGTGGGGGGAGGAGGGTTAGCAAGAGATGGTGTCACTGAGAGACAGCCTGTAGATGTGGAAGAGGGCAAGGGTTGGGGGGGGCAGTGGGTAGATCTTTGAGGGAACACCAGAGATATAAACAAACAACTGTTGGAGATCAACAACAGACGTGTGCAATGAATATTTAACTGACTGTGCTAAAGGTTATTTATTTATTGATAGCTCCTTTCACCAGGGTAACTGAGAGAGAAAAGGCCAGCACCCAGATCGCCATCCAGTTCACTCACACACACACACCAGGCCGGAGTGGTACGCTCCATGGGAAATTCGGCTAACCAGCCAAAGGACCATTCACTTCCAGCGTGACCGGACAATCCCAGCAGCGTGTAAGGCCGGAAAACACCACCCAAGGCTTCGGAGCTTCAGCGCAAACTCGTGGCTCAATGCAGCCATTATTCCATCCTTCTCCCACTCCGCACTACCCCTCACATCTTCCCCTCTCCTCCCCTCCCATCCCTTCCCCTTCCATCTTCTCATCCCAGCTTTCATCCAAACATGGACCTAGGAACTGAAAGAGGTGAGGCAAGAGTGCCTGCCCTTGGCATTAACTCAAGGTAGCATTCAATCCGGGTTGGATTTGTCCTGGGCAATTTTCCACATAGCCGGGTAGATGCCAGCGTTGTAGCTGTACTGGAACAGCTTGGCTAGGGGCACAGCAAGTCCTGGAACACAAGTCTTCAGTACTATTGCTGGAATGTTGTCAGGGCCCATAGCCTTTGCAGTATCCAGTACCTTCAGCTGTTTCTTGATATCATGTGGAGTGAATCAAATTGGCTGAAGACTGACATCTGTGATGCTGGGGACTTCCAGAGGAGGCCGAGATGGATCATCCACTCGGCACTTCTGGCTGAAGTTTGTAGCAAATGCTTCAGCCTTATCTTTGGCACTGATGTGCTGGGCTCCCCCAGCATTGATGATGGGGATATTTGTGGAGCCTCCTCCTCCAGAGAGTTGTTTAATTGTCCAACACCATTCACAACTGGATGTGGCAGGGCAGCAGAGCTTAGCACAGTTTGGGTTCCGCCAGGGCCACTCAGCTCCTGACCCCATTACAGCCTTGGTTCAAACATGGACAGAAGATCTGAACTCCCGAGGTGAGATGAGAGTGACTGCCCTTGACATCGAGGCAGCATTTGGCCGAGTGTGGCATCAAGGAGCCCCAGCAAAACTGGAGTCAATGGGAATCAGGGGGAAAACTCTCCACTGGTTGGAGTCATACCCAGCACAAAGGAAGATGGTTGTGGTTGTTGGAGGTCAGTCATCTCAGCTCCAGGACATCACTGCAGGAGTTCCTCAGGGTAGTGTCCTCGGCCCAACCATCTTCAGCTGCTTCATCAATGACCTTCCTTCCATCATAAGGTCAGAAGTGGGGATGTTCACTGATGATTGCACAATGTTCAGCACCATTCGCGACTCCTCAGATACTGAAGCAGTCCATGTCCAAATGCAGCAAGACCTGGACAATATCCAGGCTTGGGCTGACAAGTGGCAAGTAACATTCACACCACACAAGTGTCAGGCAATGACCACCTCCAACAAGAGAGAATCTAATCATCGTCCCTTGACACTCAGTAACATTACCATCACTGAATCCTCCACTATCAACATCCTGGAAAAAGCCATTGACCAGGAACTGAACTGGACCAGCCATATAAATACTGCGGCTACAAGAGCAGGTCAGAGGCTGGGAATCCTACAGTGAGTAACTCACCTCCTGACTCCCCAAAACCTGTCCACCATCTACAAGGCACAAGTCAGGAGTGTGATGGAATACTCCCCACTTGCCTGGGTGAGTGCAGCTCCCACAACACTCAAGAAACTCGACACCGTCCAGGACAAAGCAGCCCTGCTTGATGGGCACCCCATCCATAAACATTCACTCCCTCCACCACCGACGCTCAGTAGCAGCAGTGTGTGTACCATCTACAAGATGCACTGCAGGAACTCACCAAGGCTCCTTAGACAGCACCTTCCAAACCCACGACCACTACCATCTAGAAGGACAAGGGCAGCAGACACATGGGGAACACCACCACCTGGAAGTTCCCCTCCGAGACACTCACCATCCTGACTTGGAAATATATCGGCCGTTCCTTCACTGTCACTGGGACCAAATTATGGAACTCCCTCCCTAACAGCACGGTGGGTGTACCTACACCACAGGGACTGCAGCTGTTCAAGAAGGCAGCTCACCACCACCTTCTCAAGGGGCAATTAGGGATGGGCAATAAATGCTGGCCTAGCCAATGAAGCCCATATTCCGCGAATTAATTTTTTAAAAATCTGATCCATTGGTTGTGGAACAGCTTAACTCTGTCTGTCGCATATTGCTTATGCTGTTTGACACACAAGTAGTCCTGTGTTGTAGCTCCACCAGGTTGACACCTCATTTTTAGGTATGCCTGGTGCTGCTCCTGGCATGTCCTCCTGCACTCTTCATTGAACCAGGGTTGATCCCCTGGCTTGATGGTAATGGTAGAGTGGGAGGTATGCTGGGCCATGAGGTTACAGATTTGGTTGCGTACAATTCTGCTGCTGCTGATGGCCCACAGCACCTCATGGAGGCCCAGTCTTGAGTTGCTAGATCTGTTTGAAATCTATCCCATTTAGCACGGTGGTAGTGCCACACAACATGATGGAGGGTATCCTCAGTGTGAAGGTGGGACTTCGTCTCCACAACGACTGTGCAGTGATCACTCCTACCGATACTGTCATGGACAGATGTATCTGTGACAGGCAGGTTGGTGAGGATCAAGTGTGTTTTTCCCTCTTGTTGGTTCCCTCACCACCTGCAGACCCAGTTTAGCAGCTGCATCCTTTAGGACTCGGCCAGCTCGGTCAGTAGTGGTGCTACCGAGCCACTCTTGGTGATGGACATTGAAGTCCCCCACCCAGAGTACATTCTGTGCCCTTGCCACCCTCAGTGTTCCCTCCAAGTGGTGTTCATCATGGAGGAGCACAGATTTATCAGCAGTGAAGGGTGGGGGGGGGAAGCTGGAAATGCAGAAATTTAAATGGCTTTAAGTTTACAGAGGGTAGAATGAGGGCAACCAGTGAGGAATGCATTAAATTACTCAACTTTAGAGGCAACAAGGGGGTGGATGAGGGTTTCAGGGTCAGAATCGGGTGGGGGAGATGCCGGTGTGGCAGAGCTGGGTGTTGGCAGGGTACCTGTGAAAGCCAATGCCATGCCTACGGACAATGTTGCCAAGGGGTAGCGTGCCGATGGAGAAATAGGAGGGGGGGTGGTCAGAGGGAGACAGGTCGAGAAGGACAAGGAGGGAGAGACTACCTTTGTCCCAGTTGCTTCAGATGTCAGTAGTGACATTGACAAGAGCTGCATCAGAACCCGATTGGAGGGATTCAAACCCGGGAGTCCCGGGAAAGCTCGGCATGGATTTGGGAAGCGGCCACACACTTCAAGGACATTGGAGTGGAAGGGGAGGTCGGGACTTGAATGGACGGAGGTCTCGAGGGTTGGGGTTTTTTTATTGAGGAGGGGGTGATGATGGCCGACTTAGAGAGAGGGAGGGACAACACCTGAAGAGAGAGAGAGACGTTTACAATAGCGGCTAACATGGGGCAGTGGGGGGTATTGGGTGGTTAGCAGTTTAGTGGGAATAGGATCGAGGGAGCTGGGTCACGTTGGCAAGGTGAACTCAGGGAGGGGGGGGGGAGATAGGAAGGAGGCTGGGGAAAGATGGGAGTTCAGGGCTGGGGAAAGTGGGGGATGTTTGGATGACCTGGTGGGCAAGGGAGAGGCAGCCGATGGTTCACGGAGGTGGAGAAAATCCGAGGAAGTCCGTGGGGTGCTCACTATTATTGTTGGAAGTGAGTGTGGAGACGACAGGGTTTAATTCAGGAATGGTCTGCAATCAATGGCCAACATTTCAGTGCAAACAGCATCCCCTGTTGGGTTGGCCAGGGAGACTCGAGCAGTTCACTGAGCATTGTAACCAAGCGCCCTCTGCCCACCGATCCTTAATCTGCCAGAGACCGAGGGAAATTCAATGATTCAGTGGAATAGGACGATCACTGGGGAAATGAAGGGTGAACGTTTAGACAGCTGGGGGGTTGGGAGAAGATTTTGACTCTCAGGTAGTGAGAGGGAGGTTTTCTCCACCCCTGACAACTGATTCCTGAGTCAGAACAACCAGAAATCCAGCCGGTGGCACCTGAGATCTAAAACTTAGAGAGAGCAGCATATGTCAGGGAGGGGTTCTGTCGGGGAGGGGGGCTGTCGGGGAGGGGGGCTGTCGGGGAGGGGGGACTGTGGGGAGCGAGACTCTGTTGGGGAGGGGTGTTTCTTGGGGGGTCTTCGGTGAGGGGGGTCTGTCGGGGTTTGTGTAAATGAGGTAAAAATAGCAATTCAGGGAAATAAACTGCTGGGGTCACAGAGATATGATGGGGGAGGAGGGGCAAGATGTTTGATTCTACAGCGAGCAGGCTTGGACTCGATGGGCGGAGTGGCCTCCTATTACTCAAACTGTCAGGTTTCTCGTGACTCCACTTCCTGTGATTCACAGAAGGAAAAGACTCGGTGAACAAAATTGGTCAGTTCCAGAAAGAGCAGAGAGCAGCCAAGCCTGGAAGTCCAAAATCAAAACAGAATCTGTTTGGCAGGATGGAGAGAGTGTGTGAGAGAGGAGAGGGATGGAGAGAGTGTGTGAGAGAGGAGAGGGACGGAGAGAGTGTGTGAGAGAGGAGAGGGACGGAGAGAGTGTGTGAGAGAGGAGAGGGATGGAGAGAGTGTGTGAGAGAGGAGAGGGATGGACAGAGTGTGTGAGAGAGGAGAGGGATGGACAGAGTGTGTGAGAGAGGAGAGGGATGGAGAGAGTGTGTGAGAGAGCAGAGGGAAGGAGAGAGTGTGTGAGTGAGGAGAGGGATGGAGAGCGTGTGTGAGAGATGAGAGGGATGGAGAGAGTGTGTGAGAGAGGAGAGGTATGGAGAGAGCGTGTGAGAGAGGAGAGGTATGGAGAGAGCGTGTGAGAGGAGAGGGATAGAGAGAGCGTGTGAGAGAGGAGAGGGAAGGAGAGAGCGTGTGAGAGAGGAGAGGGAAGGAGAGATTGTGTGAGAGAGGAAAGGGATGGAGAGAGTGTGTGAGGGAGGAGAGGGATGGAGGGAGTGTGTGAGGGAGGAGAGGGATGGAGAGAGTGTGTGAGGGTGAGGGATGGAGTATGTGAGGGAGTAGTGGGATGGAAAGAGTGTGTGAGAGAGGAGCAGGATGGAGAGAGAGTGTGAGAGAGGAATGGGATAGAGAGAGTGTGTGAGAGAGGAGTGGGATGGAGAGAGTGTGTGAGAGAGGAGAGGATGGAGAGAGTGTGTGAGAGAGGAGAGGGATGGGGAAAGTGTGTGATGGAGGAGAGGGATGGAGAGAGTGGGTGAGGGAGGAGTGGGATGGAGAGAGTTTGTGAGGGAGGAGAGGGATGGAGTGTGTGAGAGAGGAGAGGGATGGAGTGTGTGAGAGAGGTGAGGGATGGAGAGAGTGTGTGAGAGAGGAGTGGGATGGAGAGAGTGTGTGAGGGAGGAGTGGGATGGAGAGAGTGTGTGAGGGAGGAGAGGGATGGAGAGAGTGTGTGAGGAAGGAGAGGGATGGAGAGAGTGTGTGAGGGAGGAGAGGGATGGAGAGAGTGTGTGAGGGAAGAGAGGGATGGAGAGAGTGTGTGAGGGAGGAGGGGGATTGAGAGAGCGTGTGAGAGAGGAGAGGGATGGAGAGAGCGTGTAAGAGAGGAGAGGGATGGAGAGAGCGTGTGAGAGAGGAGAGGGAAGGAGAGAGTGTGTGAGAGAGGAGAGGGAAGGAGAGAGTTTGTGAGAGAGGAGAGGGATGGAGAGAGTGTGTGAGAGAGGGGAAAGATGGAGGGAGTGTGTGAGGGAGGAGAGGGATGGAGAGAGTGTGTGAGGGTGAGGGATGGAGTGTGTGAGGAAGCAGTGGGAGGGAGACAGTGTGTGATAGAAGAGCAGGATGGAGAGAGAGTGTGAGAAAGGAGTGGGATAGAGAGAGTGTGTGAGAGAGGAGTGGGATGGAGAGAGTGTGTGAGAGAGGAGAGGATGGAACAGTGTGTGAGAGAGGAGAGGGATGGGGAGAGTGTGTGAGGGAGGAGAGGGATGGAGAGAGTGTGTGAGGGAGGAGCGGGAAGGACAGAGTGTGTGACGGAGGAGAGGGATGGAAAGAGCGTGTGAGGGAGGAGAGGGATGGAGAGAGCGTGTAAGAGAGGAGAGGGATGGAGAGAGCGTGTGAGAGAGGAGAGGGATGGAGAGAGTGTGTGAGGGAGGAGAGGGATGGAGTGTGTGAGAGAGGAGTGGGATGGAGAGACGTGTGAGGGTGAGGAGAGGGATGGAGAGAGTGTGTGAGGAAGGAGAGGGATGGAGAGAGTGTGTAAGTGAGGAGAGGGATGGAGAGAGTGTGTGAGAGAGGAGAGGGATGGAAAGAGTGTGAGAGAGAGAAGAGGGATGGAGAAAGCGTTTAAGAGAGGAGAGGGATGGAGAGAGTGTTTGAGAGAGGAGAGGGATGAACAGAGTGTGTGATGGAGGAGAGGGATGGAGAGAGAGTGTGAGGGAGGAGAGGGATGGAGAGAGTGTGTGAGAGAGGAGAGGGATAGAGAGAGTATGTGAGGAAGGAGAGGGATGGAATGTGTGAGAGAGGAGCTGGATGGAGAGACGTGTGAGGGTGAGGAGAGGGATGGAGAGAGTGTGTGAGGGAGGAGAGGGATGGAGAGACTGTGTGAGAGAGGAGAGGGATGGAGAGAGTGTGTGAGAGAGGAGAGGGATGGAGAGAGTGTGTGAGAGAGGAGAGGGATGCAGAGAGTGTGTGAGAGAGGAGAGGGATGGAGAGAGTGTTTGAGAGAGGAGAGGGATGGAGAGAGTGTGTGAGAGAGGAGAGGGATGGAGAGAGTGTGAGAGAGAGGAGAGGGATGGAGAGAGTGTGTGAGGGAGGAGAGGGATGGAGAGAGAGTGTGAGACAGGAGAGGGATGCAGAGAGCATGTGGGAGAGGAGAGGAATGGAGAGAGTGTGTGAGGGAGGAGAGGGATGGAGAGAGAGTGTGAGACAGGAGAGGGATGGAGAGAGCATGTGGGAGAGGAGAGGAATGGAGAGAGTGTGTGAGAGAGGAGAGGGATGGAGAGAGTGTGTGAGAGAGGAGAGGGATGAAGAGAGTGTGTGAGGGAGGAGAGGGATGGAGAGAGTGTGTGAGGGATGAGTGGGATGGAGAGTGTGTGAGGGAGGAGAGGGATGGAGAGATTGTGTGAGAGAGGAGCAGAATGGAGAGAGTGTGAGAGAGAGGAGAGGGATGGAGAGAGTGTGTGAGGGAGGAGCGGGATGGAGAGAAGGTGTAAGAGAGGAATGGAATGGAGAGAGTGTAAGAGAGATGACTGGGATGGAGAGGGTGTGAGAGAGAGGAGTGCGATGGAGAGACTCTGTGAGGGAGGAGCAGGATGTAGAGAGTGTGTGAGGGAGGAGTGGGATGGAGAGTGTGTGAGGGAGGAGAGGGATGGAGAGAGTGTGTGAGGGAGGAGAGGGATGGAGAGTGTGATAGAGGAGAGCGATGGAGAGAGTGTGTGAGAGAGGAGTGGGATGGAGAGAGTGTGTGAGGCAAGAGAGGGATGGAGTGTGTGGGAGAGAAGTGGGATGGAGTTTGTGAGAGAGGCGAGGGATGGAGAGAGTGTGTGAGAGAGGAGTAGGACGGAGAGATTGTGTGAGGGAGGAGCGCGAAGGAGAGAGTGTGTGAGGGGGAGAGGGATGGAGAGAGTGTGTAAGAGAGGAAAGGGATGGAGAGAGTGTGTGAGAGAGGAGAGGGATGGAGGGAGTGTGTGAGGGTGGAGAAGGAAGGAGGGAGTGAGTGAGGGAGGAGAGGGATGGAGAGAGTGTGTGAGGGTGAGGGATGGAGTGTGTGAGGGAGTAGTGGGATGGAGAGAGTGTGTGAGAGAGGAGTGGGATAGAGAGTGTGTGAGAGAGGAGAGGGATGGGGAAAGTGTGTGATGGAGGAGAGGGAAGGAGAGAGTTTGTGAGAGAGGAGAGGGATGGGGAGAGTGTGTGAGGGAGGAGCGGGAAGGACAGAGTGTGTGACGGAGGAGAGGGATGGAAAGAGCGTGTGAGGGAGGAGAGGGATGGAGAGAGCGTGTAAGAGAGGAGAGGGATGGAGAGAGCGTGTGAGAGAGGAGAGGGATGGAGAGAGTGTGTGAGGGAGGAGAGGGATGGAGTGTGTGAGAGAGGAGTGGGATGGAGAGACGTGTGAGGGTGAGGAGAGGGATGGAGAGAGTGTGTGAGGAAGGAGAGGGATGGAGAGAGTGAGTGAGAGAGGAGAGGGATGGAGAGAGTGTGTGAGAGAGGAGAGGGATGGAAAGAGTGTGAGAGAGAGAAGAGGGATGGAGAAAGCGTTTAAGAGAGGAGAGGGATGGAGAGAGTGTTTGAGAGAGGAGAGGGATGAACAGAGTGTGTGATGGAGGAGAGGGATGGAGAGAGAGTGTGAGGGAGGAGAGGGATGGAGAGAGTGTGTGAGAGAGGAGAGGGATAGAGAGAGTATGTGAGGAAGGAGAGGGATGGAATGTGTGAGAGAGGAGCTGGATGGAGAGACGTGTGAGGGTGAGGAGAGGGATGGAGAGAGTGTGTGAGGGAGGAGAGGGATGGAGAGACTGTGTGAGAGAGGAGAGGGATGGAGAGAGTGTGTGAGAGAGGAGAGGGATGGAGAGAGTGTGTGAGAGAGGAGAGGGATGCAGAGAGTGTGTGAGAGAGGAGAGGGATGGAGAGAGTGTTTGAGAGAGGAGAGGGATGGAGAGAGTGTGTGAGAGAGGAGAGGGATGGAGAGAGTGTGAGAGAGAGGAGAGGGATGGAGAGAGTGTGTGAGGGAGGAGAGGGATGGAGAGAGAGTGTGAGACAGGAGAGGGATGCAGAGAGCATGTGGGAGAGGAGAGGAATGGAGAGAGTGTGTGAGGGAGGAGAGGGATGGAGAGAGAGTGTGAGACAGGAGAGGGATGGAGAGAGCATGTGGGAGAGGAGAGGAATGGAGAGAGTGTGTGAGAGAGGAGAGGGATGGAGAGAGTGTGTGAGAGAGGAGAGGGATGAAGAGAGTGTGTGAGGGAGGAGAGGGATGGAGAGAGTGTGTGAGGGATGAGTGGGATGGAGAGTGTGTGAGGGAGGAGAGGGATGGAGAGATTGTGTGAGAGAGGAGCAGAATGGAGAGAGTGTGAGAGAGAGGAGAGGGATGGAGAGAGTGTGTGAGGGAGGAGCGGGATGGAGAGAAGGTGTAAGAGAGGAATGGAATGGAGAGAGTGTAAGAGAGATGACTGGGATGGAGAGGGTGTGAGAGAGAGGAGTGCGATGGAGAGACTCTGTGAGGGAGGAGCAGGATGTAGAGAGTGTGTGAGGGAGGAGTGGGATGGAGAGTGTGTGAGGGAGGAGAGGGATGGAGAGAGTGTGTGAGGGAGGAGAGGGATGGAGAGTGTGATAGAGGAGAGCGATGGAGAGAGTGTGTGAGAGAGGAGTGGGATGGAGAGAGTGTGTGAGGCAAGAGAGGGATGGAGTGTGTGGGAGAGAAGTGGGATGGAGTTTGTGAGAGAGGCGAGGGATGGAGAGAGTGTGTGAGAGAGGAGTAGGACGGAGAGATTGTGTGAGGGAGGAGCGCGAAGGAGAGAGTGTGTGAGGGGGAGAGGGATGGAGAGAGTGTGTAAGAGAGGAAAGGGATGGAGAGAGTGTGTGAGAGAGGAGAGGGATGGAGGGAGTGTGTGAGGGTGGAGAAGGAAGGAGGGAGTGAGTGAGGGAGGAGAGGGATGGAGAGAGTGTGTGAGGGTGAGGGATGGAGTGTGTGAGGGAGTAGTGGGATGGAGAGAGTGTGTGAGAGAGGAGTGGGATAGAGAGTGTGTGAGAGAGGAGAGGGATGGGGAAAGTGTGTGATGGAGGAGAGGGATGGAGAGAGTGTGTGAGGGAGGAGTGTGATGGAGAGAGTGTGTGAGGGAGGAGTGTGATGGAGTGTGTGAGAGAGGAGAGATATGGAGTGTGTGAGAGAGGCGAGGGATGGTGAGAGTGTGTGAGAGAGGAATGGGATGGAGAGAGTGTGTGAGGGAGGAGCGGGATGGAGAGAGTGTGTGAGGGAGGAGAGGGATGGAGAGAGTGTGTGAGGGAGGAGAGGGATGGAGAGAGTGTGTGAGGGAGGAGAGGGATGGAGAGAGCATGTGAGGAAGGAGAGGGATGGAATGTGTGAGAGAGGAGCTGGATGGAAAGACGTGTGAGTGTGAGGAGAGGGATGGAGAGAGTGTGTGAGGGAGGAGAGGGATGGAGAGACTGTGTGTGAGAGGAGAGGGATGGAGAGACTGTGTGAGAGAGGAGAGGGATGGAGAGAGTGTGTGAGAGAGGAGAGGGATGGAGAGAGTGTTTGAGAGAGGAGAGGGATGGAGAGAGTGTGTGAGAGAGGAGAGGGATGGAGAGAGTGTGAGAGAGAGGAGAGGGATGGAGAGAGTGTGTGAGGGAGGAGAGGGATGGAGAGAGAGTGTGAGACAGGAGAGGGATGGAGAGAGCATGTGGGAGAGGAAAGGAAAGGAGAGAGTGTGTGAGGGAGGAGAGGGATGGAGAGAGTGTGTGAGAGAAGAGAGGGATGGAGAGAGTGTGTGAGGGAAGAGAGGGATGGAGAGAGTGTGTGAGGGAGGAGGGGGATTGAGAGAGCGTGTGAGAGAGGAGAGGGATGGAGAGAGCGTGTAAGAGAGGAGAGGGATGGAGACAGCGTGTGAGGGAGGAAAGGGAAGGAGAGAGTGTGTGAGAGAGGAAAGGGATGGAGAGTGTGTTTGAGAGAGGAGAGGGATGGAGAGAGCGTGTGAGAGAGGAGAGGGAAGGAGAGAGTGTGTGAGAGAGGAGAGGGATGGAGAGAGTGTGAGAGAGAGGAGAGGGATGGAGAGAGTGTGTGAGAGAGGAGAGGGAAGGAGAGAGTTTGTGAGAGAGGAGAGGGATGGAGAGAGTGTGTGAGAGAGGGGAGGGATGGAGAGAGTGTGTGAGGGTGAGGGATGGAGTGTGTGAGGAAGCAGTGGGAGGGAAACAGTGTGTGATAGAAGAGCAGGATGGAGAGAGAGCGTGAGAAAGGAGTGGGATAGAGAAAGTGTGTGAGAGAGGAGTGGGATGGAGAGAGTGTGTGAGAGAGGAGAGGATGGAACAGTGTGTGAGAGAGGAGAGGGATGGGGAGAGTGTGTGAGGGAGGAGAGGGATGGAGAGAGTGTGTGAGGGAGGAGTGGGATGGAGAGAGTGTGTGAGTGAGGAGAGGGATGGATTGTGTGAAAGTGGAGTGGGATGGAGTGTGTGAGAGAGGCGAGGGATGGAGAGAGTGTGTGAGAGAGGAGCGGGATGGAGAGAGTGTGTGAGGGAGGAGAGGGATGGAGAGAGTGTGTGAGGGAGGAGAGGGATGGAGAGAATGTGTGAGGGAGGAGAGGGATGCAGAGAGTGTCTGAGGGAGGAGAGGGATGGAGAGAGTGTGTGAGGGAGGAGATGGATGGAGAGAGTGTGTGAGGGAGGAGAGGGATGGAGAGAGCATGTGAGGAAGGAGAGGGATGGAATGTGTGAGAGAGGAGCTGAATGGAGAGACGTGTGAGGGTGAGGAGAGGGATGGAGAGACTGTGTGAGGGAGGAGAGGGATGGAGAGACTGTGTGTGAGAGGAGAGGGATGGAGAGAGTGTGTGAGAGAGGAGAGGGATGGAGAGAGTGTGTGAGAGAGGAGAGGGATGGAGAGAGTGTTTGAGAGAGGGGAGGGATGGAGAGAGTGTGTGAGAGAGGAGAGGGATGGAGAGAGTGTGAGAGAGAGGAGAGGGATGGAGAGAGTGTGTGAGGGAGGAGAGGGATGGAGAGAGAGTGTGAGACAGGAGAGGGATGGAGAGAGCATGTGGGAGAGGAGAGGAATGGAGTGAGTGTGTGAGGGAGGAGAGGGATGGAGAGAGAGTGTGAGACAGGAGAGGGATGGAGAGGCATGTGGGATTAGGACGGAGAGAGTGTGTGAGGGGGAGAGGGATGGAGAGAGTGTGTAAGAGAGGAAAGGGATGGAGAGAGTGTGTGCGAGAGGAGAGGGATGGAGGGAGTGTGTAAGGGAGGAGAAGGAAGGAGAGAGTGTGTGAGGGAGGAGAGGGATGGAGAGAGTGTGTGAGGGTGAGGGATGGAGTGTGTGAGGGAGTAGTGGGATGGAGAGAGTGTGTGAGAGATGAGTAGGATGGAGAGAGAGTGTGAGAGAGGAAAGGGATGGAGAGAGTGTGTGAGAGAGGAGAGGGATGGAGGGAGTGTGTGAGGGAGGAGAGGGATGGAGGGAGTGTGTGAGGGAGGCGAGGGATGGAGAGAGTGTGTGAGGGTGAGGGATGGAGTGTGTGAGGGAGTAGTGGGATGGAGAGAGTGTGTGAGAGAGGAGCAGGATGGAGAGAGAGTGTGAGAGAGGAATGGGATAGAGAGAGTTTGTGAGAGAGGAGTGGGATGGAGAGAGTGTGTGAGAGAGGAGAGGGATGGGGAAAGTGTGTGATGGAGGAGAGGGATGGAGAGAGTGTGTGAGGGAGGAGTGTGATGGAGAGAGTGTGTGAGGGAGGAGTTTGAAGGAGTGTGTGAGAGAGGAGAGGGATGGAGTGTGTGAGAGAGGCGAGGGATGGAGAGAGTGTGTGAGAGAGGAGCGGGATGGAGAGAGTGTGTGAGGGAGGAGCGGGATGGAGAGAGTGTGTGAGGGAGGAGAGGGATGGAGAGAGTGTGTGAGGGAGGAGAGGGATAGAGAGAGTGTGTGAGGGAGGAGAGGGATGGAGAGAGTGTGTGAGGGAGGAGAGGGATGGAGAGAGTGTGTGAGGGAGGAGAGGGATGGAGAGAGTGATAGAGGAGAGCGATGGAGAGAGTGTGTGAGAGAGGAGTGGGATGGAGAGAGTGTGTGAGGCAGGAGAGGGATGGAGTGTGTGGGAGAGAAGTGGGATGGAGTTTGTGAGAGAGGCGAGGGATGGAGTGAGTGTGTGAGAGAGGAGTAGGACGGAGAGAGTGTGTGAGGGGGAGAGGGATGGAGAGAGTGTGAGAGAGAGGAGAGGGATGGAGAGAGTGTGTGAGAGAGGAGAGGGAAGGAGAGAGTGTGTGAGAGAGGAGAGGGATGGAGAGAGTGTGTGAGAGAGGGGAGGGATGGAGGGAGTGTGTGAGGGAGGAGAGGGATGGAGAGAGTGTGTGAGGGTGGAGGGGGATTGAGAGAGCGTGTGAGAGAGGAGAGGGATGGAGAGAGCGTGTAAGAGAGGAGAGGGATGGAGACAGCGTGTGAGAGAGGAAAGGGAAGGAGAGAGTGTGTGAGAGAGGAAAGGGATGGAGAGAGTGTTTGAGAGAGGAGAGGGATGGAGAGAGCGTGTGAGAGAGGAGAGGGAAGGAGAGAGTGTGTGAGAGAGGAGAGGGATGGAGAGAGTGTGAGAGAGAGGAGAGGGATGGAGAGAGTGTGTGAGAGAGGAGAGGGATGGAGAGAGTGTTTGAGAGAGGGGAGGGATGGAGAGAGTGTGTGAGAGAGGAGAGGGATGGAGAGAGTGTGAGAGAGAGGAGAGGGATGGAGAGAGTGTGTGAGGGAGGAGGGGGATGGAGAGAGAGTGTGAGACAGGAGAGGGATGGAGAGAGCATGTGGGAGAGGAGAGGAATGGAGTGAGTGTGTGAGGGAGGAGAGGGATGGAGAGAGAGTGTGAGACAGGAGAGGGATGGAGAGAGCATGTGGGAGAGGAGAGGAATGGAGAGAGTATATAAGGGAGGAGAGGGATGGAGAGAATGTGTGAGGGAGGAGAGGGATGGAGAGAGTGTGTGAGAGAGGAGAGGGATGGAGAGAGTGTGTGAGAGAGGAGAGGGATGAAGAGAGTGTGTGAGGGAGGAGAGGGATGGAGAGAGTGTGTGATGGAGTAGCGGGATGGAGAGAAGGTGTAAGAGAGGAATGGAATGGAGTGAGTGTAAGAGAGATGAGTGGGATGGAGAGGGTGTGAGAGAGAGGAGTGGGATGGAGAGACTCTGTGAGGGAGGAGCAGGATGGAGAGAGTGTGTGAGGGAGGAGAGGGATGGAGAGAGTGTGTGAGGGAGGAGAGGGATAGAGAGAGTGTGTGAGGGAGGAGAGGGATGGAGAGAGTGTGTGAGGGAGGAGAGGGATGGAGAGAGTGTGTGAGGGAGGAGAGGGATGGAGAGAGCATGTGAGGAAGGAGAGGGATGGAATGTGTGAGAGAGGAGCTGAATGGAGAGACGTGTGAGGGTGAGGAGAGGGATGGAGAGAGTGTGTGAGGGAGGAGAGGGATGGAGAGAGTGATAGAGGAGAGCGATGGAGAGAGTGTGTGAGGCAGGAGAGGGATGGAGTGTGTGGGAGAGAAGTGGGATGGAGTTTGTGAGAGAGGCGAGGGATGGAGTGAGTGTGTGAGAGAGGAGTAGGACGGAGAGAGTGTGTGAGGGGGAGAGGGATGGAGAGAGTGTGTAAGAGAGGAAAGGGATGGAGAGAGTGTGTGCGAGAGGAGAGGGATGGAGGGAGTGTGTAAGGGAGGAGAAGGAAGGAGAGAGTGTGTGAGGGAGGAGAGGGATGGAGAGAGTGTGTGAGGGTGAGGGATGGAGTGTGTGAGGGAGTAGTGGGATGGAGAGAGTGTGTGAGAGAGGAGTAGGATGGAGAGAGAGTGTGAGAGAGGAAAGGGATGGAGAGAGTGTGTGAGAGAGGAGAGGGATGGAGGGAGTGTGTGAGGGAGGAGAGGGATGGAGGGAGTGTGTGAGGGAGGCGAGGGATGGAGAGAGTGTGTGAGGGTGAGGGATGGAGTGTGTGAGGGAGTAGTGGGATGGAGAGAGTGTGTGAGAGAGGAGCAGGATGGAGAGAGAGTGTGAGAGAGGAATGGGATAGAGAGAGTTTGTGAGAGAGGAGTGGGATGGAGAGAGTGTGTGAGAGAGGAGAGGGATGGGGAAAGTGTGTGATGGAGGAGAGGGATGGAGAGAGTGTGTGAGGGAGGAGTGTGATGGAGAGAGTGTGTGAGGGAGGAGTTTGAAGGAGTGTGTGAGAGAGGAGAGGGATGGAGTGTGTGAGAGAGGCGAGGGATGGAGAGAGTGTGTGAGAGAGGAGCGGGATGGAGAGAGTGTGTGAGGGAGGAGCGGGATGGAGAGAGTGTGTGAGGGAGGAGAGGGATGGAGAGAGTGTGTGAGGGAGGAGAGGGATAGAGAGAGTGTGTGAGGGAGGAGAGGGATGGAGAGAGTGTGTGAGGGAGGAGAGGGATGGAGAGAGTGTGTGAGGGAGGAGAGGGATGGAGAGAGTGATAGAGGAGAGCGATGGAGAGAGTGTGTGAGAGAGGAGTGGGATGGAGAGAGTGTGTGAGGCAGGAGAGGGATGGAGTGTGTGGGAGAGAAGTGGGATGGAGTTTGTGAGAGAGGCGAGGGATGGAGTGAGTGTGTGAGAGAGGAGTAGGACGGAGAGAGTGTGTGAGGGGGAGAGGGATGGAGAGAGTGTGAGAGAGAGGAGAGGGATGGAGAGAGTGTGTGAGAGAGGAGAGGGAAGGAGAGAGTGTGTGAGAGAGGAGAGGGATGGAGAGAGTGTGTGAGAGAGGGGAGGGATGGAGGGAGTGTGTGAGGGAGGAGAGGGATGGAGAGAGTGTGTGAGGGTGGAGGGGGATTGAGAGAGCGTGTGAGAGAGGAGAGGGATGGAGAGAGCGTGTAAGAGAGGAGAGGGATGGAGACAGCGTGTGAGAGAGGAAAGGGAAGGAGAGAGTGTGTGAGAGAGGAAAGGGATGGAGAGAGTGTTTGAGAGAGGAGAGGGATGGAGAGAGCGTGTGAGAGAGGAGAGGGAAGGAGAGAGTGTGTGAGAGAGGAGAGGGATGGAGAGAGTGTGAGAGAGAGGAGAGGGATGGAGAGAGTGTGTGAGAGAGGAGAGGGAAGGAGAGAGTTTGTGAGAGAGGAGAGGGATGGAGAGAGTGTGTGAGAGAGGGGAGGGATGGAGGGAGTGTGTGAGGGAGGAGAGGGATGGAGAGAGTGTGTGAGGGTGAGGGATGGAGTGTGTGAGGAAGCAGTGGGAGGGAAACAGTGTGTGATAGAAGAGCAGGATGGAGAGAGAGCGTGAGAGAGGAGTGGGATAGAGAGAGTGTGTGAGAGAGGAGTGGGATGGAGAGAGTGTGTGAGAGAGGAGAGGATGGAACAGTGTGTGAGAGAGGAGAGGGATGGGGAGAGTGTGTGAGGGAGGAGAGGGATGGAGAGAGTGTGTGAGGGAGGAGAGGGATGGATTGTGTGAGAGAGGAGTGGGATGGAGTGTGTGAGAGAGGCGAGGGATGGAGAGAGTGTGTGAGGGAGGAGGGGGATGGAGAGAGAGTGTGAGGGAGGAGAGGGATGGAGAGAGAGTGTGAGGGAGGAGAGGGATGGAGAGAGAGCATGAGGGAGGAGAGGGATGGAGAGAGCGTGTGAGGGAGGAGAGGGATGGAAAGAGCGTGTGAGAGAGGAGAGGGATGGAGTGTGTGAGAGAGGAGCGGGATGGAGAGACGTGTGAGGGTGAGGAGGGGGATGGAGAGAGTGTGTGAGGAAGGAGAGGGATTGAGAGAGTGTGTGAGTGAGGAGAGGGATGGAGAGAGTATGTGTGGGAGGAGAGGGATGGAGTGTGTGAGAGAGGAGCGGGATGAAGAGAAGTGTGAGGGTGAGGAGAGGGTTGGAGAGAGTGTGTGAGAGAGGAGAGGGATGGAAAGAGTGTGAGAGAGAGAAGAGGGATGGAGAGAGCGTGTAAAAGAGGAGAGGGATGGAGAAAGTGTTTGAGAGAGGAGAGGGATGAAGAGAGTGAGTGACGGAGGAGAGGGATGGAGAGAGAGTGTGAGGGAGGAGAGGGATGGAGAGAGAGTGTGAGAGAGGAGAGGGATGGAGAGTGTATTGAAGAAGGAGAGGGATGGAGTGTGTGAGAGAGGAGCTGGATGGAGAGACGTGTGAGGGTGAGGAGAGGGATGGAGAGAGTGTGTGAGGGTGGAGAGGGATGTGAGACTGTGTGAGAGAGGAGAGGGATGGAGAGAGTGTGAGAGATTAGAGGGATGGAGAGATTGTGTGAGGGAGGAGAGGGATGGAGAGAGTGTGTGAGAGAGGAGAGGGATGGAGAGAGTGTGAGAGAGAGGGATGGAGAGACTGTGTGAGGGAGGAGAGGGATGGAGAGAGAGTGTGAGACAGGAGAGGGATGGAGAGAGCATGTGGGAGAGGAGAGGAATGGAGAGAGTATATAAGGGAGGAGAGGGATGGAGTGTGTGAAAGAGAAGCGGGACGCAGAGACATGTGAGGGTGAGGAGAGGGATGGAGAGAGTGTGTGGGGGAGGAGAGGGAGGGAGAGAGTGTGTGATAGAGGAGCGGGATGGAGAGAGTGTGTGAGAGAGGAGCGGGATGGAGAGTGTGTGTGAGAGAGGAGTGGGTTGGAGACAGTGTGTGCGGGAGGAGAAGGATGGAGAGAGTGTGTGAGAGAGAAGAGGGATGGAGAGAGTGTGTGAGAGAGGAGAGGAATGGAGAGAGTGTGAGAGAGGAGCGGGATGGTGAGAGTGTTTGAGAGAGGAGAGGCTTTGAGAGAGTGTGTGAGGGAGGAGAGGGATGGAGAGAGTGTGTAAGGGAAGAGAGAGATGGAGAGAGTGTGTGAGGGAGGAGAGGTATGGAGAGAGTGTGTGAGGGAGTAGAGGGATGGAGAGAGTGTGTGAGGGAGGAGAGGGATGGAGAGAGTGTGTGAGGGAGGAGAGGGATGGAGAGAGTGTGTGAGGGAAGAGAGGGATGGAGAGAGTGTGTGAGGGAGGAGGGGTATTGAGAGAGCGTGTGAGACAGGAGAGGGATGGAGAGAGCGTGTAAGAGAGGAGAGGGATGGAGAGAGTGTGTGAGAGAGGAGAGGGATGGAGAGAATGTGTCAGAGAGGAGAGGGATGGAGTGTGTGAGAGAGGAGCGGGATGGAGAGACATGTGAGGGTGAGGAGAGGGATGGAGAGAGTGTGTGAGGAAGGAGAGGGATGGAGAGAGTGTGTGAGTGAGGAGAGGGAGGAAAAAGTATGTGAGGGAGGAGAGGGATGGAGTGTGTGAGAGAGGAGCGGGATGGAGAGACGTGTGAGGGTGAGGAGAGGGATGGAGAGAGTGTGTGAGAGAGGAGAGGGATGGAGAGAGTGAGTGAGAGAGGAGAGGGATGGAGAGAGTGTGTGAGAGAGGAGAGGGATGGAAAGAGTGTGAGAGAGAGAAGAGGGATGGAGAGAGCGTGTAAGAGAGGAGAGGGATGGAGAAAGTGCTTGAGAGAAGAGAGGGATGAAGAGAGTATGTGACGGAGGAGAGGGATGGAGAGAGAGTGTGAGGGAGGAGAGGGATGGAGAGAGTGTGTGAGAGAGGAGATGGATGGAAAGAGTGTGAGAGAGAGAAGAGGGATGGAGAGAGCGTGTAAGAGAGGAGAGGTATGGAGAAAGTGTTTGAGAGAGGAAAGGGAAGGAGAGAGTGTGTGAGAGAGGAAAGGGATGGAGAGAGTGTTTGAGAGAGGAGAGGGATGGAGAGAGCGTGTGAGAGAGGAGAGGGAAGGAGAGAGTGTGTGAGAGAGGAGAGGGATGGAGAGAGTGTGAGAGAGAGGAGAGGGATGGAGAGAGTGTGTGAGAGAGGAGAGGGAAGGAGAGAGTTTGTGAGAGAGGAGAGGGATGGAGAGAGTGTGTGAGAGAGGGGAGGGATGGAGGGAGTGTGTGAGGGAGGAGAGGGATGGAGAGAGTGTGTGAGGGTGAGGGATGGAGTGTGTGAGGAAGCAGTGGGAGGGAAACAGTGTGTGATAGAAGAGCAGGATGGAGAGAGAGCGTGAGAGAGGAGTGGGATAGAGAGAGTGTGTGAGAGAGGAGTGGGATGGAGAGAGTGTGTGAGAGAGGAGAGGATGGAACAGTGTGTGAGAGAGGAGAGGGATGGGGAGAGTGTGTGAGGGAGGAGAGGGATGGAGAGAGTGTGTGAGGGAGGAGAGGGATGGATTGTGTGAGAGAGGAGTGGGATGGAGTGTGTGAGAGAGGCGAGGGATGGAGAGAGTGTGTGAGGGAGGAGGGGGATGGAGAGAGAGTGTGAGGGAGGAGAGGGATGGAGAGAGAGTGTGAGGGAGGAGAGGGATGGAGAGAGAGCATGAGGGAGGAGAGGGATGGAGAGAGCGTGTGAGGGAGGAGAGGGATGGAAAGAGCGTGTGAGAGAGGAGAGGGATGGAGTGTGTGAGAGAGGAGCGGGATGGAGAGACGTGTGAGGGTGAGGAGGGGGATGGAGAGAGTGTGTGAGGAAGGAGAGGGATTGAGAGAGTGTGTGAGTGAGGAGAGGGATGGAGAGAGTATGTGTGGGAGGAGAGGGATGGAGTGTGTGAGAGAGGAGCGGGATGAAGAGAAGTGTGAGGGTGAGGAGAGGGTTGGAGAGAGTGTGTGAGAGAGGAGAGGGATGGAAAGAGTGTGAGAGAGAGAAGAGGGATGGAGAGAGCGTGTAAAAGAGGAGAGGGATGGAGAAAGTGTTTGAGAGAGGAGAGGGATGAAGAGAGTGAGTGACGGAGGAGAGGGATGGAGAGAGAGTGTGAGGGAGGAGAGGGATGGAGAGAGAGTGTGAGAGAGGAGAGGGATGGAGAGTGTATTGAAGAAGGAGAGGGATGGAGTGTGTGAGAGAGGAGCTGGATGGAGAGACGTGTGAGGGTGAGGAGAGGGATGGAGAGAGTGTGTGAGGGTGGAGAGGGATGTGAGACTGTGTGAGAGAGGAGAGGGATGGAGAGAGTGTGAGAGATTAGAGGGATGGAGAGATTGTGTGAGGGAGGAGAGGGATGGAGAGAGTGTGTGAGAGAGGAGAGGGATGGAGAGAGTGTGAGAGAGAGGGATGGAGAGACTGTGTGAGGGAGGAGAGGGATGGAGAGAGAGTGTGAGACAGGAGAGGGATGGAGAGAGCATGTGGGAGAGGAGAGGAATGGAGAGAGTATATAAGGGAGGAGAGGGATGGAGTGTGTGAAAGAGAAGCGGGACGCAGAGACATGTGAGGGTGAGGAGAGGGATGGAGAGAGTGTGTGGGGGAGGAGAGGGAGGGAGAGAGTGTGTGATAGAGGAGCGGGATGGAGAGAGTGTGTGAGAGAGGAGCGGGATGGAGAGTGTGTGTGAGAGAGGAGTGGGTTGGAGACAGTGTGTGCGGGAGGAGAAGGATGGAGAGAGTGTGTGAGAGAGAAGAGGGATGGAGAGAGTGTGTGAGAGAGGAGAGGAATGGAGAGAGTGTGAGAGAGGAGCGGGATGGTGAGAGTGTTTGAGAGAGGAGAGGCTTTGAGAGAGTGTGTGAGGGAGGAGAGGGATGGAGAGAGTGTGTAAGGGAAGAGAGAGATGGAGAGAGTGTGTGAGGGAGGAGAGGTATGGAGAGAGTGTGTGAGGGAGTAGAGGGATGGAGAGAGTGTGTGAGGGAGGAGAGGGATGGAGAGAGTGTGTGAGGGAGGAGAGGGATGGAGAGAGTGTGTGAGGGAAGAGAGGGATGGAGAGAGTGTGTGAGGGAGGAGGGGTATTGAGAGAGCGTGTGAGACAGGAGAGGGATGGAGAGAGCGTGTAAGAGAGGAGAGGGATGGAGAGAGTGTGTGAGAGAGGAGAGGGATGGAGAGAATGTGTCAGAGAGGAGAGGGATGGAGTGTGTGAGAGAGGAGCGGGATGGAGAGACATGTGAGGGTGAGGAGAGGGATGGAGAGAGTGTGTGAGAAAGGAGAGGGATGGAGAGAGTGTGTGAGTGAGGAGAGGGAGGAAAAAGTATGTGAGGGAGGAGAGGGATGGAGTGTGTGAGAGAGGAGCGGGATGGAGAGACGTGTGAGGGTGAGGAGAGGGTTGGAGAGAGTGTGTGAGAGAGGAGATGGATGTAGAGAGTGAGTGAGAGAGGAGAGGGATGGAGAGAGTGTGTGAGAGAGGAGAGGGATGGAAAGAGTGTGAGAGAGAGAAGAGGGATGGAGAGAGCGTGTAAGAGAGGAGAGGGATGGAGAAAGTGCTTGAGAGAAGAGAGGGATGAAGAGAGTATGTGACGGAGGAGAGGGATGGAGAGAGAGTGTGAGGGAGGAGAGGGATGGAGAGAGTGTGTGAGAGAGGAGATGGATGGAAAGAGTGTGAGAGAGAGAAGAGGGATGGAGAGAGCGTGTAAGAGAGGAGAGGTATGGAGAAAGTGTTTGAGAGAGGAGAGGGATGAAGAGAGTATGTGACGGAGGAGAGGGATGGAGAGAGAGTGTGAGAGAGGAGAGGGATGGAGAGAGTATTTGAGGAAGGAGAGGGATGGAGTGTGTGAGAGAGGAGCTGGATGAAGAGACGTGTGAGGGTGAGGACAGGGATGGAGAGAGTGTGTGAGGGAGGAGAGGGATGTAGAGACTGTGTGAGAGAGGAGAGGGATGGAGAGAGTGTTTGAGAGAGGAGAGAGATGGAGAGAGTGCGTGACGGAGGACAAGGATGGAGAGGGTGTGAGAGAGAGGAGCGGGATGGAGAGAGTGTGTGAGGGAGGAGTGGGATGGAGAGTGTGTGAGGGAGGAGCGGGACGTAGAGAGTGTGTGAAGGAGGAGAGAGATGGAGAGTGAGATAGAGGAGAGGGATGGAGAGAATGTGTGAGGGAGAAAGTGTGTGAGGAGGAGCGGGATGGAGAGAGTGTGTGAGGGAGGAGAGGGATGGAGAGTGTGAGACTGGAGTGGGATGGAGAGAATGTGTGAGGGAGGAGAGGGATGGAGAGAGTGTATGAGAGAGGAGAGGGTGGAGAGAGTATGTGAGGGAGGAGGGATGAAGAGTGTGAGAGTGGAGTGGGATGGAGAGAATTTGTGAGGGGGGAGAGGGATGGAGAGAGTGTGTGAGTGAGGAGAGGGATGGGGAGTGTGAGAGAGAAGAGAGATGGAGAGAGTATGTGGAGGAGGGATGAAGAGTGTGAGAGTGGAGAGGGATGGAGAGAGTGTGTGAGAGGGGAGAGGGAGGGAGAGAGTGTGTGAGTGAGGAGAGGGATGGAGAGTGTGAGAGAGAAGAGAGATGGAGAGAATATGTGAGGGAGGAGTGGGATGGAGAGAGTGTGTGAGAGAGGAGAGGGATGGAGAGAATGTGAGAGGGAGAGAGTGTGTGAGGGAGGAGAGGGATGGAGAGAGTGTGTGAGGGAGGAGAGGGATGGAGAGAGTGTGTGAGGGAGGCGTGGGATGGAAAGTGTGTGAGGGAGGAGCGGGATGGAGAGTGTGTGTGAGCGAGGAGAGGGATGGAGAGTGTGAGAGAGGAGAGGGATGGAGAGAGTGTGTGAGAGAGGATCGGAATGGAGAGAGTGTGTGAGGGAGGAGGGATGAAGAGTGTGAGAGTGGAGTGGGATGGAGAGAATGTGTGAGGGAGGAGAGGGATGGAGAGAGCATGTGAGAGAGGAGTGGTATGGAGAGAGTGTGTGAGGTTGGAGAGGGATGGAGTAATGTGTGAGGGAGGAGAGTGATGGATAGAGTGTGTGAGGGAGGAGCGGGATGGAGAGAGAGTGTGAGATTGGAGTGGAATGGAGAGAGTGTGTGAGGGAGGAGTGGGATGGAGAGGGTGTGTGAGGGAGGAGTGGGATGGAGAGGGTGTGAGTGAGAGGAGTGGGATGGAGAGAGTGTGTGAGGGAGGAGAGGGATGGAGAGAGTGTGTGAGAGAGGAGTGGGATGGAGAGAGTGTGTGAGAGAGGAGTGGGATGGAGAGAGTGTGTGAGAGAGGAGAGGGATGGAGAGAGTGTGTGAGAGAGGAGAGGGATGGAGAGAGTGCTTGAGAGAGGAGAGGGATGGAGAGAGTGTGTGAGAGAGGAACGGGATGGAGAGAGTTTGTGAGAGAGGAGTGGGATGGAGAGAGTGTGTGAGAGAGGAGAGGGATGGAGAGAGTGTGTGAGTGAGGAGAGGGATGGAGAGTGTGAGAGAGAAGAGAGATGGAGAGAGTATGTGAGGGAGGAGTGGGATGGAGAGAGTGTGTGAGAGAGGAGTGGGATGGAGAGAGTGTATAAGAGAGGAGTGGGATGGAGAGAGTGTGTGAAGGAGGAGAGAGTGTGTGAGAGAGAGGGATGGAGAGAGTGTGTGAGGGTGAGGAGAGGGATGGAGAGAGTGTGTGAGGGAGGAGAGGGATGGAGAGAGTGTGTGAGGGAGGAGTGGGATGGAGAGAGTATTTGAGCGATGAGTGGGATGGAGAGAGTGTGTGAGAGAGGAGTGGGATGGAGAGAGTGTGTGAAGGAGGAGAGAGTGTGTGAGAGAGAGGGATGGAGAGAGTGTGTGAGGGTGAGGAGAGGGATGGAGAGAGTGTGTGAGGGAGGAGAGGGATGGAGAGAGTGTGTGAGGGAGGAGTGGGATGGAGAGAGTGTGTGAGGGAGGAGAGGGATGGAGAGAGTGTGTGAGAGGGGAGAGGGATGGAGGAGTGTGTGAGGGAGGAGAGGGATGGAGATTGTGATAGAGGAGATGGATGGAATGTGTGAGGGAGAGAGTGTGTGAGGGAGGAGTGGGATGGAGAGTGTGTGAGGGAGGAGCGGGATGGAGATAGTGTGTGAGGGACGAGAGGGATGTAGAGTGTGAGAGAGAGGGATGGAGAGAATGTGTGAGATAGGAGAGGGATGGAGAGAGTGTGTGAGGGAGAAGAGGGATGGAGAGTGTGAGAGAGGAGAGGGATGGAGCGAATGTGTGAGGGAGGACAGGGATGGAGAGAGTGTGTGAGAGAGGAGTGGGATGGAGAGAGTGTGTGAGGGAGGAGAGAGTGTGTGAGAGAGAGGGATGGAGAGAGTGTGTGAGGGTGAGGAGAGGGATGGAGTGTGTGAGGGAAGAGATGGATGGAGAGAGTGTGAGGAAGGAGTGGGATGGAGAGAGTGTGTAATGGAGGAGAGGGATGGAGAGTGTGGTAGATGAGAGGGATGGAGAGAATGTGTGAGGGAGGAGTGGGATGGAGCGAGTGTGTGAGTGAGGAGAGGGATGGAGAGAGTGTGTGAGGGAGGCATGGGATGGAATGTGTGAGAGGGAAGAGAGGAATGGAGAGTGTGAGAGAGAAGAGGGATGGAGAGAGTGTGTGAGAGAGCAGAGGGATGGAGAGAGTGTGTGAGGGAGGACGGATGAAGAGTGTGAGAGTGGAGTGGGATGGAGAGAATTTGTGAGGGAGGAGAGGGATGGAGAGAGCGTGTGAGAGAGGAGAGGGATGGAGAATGTGTGTGAGGTTGGAGAGGGATGGAGTAATGTGTGACGGAGGAGAGTGATGGATAGAGTGTGTGAGGGAGGAGCGGGATGGAGAGAGAGTGTGAGATTGGAGTGGAATGGAGAGAGTGTGAGAGAGAGGAGTGGGATGGAGAGAGCGTGTGAGGGAGGAGTGGGATGGAGAGGGTGTGAGTGAGAGGAGTGGGATGGAGAGAGTGTGTGAGGGAGAAGAGGGATGGAGAGTGTGAGAGAGGAGAGGGATGGAGCGAATGTGTGAGGGAGGACAGGGATGGAGAGAGTGTATGAGAGAGGAGTGGGATGGAGAGAGTGTGTGAGGGAGGAGAGATTGTGTGAGATAGAGGGATGGAGAGAGTGTGTGAGGGTGAGGAGAGGGATGGAGTGCGTGAGGGAAGAGATGGATGGAGAGAGTGTGAGGGAGGAGTGGGATGGAGAGAGTGTGTAATGGAGGAGAGGGATGGAGAGTGTCGTAGATGAGAAGGATGGAAAGAATGTGTGAGGGAGGGAGTGTGAGGGAGGAGAGTAATGGAGAGATTGTGTGAGGGAGGAGTGGGATGGAGTGAGTGTGTGAGTGAGGAGAGGGATGGAGAGAGTGTGTGAGGGAGGCGTGGGATGGAATGTGTGAGAGGGAGGAGAGGAATGGAGAGTGTGAGAGAGAAGAGGGATGGAGAGAGTGTGTGAGGGTGAGGAGAGGGATGGAGGGAGTGTGTGAGGGATGAGAGGGATGGAGAGAGTGCATGAGGGAGGACAGGGATGGAGAGTGTGTGAGGTACGAGAGGGATGGAGAGAGTGTGTGAGGGAGGAGAGGGATGGAGAGGGTGTGAGGGAGGAGCGGGATGTAGAGTGTGTGAGCGAGGAGCGGGATGTAGAGAGTGTGTGAGGAGGAGAGGGATGGAGAGTGAGATAGAGGAGAGGGATGGAGAGAATGTGTGAGGGAGAGAGTGTGAGGGAGGAGAGGGAAGGAGAGAGTGTGTGAGGGCGGAGACGGATGGAGAGTGTAAGAGAGGAGAGGGATGGAGAGAGTGTGTGAGGGAGGAGAGGCAAGGAGAGAATTTGTGAGAGAGGAGAGGGTTGGAGAGAGTGTGTGAGGGAGGAGAGGGATGAAGAGTGTGCGAGAGGAAGGGATGGAGAGAGTGTGTGAGGGAGGAGAGGTTTTTAGAGAATGTGTGAGGGAGGTGAGGGATGGATCGAGTGTGTGAGGGAGGAATGGGATGGATCGAGTGTGTGAGGGAGGAGTGGGATGGAGCGAGTGTGTGAGTGAGGAGAGGGACGGAGAGAGTGTGTGAGGGAGGCGTGGGATGGAAAGTGTGAGAGGGAGGAGAGGAATGGAGAGTGTGAGAGAGAGGAGGGATGGAGAGAGAGTGTGAGGGTGAGGAGAGGGATGGAGGGAGTGTGTGAGGGACGAGAGGGATGGAGAGAGTGCGTGACGGAGGACAGGGATGGAGAGTGTGTGAGGTACGAAAGGGATGGAGATAGTGTGTGAGGGAGGCGAGTGATGGAGAGAGTGTGTGAGGGAGGAGCTTGATAGAGAGAATGTGTGAGAGAGGATTGGAATGGAGAGAGTGTGAGAGAGAGGAGCGGGATGGAGAGAGTGTGTGAGGGAGGAGTGGGATGGAGAGTGCATGAGGGAGGAGCAGGATGTAGAGAGTGTGTGAAGGAGGAGAGGGATGGAGAGTGAGATAGAGGAGAGGGATGGAGAGAATGTGTGAGGGAGAGAGTGTGTGAGGGAGGAGCGGGATGGAGAGAGTGTGTGAGGGAGGAGAGGGATGGAGAGTGTGAGAGAGGAGAGGGATGGAGAGAGTGTGTGAGAGAGGAGAGAGATGGAGAGAGTGTGTGAGGGAGGAGGGATGAAGATTGTGAGAGTGGAGTGGGATGGAGAGAATGTGTGAGGGAGGAGGGGGATGGAGAGAGTGTGTGAGAGAGGAGAGGGATGGAGAGAGTGTGTGAGGGAGGAGGGATGAAGAGTGAGAGAGTGGAGTGGGATGGAGAGAATTTGTGAGGGAGGAGAGGGATTGAGAGAGCGTATGAGAGAGGAGGTATGGAGAGTGTGTTTGAGGTTGGAGAGGGATGGAGTAATGTGTGAGGTAGGAGAGTGATGGATAGAGTGTGTGAGGGAGGAGCGGGATGGAGAGAGAGTGTGAGATTGTAGTGGAATGGAGAGAGTGTGAGAGAGAGGAGTGGGATGGAGAGAGTGTGTGAGGGTGGAGTGGGATGGAGAGGGTGTGAGTGAGAGGAGTGGGATGGAGAGAGTGTGTGAGGGAAGGGTGGGATGGAGAGAGTCTGTGAGAGAGGAGAGGGATGGAGAGAGTGTGTGAGAGAGGAGAGGGATGGAGAGAGTGTGTGAGAGAGGAGAGGGATGGAGAGATTGTGTGAGAGAGGAACCGGATGGAGAGACTGTGTGAGAGAGGAGTGGGATGGAGAGAGTGTGTGAGAGAGGAGAGGGATGGAGAGAGTGTGTGAGAGAGGAACGGGATGGAGACAGTGTGTGAGAGAGGAGTGGGATGGAGAGAGTGTGTGAGAGAGGAGAGGGATGGAGAGAGTGTGTGAGTGAGGAGAGGGATGGAGAGTGTGAGAGAGAAGAGAGATGGAGAGAGTATGTGACAGAGGAGTGGGATGGAGAGAGTGTATAAGAGAGGAGGGGGATGGAGAGAATGTGTGAAGGACGAGAGAGTGTGTGAGAGAGAGGGATGGACAGAGTGTGTGAGCGTGAGGAGAGGGATGGAGAGAGTGTGTGAGGGAGGAGAGGGATGGAGAGAGTGTGTGAGGGAGGAGTGGGATGGAGAGAGTGTGTGAGGGAGGAGTGGGATGGAGAGAGTGTGTGAGGGAGGAGAGGGATGGAGAGAGTGTGTGAGAGGGGAGTGTGATGGAGGAGTGTGTGAGGGAGGAGAGGGATGGAGCATGTGATAGAGGAGAGGGATGGAATGTGTGAGGGAGAGAGTGTGTGAGGGAGGAGTGGGATGGAGAGTGTGTGAAGGAGGAGCGGGATGGAGATAGTGTGTGAGGGACAAGAGGGATGGAGAGTGTGAGAGAGAGGGATGGAGAGAATGTGTGAGATAGGAGAGGGATGGAGAGAGTGAGAGAGGAGAGGGATGGAGCGAATGTGTGAGGGAGGGCAGGGATGGAGAGAGTGTTTGAGGGAGAGGAGTGGGATGGAGTGTGTGTGAGAGGAGAGTTATGGAGAGAGTGTGTGAGGGAGGAGTGGGATGGAGAGAGTGTCTGACGGAGGAGGGGGATGGTGAGAGTGTGTGAGAGAGGGCAGGGATGGAGAGAGTGTGTGAGGGAGGAGAGGGATGCAGAGTGTGATAGAGGAGAGGGATGGAATGTTTGAGGGAGAGAGTGTGTGAGGGAGGAGTGGGATGGAGAGTGTTTGAGGGAGGAGCGGGATGGAGATAGTGTGTGAGGGAGGAGAGGGATGGAGAGTTTGAGAGCGGAGAGGGATGGAGAGAGTGTGTGAGAGAGTAGAGGGATGGAGAGAGTGTGTGAGGGAGAAGAGGGATGGAGATTGCAAGAGAGGAGAGGGATGGAGATAGTGTGTGATGGAGGAGAGGGATGGAGAGAGTGTGTGAGAGAGGAGAGGGATGTAGAGATTGTGTGAGGGAGCAGAGGGATGGAGAGTGTGATAGATGAGATGGATGGAGAGATTTATGAGGGAGAGAGTGTGTGAGGGAGGAGAGGGATGGAGAGAGTGTGTATGGGAGGAGAGGGATGGAGAGAGTGTGTGAGGGAGGAGAGGGATGGAGAGAGTGTGTGAGGGAAGAGAGGGATGGAGAGTGTGTGAGGGACGCGTGGGAGGGAAAGTGTGTGAGGGAGGAGCGGGATGGAAAGAGTGTGTGAGGGAGGAGAGTGATGAAGAGAGCGTGAGAGAGAGGAGAGCGATGGAGAGAGTGTGTGAGGGAGGATAGCGATGGAGGGAATGTGTGAGAGAGGAGAGGGATGGAGAGAGTGTGTGAGAGAGGAGAGGGATGGAGAGAGTGTGGGAGAGAGGAGGGGGATGGAGAGAGTGTGTGAGGGAGGAGTGTGATGGAGAGTGTATGTGAGGGAGGAGTGGGATGGAGAGAGTGTGAGAGAGAGGGATGGAGAGAGTGTGTGAGGGTGAGAGGGATGGAGTGTGTGAGGGAGGAGAGGGATGGAGAGACTGTGTGAGGGAGGAGTGGGATGGAAAGAGTGTGTGAGCGAGAGGGATGGAGAGAGTGTGTAAGGGAGGAGAGGGATGGAGAGAGTGTGTGAGGGAGAAGAGGGATGGAGAGAGTGTGTGAGGGAGGAGCGGGATGGAGAGAGATTGTGAGAGAGGAGTGGTATGGAGAGTTTGTGTTGGAGGAGCGGGATGGAGAGAGTGCGTGAGGGAGGAGAGGGATGGAGAGTGTGAGAGAGGAGAGGGATGGAGAGAGTGTGTTAGAGAGGAGAGGGATGGAGAGAGTGTGTGAGGGAGGAGTGGGATGGAGAGTATTATACAGGAGAGGGATGGAGAGAATGTGTGAGGGAGAGACTGTGTGAGGGAGGAGAGGGATGGAGAGAGTGTGTGAGAGAGGAGAGGGATGGAGAGAGTGTGTGATGGAGGACAGGGATGGAGACTGTGGAAGATGAGTGGGAATGAGAGAATGTGTGAGGTTTAGAGAGTGAGAGAGGAGAATGATGGAGAGTGTGTGAGGGAGGAGAGGGATGGAGCGAGTGTGTGAGTGAGGAGAGGGATGGAGAGAGTGTGTGAGGGAAGGGTGGGATGGAAAGTGTGTGCGGGAGGAGAGGGATGGAGAGTGTGAGAGGGAGGAGGGATGGAGAGAGTGTGTCAGAGAGGAGAGGGATGTAGAGAGTGTGTGAGGGAGGAGAGCGATGGAGACTGAGAGAGAGGAGAGGGATGGAGAGAGTGTTTGAGAGAGGAGAGGGATGGAGAGAGTGTGTGAGGGAGGAGAGGGATGGAGAGAGTGTGTGGGGGAGGAGAGGGATGGAGAGAGTGTGTGAGGGAGGAGCAGGATGGAGAGAGTGTGTGAGGGAGGAGTGGAATGGAGAGAGTGTGTGAGGGAGGAGAGGGATGGATAGTGTGATAGAGGAGAGGGATGGAGAGAATGTGTGAGGGAGAGTGTGTTTGAGGGAGGAGAGGAATGGAGAGAGTGTGTGAGAGATGAGAGGGATGGAGAAATTGTGTGAGGGAGGAGAGTGATGGAGAGAGCGTGAGAGAAAGGAAAGCGATGGAGAGATTGTGTGAGGGAGGAGCGCGATGGAGGGAATGTATGAGAGAGGAGCGGGATGGAGAGAGTGTGTGAGGGACGAGCGGGATTGAGAGAGAGTTTGAGAGAGGAGAGGAATGAAGAGAGTGCGTGAGGGTGGAGAGGGATGGAGATTGTGAGAGAGTAGAGGGAAGGAGAGAGGGTGTGAGAGAGGAGAGGGATGGAAAGAGTATGTGAGGCAGGAGATGGATGGAGTTTGTGAGAGAGGAGCGGGACGGAGAGAGTGTGTGAGGGAGGAGAGTGATGGAGAGAGTGTGTGAGGGAGGAGAGGGTTGGAGAGAATGTGTGAGGGAGGAGAGGGATGGAGAGAGTGTGTGAGGGAGGAGAGGGATGGAGGGAATGTGTGAGGGAGGAGAGGGATGGAGAGTCTGTGATGGAGGCGTGGGATGGAAAGTGTGTGAGGGAGCAGCAGGATGGAGAGAGTGTGTGAGGGAGGAGACTGATGGAGAGTGTAAGAGAGGAGAGGAATGGAGAGAGTATGTGAGGGAGGAGAGGGATGGAGAGAATGTGTGAGAGAGGAGAGGGTTGGAGAGAGTGTGTGAGGGAGGAGAGGGATGAAGAGTGTGAGAGAGGAGAGGGATGGAGAGAGTGTGTGAGGGAGGAGAGGGATGGAGAGAATGTGTGAGGGAGGTGAGGGATGGAGAGAGTGTGTGAGGGAGGAGTGGGATGGAGAGTGTTTGAGGGATGAGCGGGATGGAAATAGTGTGTGAGGGAGGAGAGGGATGGAGGGTTTGAGAGCGGAGAGGGATGGAGAGAGTGTGTGACTGAGTAGAGGGATGGAGAAAGTGTGTGAGGGAGAAGAGGGACGGAGATTGTGAGAGAGGAGAGGGATGGAGCGAATGTTTGAGGGAGAACAGGGATGGAGAGAGTGTGTGAGGGAGAGGAGTGGGATGGAATGTGTGAGAAAGGAGAGGAATGGAGAGAGTGTGTGAGAGAGGAGAGGGATGGAGAGAGTGTGTGAGAGAGGAGGGTTATGGAGAGAGTATGTGAGGGAGGAGTGTGATGGAGAGAGTATGTGAGGGAGGAGTGGGATGGAGAGAGTGTGTGAGAGAGGAGTGGGATGGAGAGAGTGTGTGAGGGAGGAGAGAGTGTGTGAGAGAGAGGGATGGAGAGAGTGTGTGAGGGTGAGGAGAGGGATGGAGTGTGTGAGGGAACAGATGGATGGAGAGAGTGTGAGGGAGGAGTGGGATGGAGAGAGTGTGTAATGGAGGAGAGGGATGGAGAGTGTGGTAGATGAGAGGGATGGAGAGAATGTGTGAGCGAGAGAGTGTGAGGGAGGAGAGTGATGGAGAGATTGTGTGAGGGAGGAGTGGGATGGAGCGAGTGTGTGAGTGAGGAGAGGGATGGAGAGAGTGTGTGAGGGAGGCATGGGATGGAAAGTGTGAGAGGGAGGAGAGGAATGGAGAGTGTGAGAGAGAAGAGGGATGGAGAGAGTGTGTGAGGGTGAGGAGAGGGATGGAGGGAGTGTGTGAGGGACGAGAGGGACGGAGAGAGTGCGTGAGGGAGGACAGGGATGGAGAGTGTGTGAGGTACGAGAGGGATGGAGAGAGTGTGTGAGGGAGGAGAGGGATGGAGAGAGTGTGTGAGGGAGGAGCTTGATAGAGAGAATGTGTGAGAGAGGATTGGAATGGTGAGAGTGTGAGAGAGAGGAGTGGAATGGAGAGGGTGTGAGAGAGAGGAGCGGGATGGAGAGAGTGTGTGAGGGAGGAGTGGGATGGATAGTGCGTGAGAGAGGAGCGGGATGTAGAGAGTGTGTGAAGGAGGAGAGGGATGGAGGGTGAGATAGAGGAGAGGGATGGAGAGAATGTGTGAGGGAGAGAGTGTGTGAGGGAGGAGAGGGAAGGAGAGAGTGTGTATGGGAGGAGAGGGATGCAAAGAGTGTGTGAGGGAGGAGAGGGATGGAGAGAGTGTGTGAGGGAGGAGACGGATGGAGAGTGTAAGAGAGGAGAGGGATGGAGAGAGTGTGTGAGGGAGGAGAGGGATGGAGAGAATTTGTCAGAGAGGAGAGTGTGTGTGAGGGAGGAGAGGGATGAAGTGTGTGAGAGAGGAGAGGGATGGAGAGAGTGTGTGAGGGAGGAGAGGGATGGAGAGAATGTGTGAGGGAGGTGAGGGATGGATCGAGTGTGTGAGGGAGGAGCGGGATGGAGAGAGAGTGTGAGAGTGGAGTGGAATGGAGAGAGTGTGAGAGAGAGGAGTGGAATGGATAGAGTGTGTGAGGGAGGAGTGGGATGGAGAGGGTGTGAGAGAGGAGTGGGATGGAGAGAGTGTGTGAGGGAGGAGTGGGATGGAGAGAGTGTGTGAGGGAGGAGAGGGATGGAGAGAATGTGAGAGGGAGAGAGTGTGTGAGGGAGGAGAGGGATGGAGAGGGTGTGTGAGGGAGGAGAGGGATGGAGAGAGTGTGTGAGGGAGGCGTGGGATGGAAAGTGTGTGAGGGAGGAGCGGGATGGAGAGTGTGAGAGAGGAGAGGGATGGAGAGAGTGTGTGAGAGAGGAGAGGGATGGAGAGAGTGTGTGAGGGAGGAGTGATGAAGAGTGTGAGAGTGGAGTGGGATGGAGAGAATGTGTGAGGGAGGAGAGGGATGGATAGAGTGTGTGAGGGAGGAGCGGGATGGAGAGAGAGTGTGAGATTGGAGTGGAATGGAGAGAGTGAGAGAGAGAGGAGTAGGATGGAGAGAGTGTGTGAGGGAGGAGTGGGATGGAGAGGGTGTGAGTGAGAGGATTGGGATGTAGAGAGTGTGTGAGAGAGAAGAGAGATGGAGAGAGTATGTGAGGGAGGAGTGGGATGGAGAGAGTGTGTGAGAGAGGAGTGGGATGGAGAGAGTGTATAAGAGAGGTGTGGGATGGAGAGAGTGTGTGAAGGAGGAGAGAGTGTGTGAGAGAGGGGGATGGAGAGAGTGTGTGAGGGTGAGGAGAGGGATGGAGAGAGTGTGTGAGCGAGGAGTGGGATGGCGAGAGTGTATAAGAGAGGAGTGGGATGGAGAGAGTGTGTGAAGGAGGAGAGAATGTGTGAGAGAGAGGGATGGAGAGAGTGTGTGAGGGTGAGGAGAGGGATGGAGAGAGTGTGTGAGGGAGGAGAGGGATGGAGAGAGTGTGTGAGGGAGGAGTGGGATGGAGAGAGTGTGTGAGGGAGGAGAGGGATGGAGAGAGTGTGTGAGGGAGGCGTGGGATGGAAAGTGTGTGAGGGAGGAGCGGGATGGAGAGAGTGTGTGAGGGAGGAGAGGGATGGAGAGAGTCTGTGAGGGAGGAGGGATGAAGAGTGTGAGAGTGGAGTGGGATGGAGAGAATGTATGAGGGAGGAGAGGGATGAAGAGAGCGTGTGAGAGAGGAGAGGTATGGAGAGTGTGTGTGAGGTTGGAGAGGGATGGAGTAATGTGTGAGGGAGGAGAGTGATGGATAGAGTGTGTGAGGGAGGAGCGGGATGGAGAGAGAGTGTGAGATTGGAGTGGAATGGAGAGAGTGTGTGAGGGAGGAGAGGGATGGATAGTGTGATAGAGGAGAGGGATGGAGAGAATGTGTGAGGGAGAGTGTGTTTGAGGGAGGAGAGGGATGGAGAGAGTGTGTGAGAGATGAGAGGGATGGAGAAATTGTGTGAGGGAGGAGAGTGATGGAGAGAGCGTGAGAGAAAGGAAAGCGATGGAGAGATTGTGTGAGGGAGGAGCGCGATGGAGGGAATGTATGAGAGAGGAGCGGGATGGAGAGAGTGTGTGAGGGACGAGCGGGATTGAGAGAGAGTTTGAGAGAGGAGAGGAATGAAGAGAGTGCGTGAGGGTGGAGAGGGATGGAGATTGTGAGAGAGTAGAGGGAAGGAGAGAGGGTGTGAGAGAGGAGAGGGATGGAAAGAGTATGTGAGGCAGGAGATGGATGGAGTTTGTGAGAGAGGAGCGGGACGGAGAGAGTGTGTGAGGGAGGAGAGTGATGGAGAGAGTGTGTGAGGGAGGAGAGGGTTGGAGAGAATGTGTGAGGGAGGAGAGGGATGGAGAGAGTGTGTGAGGGAGGAGAGGGATGGAGGGAATGTGTGAGGGAGGAGAGGGATGGAGAGTCTGTGATGGAGGCGTGGGATGGAAAGTGTGTGAGGGAGCAGCAGGATGGAGAGAGTGTGTGAGGGGGGAGACTGATGGAGAGTGTAAGAGAGGAGAGGAATGGAGAGAGTATGTGAGGGAGGAGAGGGATGGAGAGAATGTGTGAGAGAGGAGAGGGTTGGAGAGAGTGTGTGAGGGAGGAGAGGGATGAAGAGTGTGAGAGAGGAGAGGGATGGAGAGAGTGTGTGAGGGAGGAGAGGGATGGAGAGAATGTGTGAGGGAGGTGAGGGATGGAGAGAGTGTGTGAGGGAGGAGTGGGATGGAGAGTGTTTGAGGGATGAGCGGGATGGAAATAGTGTGTGAGGGAGGAGAGGGATGGAGGGTTTGAGAGCGGAGAGGGATGGAGAGAGTGTGTGACTGAGTAGAGGGATGGAGAAAGTGTGTGAGGGAGAAGAGGGATGGAGATTGTGAGAGAGGAGAGGGATGGAGCGAATGTTTGAGGGAGAACAGGGATGGAGAGAGTGTGTGAGGGAGAGGAGTGGGATGGAATTTGTGAGAAAGGAGAGGAATGGAGAGAGTGTGTGAGAGAGGAGAGGGATGGAGAGAGTGTGTGAGAGAGGAGGGTTATGGAGAGAGTATGTGAGGGAGGAGTGTGATGGAGAGAGTATGTGAGGGAGGAGTGGGATGGAGAGAGTGTGTGAGAGAGGAGTGGGATGGAGAGAGTGTGTGAGGGAGGAGAGAGTGTGTGAGAGAGAGGGATGGAGAGAGTGTGTGAGGGTGAGGAGAGGGATGGAGTGTGTGAGGGAACAGATGGATGGAGAGAGTGTGAGGGAGGAGTGGGATGGAGAGAGTGTGTAATGGAGGAGAGGGATGGAGAGTGTGGTAGATGAGAGGGATGGAGAGAATGTGTGAGCGAGAGAGTGTGAGGGAGGAGAGTGATGGAGAGATTGTGTGAGGGAGGAGTGGGATGGAGCGAGTGTGTGAGTGAGGAGAGGGATGGAGAGAGTGTGTGAGGGAGGCATGGGATGGGAAGTGTGAGAGGGAGGAGAGGAATGGAGAGTGTGAGAGAGAAGAGGGATGGAGAGAGTGTGTGAGGGTGAGGAGAGGGATGGAGGGAGTGTGTGAGGGACGAGAGGGACGGAGAGAGTGCGTGAGGGAGGACAGGGATGGAGAGTGTGTGAGGTACGAGAGGGATGGAGAGAGTGTGTGAGCGAGGAGAGGGATGGAGAGAGTGTGTGAGGGAGGAGCTTGATAGAGAGAATGTGTGAGAGAGGATTAGAATGGTGAGAGTGTGAGAGAGAGGAGTGGAATGGAGAGGGTGTGAGAGAGAGGAGCGGGATGGAGAGAGTGTGTGAGGGAGGAGTGGGATGGATAGTGCGTGAGAGAGGAGCGGGATGTAGAGAGTGTGTGAAGGAGGAGAGGGATGGAGGGTGAGATAGAGGAGAGGGATGGAGAGAATGTGTGAGGGAGAGAGTGTGTGAGGGAGGAGAGGGAAGGAGAGAGTGTGTATGGGAGGAGAGGGATGCAAAGAGTGTGTGAGGGAGGAGAGGGATGGAGAGAGTGTGTGAGGGAGGAGACGGATGGAGAGTGTAAGAGAGGAGAGGGATGGAGAGAGTGTGTGAGGGAGGAGAGGGATGGAGAGAATTTGTCAGAGAGGAGAGTGTGTGTGAGGGAGGAGAGGGATGAAGTGTGTGAGAGAGGAGAGGGATGGAGAGAGTGTGTGAGGGAGGAGAGGGATGGAGAGAATGTGTGAGGGAGGTGAGGGATGGATCGAGTGTGTGAGGGAGGAGCGGGATGGAGAGAGAGTGTGAGAGTGGAGTGGAATGGAGAGAGTGTGAGAGAGAAGAGTGGAATGGATAGAGTGTGTGAGGGAGGAGTGGGATGGAGAGGGTGTGAGAGAGGAGTGGGATGGAGAGAGTGTGTGAGGGAGGAGTGGGATGGAGAGAGTGTGTGAGGGAGGAGAGGGATGGAGAGAATGTGAGAGGGAGAGAGTGTGTGAGGGAGGAGAGGGATGGAGAGTGTGTGTGAGGGAGGAGAGGGATGGAGAGAGTGTGTGAGGGAGGCGTGGGATGGAAAGTGTGTGAGGGAGGAGCGGGATGGAGAGTGTGAGAGAGGAGAGGGATGGAGAGAGTGTGTGAGAGAGGAGAGGGATGGAGAGAGTGTGTGAGGGAGGAGTGATGAAGAGTGTGAGAGTGGAGTGGGATGGAGAGAATGTGTGAGGGAGGAGAGGGATGGATAGAGTGTGTGAGGGAGGAGCGGGATGGAGAGAGAGTGTGAGATTGGAGTGGAATGGAGAGAGTGTGAGAGAGAGGAGTGGGATGGAGAGAGTGTGTGAGGGAGGAGTGGGATGGAGAGGGTGTGAGTGAGAGGATTGGGATGGAGAGAGTGTGTGAGAGAGAAGAGAGATGGAGAGAGTATGTGAGGGAGGAGTGGGATGGAGAGAGTGTGTGAGAGAGGAGTGGGATGGAGAGAGTGTATAAGAGAGGTGTGGGATGGAGAGAGTGTGTGAAGGAGGAGAGAGTGTGTGAGAGAGGGGGATGGAGAGAGTGTGTGAGGGTGAGGAGAGGGATGGAGAGAGTGTGTGAGAGAGGAGTGGGATGGCGAGAGTGTATAAGAGAGGAGTGGGATGGAGAGAGTGTGTAAAGGAGGAGAGAATGTGTGAGAGAGAGGGATGGCGAGAGTGTGTGAGGGTGAGGAGAGGGATGGAGAGAGTGTGTGAGGGAGGAGAGGGATGGAGAGAGTGTGTGAGGGAGGAGTGGGATGGAGAGAGTGTGTGAGGGAGGAGAGGGATGGAGAGAGTGTGTGAGGGAGGCGTGGGATGGAAAGTGTGTGAGGGAGGAGCGGGATGGAGAGAGTGTGTGAGGGAGGAGAGGGATGGAGAGAGTCTGTGAGGGAGGAGGGATGAAGAGTGTGAGAGTGGAGTGGGATGGAGAGAATGTATGAGGGAGGAGAGGGATGGAGAGAGCGTGTGAGAGAGGAGAGGTATGGAGAGTGTGTGTGAGGTTGGAGAGGGATGGAGTAATGTGTGAGGGAGGAGAGTGATGGATAGAGTGTGTGAGGGAGGAGCAGGATGGAGAGAGAGTGTGAGATTGGAGTGGAATGGAGAGAGTGTGAGAGAGAGGAGTGGGATGGAGAGAGTGTGTGAGGGAGGAGTGGGATGGAGAGGGTGTGAGTGAGAGGAGTGGGATGGAGAGAGTGTGTGAGAGAGGAGTGGGATGGAGAGAGTGTGTGAGAGAGGAGAGGGATGGAGAGAGTGTGTGAGAGAGGAGAGGGATGGAGAGAATGTGTGGGAGAGGAGAGGAATGGAGAGAGTTTGTGAGAGAGGAGAGGGATGGAGAGAGTGTGAGAGAGGAACGGGATGGAGAGAGTGTGTGAGAGAGGAGTGGGATGGAGAGAGTGTGTGAGAGAGGAGAGGGATGGAGAGAGTGTGTGAGGGAGAAGAGGGATGGAGAGTGTGAGAGAGGAGAGGGATGGAGCGAATGTGTGAGGGAGGACAGGGATGGAGAGAGTGTGTGAGGGAGAGGAGTGGGATGGAGAGAGTGTGTGAGAGAGGAGAGGGATGGAGAGAGTGTGTGAGGGAGAAGAGGGATGGATAGTGTGAGAGAGGAGAGGGATGGAGCGAATGTGTGAGGGAGGACAGGGATGGAGAGAGTGTGTGAGGGAGAGGAGTGGGATGGAGTGTGTGAGAGAGGAGAGGGATGGAGAGAGTGTGTGAGGGACGAGATGGATGGAGAGTGTGAGAGAGAGGGATGGAGAGAATGTGTGAGATAGGAGAGGGATGGAAAGAGTGTGTGAGGGAGAAGAGGGATGGAGAGTGTGAGAGAGGAGAGGGATGGAGCGAATGTGTGATGGAGGACAGGGATGGAGAGAGTGTGTGAGTGAGAGGAGTGGGATGGAGTGTGCGAGAGAGGAGAGGGATGGAGAGTGTGAGAGAGGAGTGGAGATAGTGTGTAAGAGAGGAGAGGGATGGAGAGAGTGTGTGAGAGAGGAGGGGGATGGAGAGAGTGTGTGAGAGATGAGGGGGTTGGAGAGAGTGTGTGAGAGAGGAGAGGGATGGAGAGAGTGTGTGAGAGAGGAGAGGGATGGAGAGAGTGTGTGATCGAGGAGTTGGATGGAGAGAGTGTGTGAGGGAGGAGTGGGATGGAGAGAGTATTTGAGCGATGAGTGGGATGGAGAGAGTTTGTGAGAGAGGAGTGGGATGGAGAGAGTGTGTGAGGGAGGAGACAGTGTGTGAGAGAGAGGGATGGAGAGTGTGTGTGAGGGTTAGGAGAGGGATGGAGTGTGTGAGGGAGGAGAGGGATGGAGAGAGTGTGTGAGGGAGGAGTGGGATGGATAGAGTGTCTGAGAGAGAGGGATGGAGAGTGTGTGTAAGGGAGGAGGGGGATGGAGAGAGTGTGTGAGGGAGGAGAGGGATGGAGAGAGTGTGAGGGAGGAGAGGGATAGAGAGAGTGTTTGATGTAGGAGTGGGATGGCAAGAGTGTGTGAGGGAGGAGTGGGATGGAGTGACTATGTGAGGGAGGAGTGGGATGGAGAGAGTGGGTGAGGGAGGACAGAGTGTGTGAGAGAGGAGAGGGATGGAGAGAGTGTGTGAGGGAGGAGAGGGATGGAGAGAGTGTGTGAGGGAGGAGAGAGTGTGTGTGAGGGAGGAGTGGGACGGAGAGTGTATGAGGGAGGAGAGGGATGGAGATAGTGTGTGAGGGAGGAGTGGGACGGAGAGAGTGTGTGAGGGAGGAGTGGGACGGAGAGAGTGTGTGAGGGAGGAGAGAGTGTGTGAGGGAGGAGAGAGTGTGTGAGGGAGGAGTGGGACGGAGAGAGTGTGTGAGGGAGGAGAGGGATGGAGAGAGTGTGTGAGAGAGGAGAGGGATGGAGAGAGTGTGTGATGGAGGACAGGGATGGAGACTGTGGAAGATGAGTGGGAATGAGAGAATGTGTGAGGTTTAGAGAGTGAGAGAGGAGAATGATGGAGAGTGTGTGAGGGAGGAGAGGGATGGAGCGAGTGTGTGAGTGAGGAGAGGGATGGAGAGAGTGTGTGAGGGAGGGGTGGGATGGAAAGTGTGTGCGGGAGGAGAGGGATGGAGAGTGTGAGAGGGAGGAGGGATGGAGAGAGTGTGTCAGAGAGGAGAGGGATGTAGAGAGTGTGTGAGGGAGGAGAGCAATGGAGACTGAGAGAGAGGAGAGGGATGGAGAGAGTGTGTGAGAGAGGAGAGGGATGGAGAGAGCGTGTGAGGGAGGAGAGGGATGGAGTGAGTGTGTGAGGGAGGAGAGGGATGGAGAGAGTGTGTGAGGGAGGAGAGGGATGGAGAGAGTGTGTGGGGGAGGAGAGGGATGTAGAGAGTGTGTGAGGGAGGAGCGGGATGGAGAGAATGTGTGAGAGAAGAGTGGAATGGAGAGAGTGTGAGAGAGAGGAGTGGAATGGAGAGTGTGTGAGAGAGAGGAGCGGGATGGAGAGTGTGTGTGAGGGAGGAGCAGGATGGAGAGAGTGTGTGAGGGAGGAGTGGAATGGAGAGAGTGTGTGAGGGAGGAGAGGGATGGATAGTGTGATAGAGGAGAGGGATGGAGAGAATGTGTGAGGGAGAGTGTGTTTGAGGGAGGAGAGGGATGGAGAGAGTGTGTGAGAGATGAGAGGGATGGAGAATGTGTGTGAGGGAGGAGAGTGATGGAGAAAGCGTGAGAGAAAGGAAAGCGATGGAGAGATTGTGTGAGGGAGGAGAGCGATGGAGGGAATGTATGAGAGAGGAGCGGGATGGAGAGAGTGTGTGAGGGACGAGCGGGATTGAGAGAGAGTTTGAGAGAGGAGAGGGATGAAGAGAGTGCGTGAGGGTGGAGAGGGATGGAGATTGTGAGAGAGTAGAGGGAAGGAGAGAGGGTGTGAGAGAGGAGAGGGATGGAAAGAGTATGTGAGGCAGGAGATGGATGGAGTTTGTGAGAGAGGAGCGGGACGGAGAGAGTGTGTGAGGGAGGAGAGTGATGGAGAGAGTGTGTGAGGGAGGAGAGGGTTGGAGAGAATGTGTGAGGGAGGAGAGGGATGGAGAGAGTGTGTGAGGGAGGAGAGGGATGGAGGGAATGTGTGAGGGAGGAGAGGGATGGAGAGTCTGTGATGGAGGCGTGGGATGGAAAGTGTGTGAGGGAGCAGCGGGATGGAGAGAGTGTGTGAGGGAGGAGACTGATGGAGAGTGTAAGAGAGGAGAGGAATGGAGAGAGTATGTGAGGGAGGAGAGGGATGGAGAGAATGTGTGAGAGAGGAGAGGGATGGAGAGTCTGTGATGGAGGCGTGGGATGGAAAGTGTGTGAGGGAGCAGCGGGATGGAGAGAGTGTGTGAGGGAGGAGACTGATGGAGAGTGTAAGAGAGGAGAGGAATGGAGAGAGTATGTGAGGGAGGAGAGGGATGGAGAGAATGTGTGAGAGAGGAGAGGGTTGGAGAGAGTGTGTGAGGGAGGAGAGGGATGAAGAGTGTGAGAGAGGAGAGGGATGGAGAGAGTGTGTGAGGGAGGAGAGGGATGGAGAGAATGTGTGAGGGAGGTGAGGGATGGAGAGAGTGTGTGAGGGAGGAGTGGGATGGAGAGTGTTTGAGGGATGAGCGGGATGGAAATAGAGTGTGAGGGAGGAGAGGGATGGAGAGTTTGAGAGCGGAGAGGGATGGAGAGAGTGTGTGACTGAGTAGAGGGATGGAGAAAGTGTGTGAGGGAGAAGAGGGATGGAGATTGTGAGAGAGGAGAGGGATGGAGCGAATGTTTGAGGGAGAACAGGGATGGAGAGAGTGTGTGAGGGAGAGGAGTGGGATGGAATGTGTGAGAAAGGAGAGGAATGGAGAGAGTGTGTGAGAGAGGAGAGGGATGGAGAGAGAGTGTGAGAGTGGAGTGGAATGGAGAGAGTGTGAGAGAGAGGAGTGGAATGGATAGAGTGTGTGAGGGAGGAGTGGGATGGAGAGGGTGTGAGAGAGGAGTGGGATGGAGAGAGTGTGTGAGGGAGGAGTGGGATGGAGAGAGTGTGTGAGGGAGGAGAGGGATGGAGAGAATGTGAGAGGGAGAGAGTGTGTGAGGGAGGAGAGGGATGGAGAGGGTGTGTGAGGGAGGAGAGGGATGGAGAGAGTGTGTGAGGGAGGCGTGGGATGGAAAGTGTGTGAGGGAGGAGCGGGATGGAGAGTGTGAGAGAGGAGAGGGATGGAGAGAGTGTGTGAGAGAGGAGAGGGATGGAGAGAGTGTGTGAGGGAGGAGAGGGATGGAGGGAATGTGTGAGGGAGGAGAGGGATGGAGAGTCTGTGATGGAGGCGTGGGATGGAAAGTGTGTGAGGGAGCAGCGGGATGGAGAGAGTGTGTGAGGGAGGAGACTGATGGAGAGTGTAAGAGAGGAGAGGAATGGAGAGAGTATGTGAGGGGGGAGAGGGATGGAGAGAATGTGTGAGAGAGGAGAGGGATGGAGAGTCTGTGATGGAGGCGTGGGATGGAAAGTGTGTGAGGGAGCAGCGGGATGGAGAGAGTGTGTGAGGGAGGAGACTGATGGAGAGTGTAAGAGAGGAGAGGAATGGAGAGAGTATGTGAGGGAGGAGAGGGATGGAGAGAATGTGTGAGAGAGGAGAGGGTTGGAGAGAGTGTGTGAGGGAGGAGAGGGATGAAGAGTGTGAGAGAGGAGAGGGATGGAGAGAGTGTGTGAGGGAGGAGAGGGATGGAGAGAATGTGTGAGGGAGGTGAGGGATGGAGAGAGTGTGTGAGGGAGGAGTGGGATGGAGAGTGTTTGAGGTATGAGCAGGATGGAAATAGAGTGTGAGGGAGGAGAGGGATGGAGAGTTTGAGAGCGGAGAGGGATGGAGAGAGTGTGTGACTGAGTAGAGGGATGGAGAAAGTGTGTGAGGGAGAAGAGGGATGGAGATTGTGAGAGAGGAGAGGGATGGAGCGAATGTTTGAGGGAGAACAGGGATGGAGAGAGTGTGTGAGGGAGAGGAGTGGGATGGAATGTGTGAGAAAGGAGAGGAATGGAGAGAGTGTGTGAGAGAGGAGAGGGATGGAGAGAGTGTGTGAGAGAGGAGGGTTATGGAGAGAGTATGTGAGGGAGGAGTGTGATGGAGAGAGTATGTGAGGGAGGAGTGGGATGGAGAGAGTGTGTGAGAGAGGAGTGGGATGGAGAGAGTGTGTGAGGGAGGAGAGAGTGTGTGAGAGAGAGGGATGGAGAGAGTGTGTGAGGGTGAGGAGAGGGATGGAGTGTGTGAGGGAACAGATGGATGGAGAGAGTGTGAGGGAGGAGTGGGATGGAGAGAGTGTGTAATGGAGGAGAGGGATGGAGAGTGTGGTAGATGAGAGGGATGGAGAGAATGTGTGAGCGAGAGAGTGTGAGGGAGGAGAGTGATGGAGAGATTGTGTGAGGGAGGAGTGGGATGGAGCGAGTGTGTGAGTGAGGAGAGGGATGGAGAGAGTGTGTGAGGGAGGCATGGGATGGAAAGTGTGAGAGGGAGGAGAGGAATGGAGAGTGTGAGAGAGAAGAGGGATGGAGAGTGTGTGAGGGTGAGGAGAGGGATGGAGGGAGTGTGTGAGGGACGAGAGGGATGGAGAGAGTGCGTGAGGGAGGACAGGGATGGAGAGTGTGTGAGGTACGAGAGGGATGGAGAGAGTGTGTGAGGGAGGAGAGGGATGGAGAGAGTGTGTGAGGGAGGAGCTTGATAGAGAGAATGTGTGAGAGAGGATTGGAATGGTGAGAGTGTGAGAGAGAGGAGTGGAATGGAGAGGGTGTGAGAGAGAGGAGCGGGATGGAGAGAGTGTGTGAGGGAGGAGTGGGATGGATAGTGCATGAGAGAGGAGCGGGATGTAGAGAGTGTGTGAAGGAGGAGAGGGATGGAGGGTGAGATAGAGGAGAGGGATGGAGAGAATGTGTGAGGGAGAGAGTGTGTGAGGGAGGAGAGGGAAGGAGAGAGTGTGTATGGGAGGAGAGGGATGCAAAGAGTGTGTGAGGGAGGAGAGGGATGGAGAGAGTGTGTAAGGGAGGAGACGGATGGAGAGTGTAAGAGAGGAGAGGGATGGAGAGAGTGTGTGAGGGAGGAGAGGGATGGAGAGAATTTGTCAGAGAGGAGAGTGTGTGTGAGGGAGGAGAGGGATGAAGTGTGTGAGAGAGGAGAGGGATGGAGAGAGTGTGTGAGGGAGGAGAGGGATGGAGAGAATGTGTGAGGGAGGTGAGGGATGGATCGAGTGTGTGAGGGAGGAGCGGGATGGAGAGAGAGTGTGAGAGTGGTGTGGAATGGAGAGAGTGTGAGAGAGAGGAGTGGAATGGATAGAGTGTGTGAGGGAGGAGTGGGATGGAGAGGGTGTGAGAGAGGAGTGGGATGGAGAGAGTGTGTGAGGGAGGAGTGGGATGGAGAGAGTGTGTGAGGGAGGAGAGGGATGGAGAGAATGTGAGAGGGAGAGAGTGTGTGAGGGAGGAGAGGGATGGAGAGGGTGTGTGAGGGAGGAGAGGGATGGAGAGAGTGTGTGAGGGAGGCGTGGGATGGAAAGTGTGTGAGGGAGGAGCGGGATGGAGAGTGTGAGAGAGGAGAGGGATGGAGAGAGTGTGTGAGAGAGGAGAGGGATGGAGAGAGTGTGTGAGGGAGGAGTGATGAAGAGTGTGAGAGTGGAGTGGGATGGAGAGAATGTGTGAGGGAGGAGAGGGATGGATAGAGTGTGTGAGGGAGGAGCGGGATGGAGAGAGAGTGTGAGATTGGAGTGGAATGGAGAGAGTGTGAGAGAGAGGAGTGGGATGGAGAGAGTGTGTGAGGGAGGAGTGGGATGGAGAGGGTGTGAGTGAGAGGATTGGGATGGAGAGAGTGTGTGAGAGAGAAGAGAGATGGAGAGAGTATGTGAGGGAGGAGTGGGATGGAGAGAGTGTGTGAGAGAGGAGTGGGATGGAGAGAGTGTATAAGAGAGGTGTGGGATGGAGAGAGTGTGTGAAGGAGGAGAGAGTGTGTGAGAGAGGGGGATGGAGAGAGTGTGTGAGGGTGAGGAGAGGGATGGAGAGAGTGTGTGAGAGAGGAGTGGGATGGCGAGAGTGTATAAGAGAGGAGTGGGATGGAGAGAGTGTGTGAAGGAGGAGAGAATGTGTGAGAGAGAGGGATGGAGAGAGTGTGTGAGGGTGAGGAGAGGGATGGAGAGAGTGTGTGAGGGAGGAGAGGGATGGAGAGAGTGTGTGAGGGAGGAGAGGGATGGAGAGAGCGTGTGAGAGAGGAGAGGTATGGAGAGTGTGTGTGTGGTTGGAGAGGGATGGAGTAATGTGTGAGGGAGGAGAGTGATGGATAGAGTGTGTGAGGGAGGAGCGGGATGGAGAGAGAGTGTGAGATTGGAGTGGAATGGAGAGAGTGTGAGAGAGAGGAGTGGGATGGAGAGAGTGTGTGAGGGAGGAGTGGGATGGAGAGGGTGTGAGTGAGAGGAGTGGGATGGAGAGAGTGTGTGAGAGAGGAGTGGGATGGAGAGAGTGTGTGAGAGAGGAGAGGGATGGAGAGAGTGTGTGAGAGAGGAGAGGGATGGAGAGAGTGTGTGGGAGAGGAGAGGGATGGAGAGAGTGTGTGAGAGAGGAGAGGGATGGAGAGAGTGTGAGAGAGGAACGGGATGGAGAGAGTGTGTGAGAGAGGAGTGGGATGGAGAGAGTGTGTGAGAGAGGAGAGGGATGGAGAGAGTGTGTGAGTGAGGAGAGGGATGGAGAGTGTGAGAGAGAAGAGAGATGGAGAGAATATGTGAGGGAGGAGTGGGATGGAGAGACTGTGTGAGAGAGGAGTGGGATGGAGAGAGTGTATAAAAGAGGAGAGGGATGGAGAGAGTGTGTGAAGGAGGAGAGAGTGTGTGAGGGAGGAGGGATGAAGAGTGTGAGAGTGGAGTGGGATGGAGAGAATGTATGAGGGAGGAGAGGGATGGAGAGAGCGTATGAGAGAGGAGAGGTATGGAGAGTGTGTGTGAGGTTGGAGAGGGATGGAGTAATGTGTGAGGGAGGAGAGTGATGGATAGAGTGTGTGAGGGAGGAGCGGGATGGAGAGAGAGTGTGAGATTGGAGTGGAATGGAGAGAGTGTGAGAGAGAGGAGTGGGATGGAGAGAGTGTGTGAGGGAGGAGTGGGATGGAGAGGGTGTGAGTGAGAGGAGTGGGATGGAGAGAGTGTGTGAGAGAGGAGTGGGATGGAGAGAGTGTGTGAGAGGAGAGGGATGGAGAGAGTGTGTGAGAGAGGAGAGGGATGGAGAGAATGTGTGGGAGAGGAGAGGGATGGAGAGAGTGTGTGAGAGAGGAGAGGGATGGAGAGAGTGTGAGAGAGGAACGGGATGGAGAGAGTGTGTGAGAGAGGAGTGGGATGGAGAGAGTGTGTGAGAGAGGAGAGGGATGGAGAGAGTGTGTGAGGGAGAAGAGGGATGGAGAGTGTGAGAGAGGAGAGGGATGGAGCGAATGTGTGAGGGAGGACAGGGATGGAGAGAGTGTGTGAGGGAGAGGAGTGGGATGGAGTGTGTGAGAGAGGAGAGGGATGGAGAGAGTGTGTGAGGGACGAGATGGATGGAGAGTGTGAGAGAGAGGGATGGAGAGAATGTGTGAGGTAGGAGAGGGATGGAAAGAGTGTGTGAGGGAGAAGAGGGATGGAGAGTGTGAGAGAGGAGAGGGATGGAGCGAATGTGTGAGGGAGGACAGGGATGGAGAGAGTGTGTGAGGGAGAGGAGTGGGATGGAGTGTGTGAGAGAGGAGAGGGATGGAGAGTGTGAGAGAGGAGTGGAGAGAGCGTGTAAGAGAGGAGAGGGATGGAGAGAGTGTGTGAGAGAGGAGGGGGATGGAGAGAGTGTGTGAGAGATGAGGGGGTTGGAGAGAGTGTGTGAGAGAGGAGAGGGATGGAGAGAGTGTGTGAGAGAGGAGAGGGATGGAGAGAGTGTGTGATCGAGGAGTGGGATGGAGAGAGTGTGTGAGGGAGGAGTGGGATGGAGAGAGTATGTGAGCGATAAGTGGGATGGAGAGAGTGTGTGAGAGAGGAGTGGGATGGAGAGAGTGTGTGAGGGAGGAGAGAGTGTGTGAGAGAAAGGGATGGAGAGTGTGTGTGAGGGTTAGGAGAGGGATGGAGTGTGTGAGGGAGGAGAGGGATGGAGAGAGTGTGTGAGGGAGGAGTGGGATGGATAGAGTGTCTGAGAGAGAGGGATGGAGAGTGTGTGTAAGGGAGGAGGGGGATGGAGAGTGTGGAGGGAGGAGAGGGATGGAGAGAGTGTGAGGGAGGAGAGGGATAGAGAGAGTGTTTGATGTAGGAGTGGGATGGCAAGAGTGTGTGAGGGAGGAGTGGGATGGAGTGACTATGTGAGGGAGGAGTGGGATGGAGAGAGTGTGTGAGGGAGGACAGAGTGTGTGAGAGAGGAGAGGGATGGAGAGAGTGTGTGAGGGAGGAGAGGGATGGAGAGAGTGTGTGAGGGAGGAGAGAGTGTGTGAGGGAGGAGTGGGACGGAGAGTGTATGAGGGAGGAGAGGGATGGAGATAGTGTGTGAGGGAGGAGTGGGACGGAGAGAGTGTGTGAGGGAGGAGAGAGTGTGTGAGGGAGGAGAGAGTGTGTGAGGGAGGAGTGGGACGGAGAGAGTGTGTGAGGGAGGAGAGGGATGGAGAGAGTGTGTGAGGGAGGAGTGGGAGGGAGAGAGTGTGTGAGGGAGGAGAGGGATGGAGAGAGTGTGTGAGGAGGAGTGGATGGAGAGAGTGTGTGAGGGAGGAGTGGGAGGGAGAGAGTGTGTGAGGGAGGAGTGGGATGGAGAAAGTGTGTGAGGGAGGAGAGGGATGGAGAGAGTGTGTGAGGGAGGAGTGGGATGGAGAGAGTGTGTGAGGGAGGAGTGGGAGGGAGAGAGTGTGTGAGGGAGGAGTGGGATGGAGAGAGTGTGTGAGGGAGGAGTGGGAGGGAGAGAGTGTGTGAGGGAGGAGTGGGAGGGAGAGACTGTGTGAGGGAGGAGAGGGATGGAGAGAGTGTGTGAGGGAGGAGTGGGATGGAGAGAGTGTGTGAGGGAGGAGTGGGAGGGAGAGAGTGTGTGAGGGAGGAGTGGGATGGAGAGAGTGTGTGAGAGAGGAGAGGGATGGAGAGAGTGTGTGGGAGAGGAGAGGGATGGAGAGAGTGTGTGAGAGAGGAGAGGGATGGAGAGAGTGTGTGAGAGAGAGGGATGGAGAGAGTGTGTGAGAGAGGAGAGGGATGGAGAGAGTGTGTGAGTAAGGAGAGGGATGGAGATTGTGAGAGAGAAGAGAGATGGAGAGAATATGTGAGGGAGGAGTGGGATGGAGAGAGTGTGTGAGAGAGGAGTGGGATGGAGAGAGTGTATAAGAGAGGAGTGGGATGGAGAGAGTGTGTGAAGGAGGAGAGAGTGTGTGAGGGAGGAGGGATGAAGAGTGTGAGAGTGGAGTGGGATGGAGAGAATGTGAGGGTGGAGAGGGATGGAGAGAGCGTGTGAGAGAGGAGAGGTATGGAGAGTGTGTGTGAGGTTGGAGAGGGATGGAGTAATGTGTGAGGGAGGAGAGTGATGGATAGAGTGTGTGAGGGAGGAGCGGGATGGAGAGAGAGTGTGAGATTGGAGTGGAATGGAGAGAGTGTGAGAGAGAGGAGTGGGATGGAGAGAGTGTGTGAGGGAGGAGTGGGATGGAGAGGGTGTGAGTGAGAGGAGTGGGATGGAGAGAGTGTGTGAGAGAGGAGAGGGATGGAGTGTGTGAGAGAGGAGAGGGATGGAGAGAGTGTGTGGGAGAGGAGAGGGATGGAGAGAGTGTGTGAGAGAGGAGAGGGATGGAGAGAGTGTGTGAGAGAGGAGAGGGATGGAGAGAGTGTGAGAGAGGAACGGGATGGAGAGAGTGTGTGAGAGAGGAGTGGGATGGAGAGAGTGTGTGAGAGAGGAGAGGGATGGAGAGAGTGTGTGAGGGAGAAGAGGGATGGAGAGTGTGAGAGAGGAGAGGGATGGAGCGAATGTGTGAGGGAGGACAGGGATGGAGAGAGTGTGTGAGGGAGAGGAGTGGGATGGAGTGTGTGAGAGAGGAGAGGGATGGAGAGAGTGTGTGAGGGACGAGATGGATGGAGAGTGTGAGAGAGAGGGATGGAGAGAATGTGTGAGATAGGAGAGGGATGGAAAGAGTGTGTGAGGGAGAAGAGGGATGGAGAGTGTGAGAGAGGAGAGGGATGGAGCGAATGTGTGAAGGAGGACAGGGATGGAGAGAGTGTGTGAGGGAGAGGAGTGGGATGGAGTGTGTGAGAGAGGAGAGGGATGGAGAGTGTGAGAGAGGAATGGAGAGAGTGTGTAAGAGAGGAGAGGGATGGAGAGAGTGTGTGAGAGAGGAGGGGGATGGAGAGAGTGTGTGAGAGATGAGGGCGTTGGAGAGAGTGTGTGAGAGAGGAGAGGGATGGAGAGAGTGTGTGAGAGAGGAGAGGGATGGAGAGAGTGTGTGATCGAGGAGTGGGATGGAGAGAGTGTGTGAGGGAGGAGTGGGATGGAGAGAGTATGTGAGCGATGAGTGGGATGGAGAGAGTGTGTGAGAGAGGAGTGGGATGGAGAGAGTGTGTGAGGGAGGAGAGAGTGTGTGAGAGAGAGGGATGGAGAGTGTGTGTGAGGGTTAGGAGAGGGATGGAGTGTGTGAGGGAGGAGAGGGATGGAGAGAGTGTGTGAGGGAGGAGTGGGATGGATAGAGTGTCTGAGAGAGAGGGATGGAGAGTGTGTGTAAGGGAGGAGGGGGATGGAGAGAGTGTGAGGGAGGAGAGGGATAGAGAGAGTGTTTGATGTAGGAGTGGGATGGCAAGAGTGTGTGAGGGAGGAGTGGGATGGAGTGACTATGTGAGGGAGGAGTGGGATGGAGAGAGTGTGTGAGGGAGGACAGAGTGTGTGAGAGAGGAGAGGGATGGAGAGAGTGTGTGAGGGAGGAGAGGGATGGAGAGAGTGTGTGAGGGAGGAGTGTGTGAGGGAGGAGTGGGACGGAGAGTGTATGAGGGAGGAGAGGGATGGAGATAGTGTGTGAGGGAGGAGTGGGACGGAGAGAGTGTGTGAGGGAGGAGAGAGTGTGTGAGGGAGGAGAGAGTGTGTGAGGGAGGAGTGGGACGGAGAGAGTGTGTGAGGGAGGAGAGGGATGGAGAGAGTGTGTGAGGGAGGAGTGGGAGGGAGAGAGTGTGTGAGGGAGGAGAGGGATGGAGAGAGTGTGTGAGGGAGGAGTGGGATGGAGAGAGTGTGTGAGGGAGGAGTGGGAGGGAGAGAGTGTGTGAGGGAGGAGAGAGTGTGTGAGGGAGGAGAGTGTGTGAGGGAGGAGAGAGTGTGTGAGGGAGGAGTGGGACGGAGAGAGTGTGTGAGGGAGGAGAGGGATGGAGAGAGTGTGTGAGGGAGGAGTGGGACGGAGAGAGTGTGTGAGGGAGGAGAGGGATGGAGAGAGTGTGTGAGGGAGGAGTGGGACGGAGAGAGTGTGTGAGGGAGGAGAGGGATGGAGAGAGTGTGTGAGGGAGGAGTGGGAGGGAGAGAGTGTGTGAGGGAGGAGAGAGTGTGTGAGGGAGGAGAGTGTGTGAGGGAGGAGAGAGTGTGTGAGGGAGGAGAGAGTGTGTGAGGGAGGAGTGGGACGGAGAGAGTGTGTGAGGGAGGAGAGGGATGGAGAGAGTGTGTGAGGGAGGAGAGGGATGGAGAGAGTGTGTGAGGGAGGAGAGAGTGTGTGAGGGAGGAGAGGGAGGGAGAGAGTGTGTGAGGGAGGAGAGAGTGTGTGAGGGAGGAGAGGGATGGAGAGAGTGTGTGAGGGAGGAGAGGGATGGAGAGAGTGTGTGAGGGAGGAGAGGGATGGAGAGAGTGTGTGAGGGAGGAGTGGGACGGAGAGAGTGACCATGTGAAAGGAATGATCCACCTGGAGCCGTGGGTATTTCCCTAGTCACTGACATTCGCTGACCTGCTGAGCGTTTCCAGCAGTGAGAGTTATTGTCTGGTCTGCACCCACCCCCTCAACCCCCTGAGCTCCGAGCTGGGGCCTCGCCGAGCTGGCACCACCCCCCGCACCCCCCACCCGAGCTCCGTGCTGAGACCCTCCACCAAGCTCCATGCTGGGACCCTCCCCCAAGCTCCATGCTGGGACCCTCCCCCAAGATCCGTGCTGGGGCCTCCCCCGAGATCCGCGCTGGTCTCCCCCCACCCCAAGCTCCGTGCTGAGGTCTCCCCCGAGCTCTGTGCTGGGGCCCCTGATGGGCCCCCTGCTCCTGTTGCTGACATGAAGACGCATCACTCAGCACAATCTTGTTTAAAACAATCACAATATAAAAAAGATCACTTTATTAACAAGAGTGAAAATTGTTACAAAAGCTGAAATTTCTCTACACAACACTGAACGATGCAGACCAGGGTCCAGGAAGGGGGTGGCAGTGACACTGGGGTGCAGGGGGCAAAATGCCAACACCAGGGCCTTGGGGAGGGGGTGGGGGTGGGGAAGGGTGACACTGAGGCCCGGGGAATAAGGCTGCACGGTTGACACACCCTCGCAGCCCTTAACTCTCATTCCAGTGTCCCCCAACCCCACGCTACCTTCCCTCAACACCTCCATGCGAGCTCCCTCTCCACTCCACCACCACCCCACCCCCCCATCGCTGCCCTGCCCCTTTGCCATCCCCTTCCCCTGCCAGCTGGGTGGAGAGGCCCACCGACTGGGAGCGGGGGTCGGGGGGGAAGGGCGGAGGTCGTTGAAGGGTTCGCCAAGCCACTTCCTGCAGTCAAATGCGAAGGGAGGAGGAAAGGCCTCAGGCGGGCAGGACTCACTCAGCTGAAGCTGGAGTCACCGCTGACTCACATCCTGCCTCTTCTCCTTGCGTGCTGAAGCCTATGTGCCCACCAACGACAGAAAGGCTGCTGAGGGGATGTGAAAGTCGCAGCACCCGCTTCTCGATTCAGGGCTTCTGTTATTACCAGGCCCTCCAGTCACGTGAAGACGCCGTCTCACCAGACTGTGGGCTGCGTGACTGTCTCCCAACAGCCAGGGCTCAGGGCCCACTGAGCAGACGGCACAGGGCAGCTGGTCTGAGAGAACAGGAGGCAGTCTGGACGTTTCGCGATGTGACTGACAAGACCATGTGCGTCAGGCCAGCTATCACAGACACCTCACCCATTCCACGTGACGCGCCCGCGCCACAAACCCACTGGAACCTGGCGTTTGAACCGAAGGCTCACAAAGGCTGAAACCCACCAGCGTGTGCCAAGAAACTCCGGAAACGAGAGGCCCTCGGTCAACCGGGCGCTGATAAGACGAGGAAAGAATCGACACAAGTTACCGGTGGCATTTGGCTGGCCCGAACCCTCCGCAGCTGCTCCAGGCCAGAGTTCACCGTGTTCCATGCAGGGCAACCGAGCAAGTGCGAGTCTCGCCTGTGGCACAGGGGGGTCCAGTCGGGAGTGCGGACCCAGTAACAGGGGCGCCGGTGGGGTGGGGGGAAGGTGGATCTGGAAGGTCTTGCGTCTGCTTTGGTTGTGCACCACGTCAGCGGGTCACCTGGCAGGTCTGCTCTGCTCCCCGCTCTCAGTAGATCGCTTCGTCCATGTTCTCGTCACTGTCGCCCCCAAACTCTTCACCATTGTCAAAGTACGACATGACATAGTCCGTTTCCTGTTTAAACACGGAAGCGGCAGGTTGAGGGTGAAACAGACAAAGAGGACGGGGGAGGCGGGCAGAGGGAGTGGGGTGGGTGGGGAGGGGAGGGGAGGGCGGTAAGAGTGGGTAGGGTAGGAGGGGAGTGCGGTCAGAGGGAGTAGGAGGGGAGGAGAGGGTGGTCAGAGGGAGTAGGGTAGGAGGGGAGGGTGGTCAGAGGGAGTAGGAGGGGAGGGGAGGGCGGTCAGAGGGAGTAGGAGGAGAAGGGAGGGCGGTCAGAGGGAGTAGGAGGAGACAGGAGGGCGGTCAGAGGGAGTAAGAGGGGAAGGGAGGGTGGTCAGAGGGAGTAGGAGGAGAAGGGAGGGCGGTCAGAGGGAGTAGGAGGGGACGGGAGGGCGGTCAGAGGGAGTAGGAGGAGAAGGGAGGGCGGTCAGAGGGAGTAGGAGGGGAGGGGAGGGCGGTCAGAGGGGTTGGAGGGGAGGGGAGGGCGGTCAGAGGGGTTGGAGGGGAGGGGAGGGTGGTCAGAGGGAGTAGGAGGGGAGGGGAGGGTTGTCAGAGGGGGTAGGAGGGGAGGGGAGGGCAGTCAGAGGGGGTAGGAGGGGTGGGGAGGGCGGTAAGAGTGGGTAGGAGGGGAGAGCGGTAAGAGTGGGTAGGGTGGGAGGGGAGGGCGGTCAGAGGGAGTAGGAGGGGAGGGCGGTCAGAGGGAGTAGGGTAGGAGGGGAGGGTGGTCAGAGGGAGTAGGAGGGGAGGGGAGGGCGGTCAGAGGGAGTAGGAGGAGAAGGGAGGGCGGTCAGAGGGAGTAGGAGGAGACAGGAGGGCGGTCAGAGGGAGTAAGAGGGGAAGGGAGGGTGGTCAGAGGGAGTAGGAGGAGAAGGGAGGGCGGTCAGAGGGAGTGGGAGGGGACGGGAGGGCGGTCAGAGGGAGTAGGAGGAGAAGGGAGGGCAGTCAGAGGGAGTAGGAGGGGAGGGGAGGGCGGTCAGAGGGGTTGGAGGGGAGGGGAGGGCGGTCAGAGGGGTTGGAGGGGAGGGGAGGGTGGTCAGAGGGAGTAGGAGGGGAGGGGAGGGTGGTCAGAGGGGGTAGGAGGGGAGGGGAGGGCAGTCAGAGGGGGTAGGAGGGGTGGGGAGGGCGGTAAGAGTGGGTAGGAGGAGAAGGGAGGGCGGTCAGAGGGTGTAGGAGGGGCGGGGAGGGCGGTCAGAGGGTGTAGGAGTGGAGGGCGGTAGGAGGGAGTAGGGTAGGAGGGGAGTGCGGTCAGAGGGAGTAGGAGGGGAGGGGAGGGCGGTCAGAGGGAGTAGGAGGGGAGGGGAGTGCGGTCAGAGGGAGTAGGAGGGGAGAGCGGTAAGAGTGGGTAGGGTGGGAGGGGAGGGTGGTCAGAGGGAGTAGGAGGGGAGGGCGGTCAGAGGGAGTAGGGTAGGAGGGGAGTGCGGTCAGAGGGAGTAGGAGGGGAGAGCGGTAAGAGTGGGTAGGGTGGGAGGGGAGGGCGGTCAGCGGGAGTAGGAGGGGAGGGGAGGGGAGGGCGGTCAGAGGGAGTAGGAGGGGAGCGGAGGGCGGTCAGAGGGGGTAGGGTAGGAGGGGAGGGCGGTCAGAGGGAGTAGGAGGGGACGGGAGGGCGGTCAGAGGGAGTAGGGTAGGAGGGCAGGGCGGTCAGAGGCAGTAGGAGGGGAGGGGAGGGCAGTCAGAGGGGTTGGAGGGGAGGGGAGGGCGGTCAGAGGGGTTGGAGGGGAGGGGAGGGTGGTCAGAGGGAGTAGGAGGGGAGGGGAGGGCGGTCAGAGGGGGTAGGAGGGGAGGGGAGGGCAGTCAGAGGGGGTAGGAGGGGTGGGGAGGGCGGTCAGAGGGGTTGGAGGGGAGGGCGGTCAGAGGGGTTGGACGGGAGGGTGGTCAGAGGGAGTAGGAGGGGAGGGGAGGGCAGTCGGAGGGGGTAGGAAGGGAGGGGAGGGCAGTCAGAGGGGGTAGGAGGGGTGGGGAGGGCAGTCAGAGGGGGTAGGAGGAGAAGGGAGGGCGGTCAGAGGGAATAGGAGGGGAGGGGAGGGTGGTCAGAGGGGTTGGAGGGGAGGGGAGGGTGGTCAGAGGGAGTAGGAGGGGAGGGGAGGGCGGTCAGTGGGGGTAGGAGGGGAGGGGAGGGCAGTCAGAGGGGGTAGGAGGGGGGGAGGGCAGTAAGATTGGGTAGGGTAAGAGGGGAGTGCGGTCAGAGGGTGTAGGAGGGGAGGGCGGTCAGAGGGTGTAGGAGGGGAGGGGAGGGCGGTCAGAGGGAGTAGGGTAGGAGGGGAGTGCGGTCAGAGGGAGTAGGAGGGGAGGGAAGGGCGGTCAGAGGGGGTAGGGTAGGAGGGGAGGGCGGTCAGAGGGAGTAGGAGGGGAGGGGAGGGCGGTCAGAGGGGGTAGGAGGGGAGGGGAGGGCAGTCAGAGGGAGTAGGAGGGGAGGGGAGGGCGGTCAGAGGGAGTAGGGTAGGAGGCGAGTGCGGTCAGAGGGAGTAGGAGGGGAGGGCGGTAAGAGTGGGTAGGGTGGGAGGGGAGGGCGGTCAGAGGGAGTAGGAGGGGAGGGGAGGGCGGTCAGAGGGAGTAGGAGGGGAGCGGAGGGCGGTCAGAGGGGGTAGGGTAGGAGGGGAGGGCGGTCAGCGGGAGTAGGGTAGGAGGGCAGGGCGGTCAGAGGCAGTAGGAGGGGAGGGGAGGGCGGTCAGAGGGGTAGGGTAGGAGGGGAGGGTGGTCAGAGGGAGTAGGAGGGGAGGGGAGGGCGGTCAGAGGGAGTAGGGTAGGAGGGGAATGTGGTCAGAGGGAGTAGGAGGGGACGGAAGGGCAGTCAGAGGGGGTAGGATAGGAGGGGAGGGCAGTCAGAGGGGGCAGGGTAGGAGGGGAGGGAGGTCAGAGCGGGTGGGTGGGTGCGGTTCCGCATTGTCCACCTCCAGGCCTGGGGACATTAGCAAGAACGTGGGACATAGATAATTGACTTGCAAATAGGGGAGGGTTGGTGAGGGCTGTATGGTTGATGCTATTGTGACAGATTTAGATCGGTTAAAGGGTCACAGAATAATCCGGTCACCAGAATGAAAGCCCTTGGTATTGAAGGGACAGTGGCTCTGAGACAGAAAGCCGTGGTGAATGGCTGCTTCTCGCAGTGTGGGGTGGTGGGGGTGGGGGGGGGTTGGGGGGGAGCTCCCCATGGGTCTGTGGGATGACTGCCCCTTTTGATATACATAATGGCCTTTACAGCTGGCTGGAGATGACATCAACCCAGGAAACGTCACAAAGATTGATGAGGATAACAACAGACTTCAGGAGGGACAAAGCATAGACTGGTGAAAAAGGCAGATGCAAGACAGAGGTCACTTAACCCAGAGAAATGCGGGACGATACAATCTGATAGGACAAAATATAAACTAAAGAATATCATTTCAAAGCAGATGCAGGAACGGAGAGGAGGCCAGAAATCTGGAGCGTTAGAAGTGGCAGGACAAGTTGAGAAGCCTATTAAAAGATACTTACAGGACACTTGGCAGAGGGAGTACAGAATCAAGAAGTTTACGTTATAAAGTTTATAAATCCCCAGTTAGGCCCCAGCTGGAGTAGTGTGTCTGATTCCAGGCCCCCGCACTTTAGGAAGGATGTCAGGAGCCTTGGAGAGGGTCCAGAGAGAGACTGACCCCGAACGGGACCTGGGATGAGGAGACTTCAGTTCATATGGAGAGGCTGGGAGAAGCTGGGATTGTTCTCCTTAGAGCGGAGAAGGTTAAGGGGGAGATTGAATCGAGACGTTCAAAATCAGGAAGGGAGGGGGTTCGGACAGAGTAAATAAGGAGAAACTGTTCCCACTGGGCAGGAGGGTCGGTAACCAGAGGGGACACAGATTGAAGAGAATCGGGAAGGGAACCAGAGGGGGAGATGAGGAGAATTTGTTTTTATTTACACAGCGAGTTGTTGTGATCTGGAAGGCGCTGCCTGAAAGGGCGGTGGAAGCAGATTCAATAGGAACTTTCAAAAGGGGGGGAATCGGATAAATAATTGAAGGGGAGACATTTGCAGGGATATGGGGGGGGAAGATGGGCGGGGGGGGGCGTTGGGTGAAGGACTAATAGGACAGATCGTTTAAAGGGTGGGCACTAGCACAATGGGCCAAATGACCTCCTCCTGTGCCATATCACCCTGTGATTCTCCTGTGAACCCAGGGTTAGGGGCAAGGTGAGACGATGGGGTGGGCAGGTGCATAAACACAGGTCTGAGAATGCCCCATTGTGCGGGGTGCGGGGTGCTCTGAGGTACCACCACTTCAGTGCTGCTCTGTCTGGAAAAATCAGACAAAGAAGCTGGCAGTCTGTGAAGCTGCGTGACTGACCTCTTCAAACTCCTCCTCGTCATACTCCTCTTCGTTTTCCTTTTCTTCTTCCTCTTTCTCCTGTTCGTCCTCCTCGTCGGAGCTGTGCGCTTCCTCCTTCTTTTCCAAAGTCTAGGAAAAATTTGTTGCTTTAATAAAAATGGTTGCAGTGCTCCACTCCCCCCATCATCATGGACGGCACCATGCAGACACACATGAATCCCACCCCCCCCCAACTCCCTCTGACAGTGCCAATACACCCTAACTCGAAGCCTGCTTTACCTCCAGTTTTTTGATGATTTCTTCTTTCTCCACGCTTGTCCTGGGTTTTATCTTCCGGCCTGCGACTGGAATCTCTGCAACCACAGTATACGGGATAAGAAACAGGGAAGCATGGGAACGACCAGCTTATTAAGGGAAAATTGCGCCTGACAAACCGGATGCAGCGTTCTCAACGAGGTAACAGGGAAGCTCGCCTTGGGTAATGCAGTGGATGCTGTTTATATCGACTTTCACAAGGCCTTTGATAAAGTGCCACACAACGGACCTGTTAGCTAGATTCAAGCCCGCAGGTTTACCGGGGAACGGTGGGGGGGATCTACGATTGTCTCAGGGTCAGAAAGCAGTGGGTATGGTCAATGCTGATGAGTTGATGCGGAGGGATATGTGCAGTGGTGTTGCTAGTACCTGTCTCTATCAGTGCCGGACATGCTTCCTAACCCCAAGCTCCTCTCTTGTACGTTCATGCTCATTCTGGCTGCTGCTCAGGCTTGAGTTTATTCATTCAATCCCTTATTCCCCGTTTGGCCCCTTAGGCCGTCAGCTCCTGTCCCTGTTATACAATCGGGCATCTTTTCACGTCTCCCCTCTCACATATTTCGGCTCTTCAATCCACACTGCAGGCCATCACTATTCCTCAATCTCTCCTACCACTGTCCAAGGCTCATCTTTCTCACGGCTTCCCTCTGTCTCTCTTGCAACCTCCAAAAGGCTCACCGAGGCACACACTGTCCCAATCTCCTCTCTCCCTGACCTTCACACCCAGGGCTCATGCTGGGGCAAATCTGATCAACCTCCTTCCCAACCTAACTCACCCCTCCTAGGGTCGACTGCCAGTGAGTTAGCTCTCGCTGTCCCTCTCTGCATCTCCCTCCAGAATGCTGTTCACTCCCAAACCAGGCCCATGTCATCATGAGCTTTTACCGAACTGTATCGAATATACAGCCATTCGGGCCTTCTGCTGGTATTCTGCCCCACACGAGCCTCCTTCTGCCCCCTCTTCATCTCACCCCCATTAACATATCCTTCTATTCCTCTCTCCCTCATGTGTTTATCCAGCTTCCCCCTTCAATCCATCTCTGTGATTCACCTCGACCACTCCCTGTGGGAGCGAGTCCCACATTCTCCCCACTCTCTGGGTAAAGTTGTTTCTCCTGAATTCCCCATTGGATTTATTGGGTTGGCTGTATTGGTATCTTGGCCTTAAGAGAAACCTTGCCAAGAGACAATGATACTCCTTAGATGAAGCCTCCTCACCTGGATATGTCTTCCACCACTTGTCCTGTCAAGGCCATTGCAGTGTCCTTGTGACACTTATCGTCAAATCACACCTCAGCCTGACCCCTACTTCTCTGGTGCCGAGCCCCTGCTCCTCTGGCATGAACCCGCAGTGACCCCTACTCCTCTGGCACCGACCCCGTACTCCTCTGGCACCGACCCCGTACTCCTCTGGCACCGACCCCGTACTCCTCTGGCACCGACCCCATACTCCTCTGGCACCGACCCCATACTCCTCTGGCACCGACCCCATACTCCTCTGGCACCGACCCCATACTCCTCTGGCACTTTCTCCTCCATTGAGAATCTCATTGTTCCACCCTTCCCTCTGTTTCAAAATGACTGTTCTTTAACATCCAACCAATACAATGCCACATATCACACTGAGATGTCTTCACCGCTTTCCCCATACCAACCACTCTGCCAGCCCCACACAACTCCCACCACCTGCAGTGAGTGACTTCTCATTCTCAGTGATCCCAACCTTCAAATAAACTCAACCTGCTCTCTTTTTCCAGGTTCACTGGCCTCCTACACATACCGCCTTTACCCCAACACCATTCGAAACCCATAACTCCATCTGCACACATCCCCAACACCTTTACACCCAAAACAAATCTCCATCCAGATCCCATCTAGATAGAGGGTGGTATCTGAGGCTCCCCCCCTCCCCTGACCAGGTGCCGGGCAAGGGGGTACCTGTGAGGCTGCACCCCCCCTCCTACCCCAGGTGCTGGGTGAGAGGGTATCTGAGACTCCCCGCCAGTGCTGTGCAAAGGGGGTATCTGTGAGACGCCCCCCCCCAAGAGCTGTGCAAAGTGGGTACCTGTGAGATTGCCCCCTCCAGAGCCGGGCGAAGGGGTATCTGTGAGATTCCGCACCCTCTCCACCCCCACCCCCCAACCCCGGTGCCGGGCAAAGGGGTATCTGAGATATTTCCCCCAGTGCTGGGCGAGGGGGTATCTGTGATATTCCCCCCCGGTGCTGGGCGAGGAGGTATCTGTGATATTACTCCCGGTGCTGGGCGAGGGAGTATCTGAGGCACTCCCCACCAGAAGCTGGGCGAGGGGGTATCTGCGATATTCCCCCCAGTGCTGGGCGAGGGGGTATCTGTGATATTCCCCCCGGTGCTGGGCGAGGGGGTATCTGTGATATTCCCCCCAGTGCTGGGTGAGGGGGTATCTGTGATATTCCCCCCGGTGCTGGGTGAGGGGGTATCTGTGATATTCCCCCCAGTGCTGGGTGAGGGGGTATCTGTGATATTTCCCCCGGTGCTGGGTGAGGGGGTATCTGTGATATTCCCCCCAGTGCTGGGTGAGGGAGTATCTGTGATATTCCCCCCGGTGCTGGGCGAGGGGGTATCTGTGATATTCCCCCCGGTGCTGGGTGAGGGGGTATCTGTGATATCCCTCCCGGTGCTGGACGAAGGGGTATCTGAGACGCTCCCCACCAGATGCTGGGCGAGGGGGTATCTGTGAGATTCCCCCCAGTGCTGGGAGAGGGGGTATCTGAGACGCTCCCCCCAGGTGCTGGGTGAGGGGGTATCTGAGACGTGCCCCCCCCCCCCAGTGCTGGGCGAGGGGGTATCTGAGACACTGCTCCTGGTGCTGGGCGAGGGGGTATCTGAGACGCTCCCCCCAGGTGCTGGGCGAGGGGGTATCTGAGACGCTCCCCCCAGGTGCTGGGCGAGGGGGTATCTGAGACACTGCTCCTGGTGCTGGGTGAGGTAGCATGCACACTGGGGATCAGGCAGGAAGCCTTATCGATGCCTGGCCTGAAGGAGGGTATAAGCATCCCGCTGTGGCCTGGACCTGCTGGGCTCCATACTCACTGTCTTTGGCTGGCTTTCGAATTCGGATCTTCAGTTCCCGTGGTAACCGTCGCCAGTCTGAAACGACACAGATGGATTGGCTAGGAGCTGTAGTGGGAGAGCCCGAGATTGTGAAAGTCTCTACATCTATGTATGTATATACATTTATAAATATACAAACACCTGGACGCAAAGAGACAAAAAGCATCCCAAGAATAGTAGAACAGCAGGGGGCGAAAGGGAGGGAAGAATTTCGGACAACTGCACCAGAGAAAAAGTACTGGGAAAACTAATGGGACTAAAGGCTGGACCAGCTGGCCTGCATCCTAGGGATTGCAAAGAAGTGACGGCATTGAGCATTGGGTGTTTTTCTTTTCCGGCATCTTCCATGTACAGAAGGTGATGGATGGACAGCAGACAAATATATTTTCAAGTGGGGTGTCTTCATTTACTTATGGCTACAAAGGACAAACCTCGAGAGGTAGGTTCTGCCACAAATACCTCACATGAGGCCGCAAGTGTTGTTGTGGTTGACGTTTTTGGCATTGGCACCCGTTGCCAAGCCTCTGGAGCCACTGGTCATCATGGTGGGGCAGGCCGGGCCACAGGAGAGTCACCATTTTCTTCTGTCGTCCAGTTCACTGGTTGTATACTTCCAAAATCCCCTAGTTTCTGCAAAAGTCTCAGCGGACTGGAAAAGCACATGAGAGGAGGGAGACAGAAAACAGGAAACTAAAGGCCAGTTCGTCTAACATCTGTCATTGGGAAAATGCTAGAATTCATGATTAAGGAGGTCACAGCAGGATACTTAGAAAATCATAACACAATCAGGCAGAGTCACCATGGTTTTGTGAAAGGGAAATCGTATTTGACTAATTTATTAAGAGTTCCTTCAGGGTGTAACAAGCAGGAAAGATAAAGGGGAACCAGTAGATGTAGTGTATTTAGATTTCCAAAGGCACTCCATAAGGCATGACATAAAAGATTACTGCACAAGACAAGAGGTCATGGTTTTTGGGGTGATATTGTAGCATGGATAGAAGATTGGATCGATGACGGAAAACAGAGAGTCATGATAAATGACTCATTTTCTGGCTGGCAAACTGTACCGACTGGAGTGCCACAGGAATCAGTGCTGGGGCCTCTACTCTTTATGATCTATGTTAATGACTTAGATGATGGAACAGAGAGCACTGTAGCCAAATTTGCTGACAATACAAAGATAGGTAGCAAAGCAAGTTGTGAGGAGGATACAAAGTGTCTGCAATTGGGTATCGATTGATTAAGTGAGTGGGAAAAAAACTGGGAGATGGAGTATAATGTGGGAGAAAGCGAAGTTGCCTGCTTTGACTGATAGAACAGAAAAGCAGAATATGATTTAAACGGCGGGAGACTGCAAAGTGCTGCAGTACAGAGGGATCTGGGTATATGAAACACAAAAGGTTAGCATGTATTTACAGCAAGTAGTTAGGAAGGTGAATGGAATGTTGGCCATTATTGTGAGGGGGCTGGAGTATAAAAGTAGGGAGGTCTTTCTATAACTGTACGCAACTGTACAGGGCACTGGTGTAACCACACCTGGAGTACTGTGTACAGTTTTGGCCTCCTTACTTAAGGAGGGATTTACAGTAAAATCCTGTTTGTAGGGGTTACGCTCCCGCAAAACCTCGCAAATGGCGAAATCACGAACAACGAACGTGTTTTTCAATGAGACTCAATGAGATTCCAGCCATTCGAGAGTGACATTGTTTTGGGCAGTTTTTTAAAAATTCACTTTTAAGGGACGTGGGTTTCACTGGCTGGGCCAGCATTTATTGCCCATCCCTGATTTCCCCCTTGAGAAGGTGGTGGGTGAGCTGCCTTCTTGAGCCGCTGCAGTCCCTGTGTTGTAGGTACACCCACCGTGCTGTTAGTTTCAGGATTTGGACCCAGCGATAGTGAAGGAACGGCCGATATATTTCCAAGTCAGGATGGTGAGTGGCTCAGAGGGGAACTTCCAGGTGGTGGTGTTCCCTTGTGTCTGCTGCCCTTGTCCTTCTAGATGGTAGAGGTCGTGGGTTTGGAAGGTGCTGTCTAAGGAGCCTTGGTGAGTTGCTGCAGTGCATCTTGTAGATGGTACACACACTGCTGCTACTGTGCGTCGGTGATGGAGGGAGTGAATGTTTGTGGATGGGGTGCCGATCAAGCGGGGCTGCTTTGTCCTGGATGGTGTTGAGCTTCTTGAGTGTTGTGGGAGCTGCACTCATCCAGGCAAGTGGGGAGTGTCCCATCCCACTCCTGACTTGTGTCTTGTAGATGGTGGACAGCCTTTGGGGAGTCAGGAGGTGAATTACTCACCACAGGATTCCCAGCCTCTGACCTGCTCTTGTAGCTACGGCATTTATATTCCCCGCCACGCCCCCTCCCCGCATTCCCTGAACTCTCTGTTGCCCCAGCTCTGGCCCGGGTGCACCCTCTTCGACATAACATTGCTGGCCAAGCTGTCAGCCCTCATAGACCCCACACTCTGGAATTCCTTTAAGCCTTTGACCCATTTTCTGGTCAGCCCTTTATCGCCTGTGGTGGAATTAACCTGTGCTGGAACTGTGACAGGAGTAAGGGCTTTTGGAGAGCCCTCTGGACAGGGAATGTGGTTGAATGTGCAGTTTTGGATGTGGGCCTGGCTGGTTAGGCCAGCATTTACTGCCCTCGAGAAGGCGGTGGTGAGCTGCCTTCTTGAGCCGCTGCGGTCCACGGGGTGCAGGATTCCGGGCAGTTAAGAATCAACCACGTGGCTGTGGGTCTGGAGTCACGTGTAGGCCAGACCGGGTCAGGACGGCAGGTTTCCCTCCCCTAAAAGGGGCATTAGTGACCCCGATGGGCTTTTATGTATATCGACAATGGTTTGCTTCCCAACATGTAGGCGACACAGCAGCTCGTCTTCTCGCCTATGCTCTGATTTTTAAAGGAAAGTGGCAATTGAGACGTTTTGTTTGGTCAAGTGATTATTATTCTGGGAGCTGAAGTCCAGCCGAACCATTTTGAAATCTTCACCAATGTATTGCTCAGAGGCTCCCCCACCTGTCATATACAGGTACTGCACCATGATTTGTTGAGGAGCAGTGTCCAGGCCAAACCATCTTCAGATACTTCATCAATCACCTTCCCTCCATCATAAGGTCAGAAGTGGAGATGTTCGCTGATGATTGCACAATGTTCAGCACCATTCGCGACTCCTCAGATACTGAAGCAGTCCATGTCCAAATGCAGCTAGACCTGGACAATATCCAGGTTTGGGCTGACAAGTGGCAAGTAACATTCACACCACACAAGTGCCAGGCAATGACCATCTCCAGCAAGAGAGAATCTAACCATCGCCCCTTGACATTCAATGGCATTACCATCACTGAATCCCCCACTATCAACATCCTGGGGGTTATCATTGACCAGAAACTGAACTGGACCAGCCATATAAATACTGCGGCTACAAGAGCAGGTCAGAGGCTGGGAATCCTGCGGTGAGTAACTCACCTCCTGACTCCCCAAAGCCTGTCCACCATCTACAAGGCACAAGTCAGGAGTGGGATGGAATACTCCCCACTTGCCTGGATGGGTGCAGCTCTAACAACACTGAAGAAACTCGACACCGTCCAGGACAAAGCAGCCCTGCTTGATGGGCACTCCATCCATGAACATTCACTCCCTCCACCACCGATGCACAGTAGCAGCAGTGTGTGTACCATCTACAAGATGCACTGCAGCAACTCACCAAGGCTCCTTAGACAGCACCTTCCAAACCCACGACCACTACCACCTAGAAGGACAAGGGCAGCAGACACATGGGGAACACCACCACCTGGAAGTTCCCCTCCGAGCCACTCCCCATCCTGACTTGGAAATATATCGGCCATTCCTTCACTGTCGCTGGGTCAAAATCCTGGAACTCCCTCCCTAAAAGCACGGTGGGTGTACCTACACCACAGGGACTGCAGCGGCTCAAGAAGGCAGGTCACCTCCACCTTCTCAAGGGCAATTAGGGGTGGGCAACAAATGCTGGCCCAGCCAGTGAAGCCCACATCCAATGAACAACGAAAAGGGACTTAGTGCAATTCAGGGTACAAACAGCAGAGTTTTGACTGAGCTGGAGTTTTATGGAGGTTAGAAAGCAGCAGCTGGCTGGGACAGCTTTGGAACAAAGCAGGGGTGGGTGGTGTTGCAGAGGGATGGAGTTAGCGGCAGGGACCAAAGGCAGCGACCCAGCGCAGAAAATAGCTCTGATCATGCAAAAAGCCTTGGTGCCCTCCTGTAGGTGTTACCTGCAAGGGGGGGAGTGGGGCTGCACATGAAACAAACAGGTGACAAACTGTGTGCTCACCCACCAGGGTTCCATTCGATGGTGTTGTCGGTTGGCCCCGAGGACTGGTACTTATCAGAATAACGCTCAATATCTGTGGAAACAAGAGCACGTCAGCACTGCATGATCCACGTAACCCTACCCCGTGCACCGCGCGCTTGCAGCAGGTCAGATGTCAGTCTCTCTAACCACTTCGTGTCAAGCTGAACTAACCCCTCCGACTGCCTGGGGGGGTGCTCCATCTACCACAGCGAAACAGGCCACTTGTCAAACAGTCGCGTACAGTCAATACACGGGAGGCTGCACAGCGAGTGAGACAGGTCATGAAACGGGGAGAAAAGTGGCCAGACAGGAAGAGGTCTGAAACCGTGCCCTGCCTGTCCGAGGCTGTTAGGTGACACAAGCAGAGACCAAGGCCCAATACACATAACAAATTCACCATCACCCCCGACGTGGGCTGAATTACCCATCCGATGAGGGGAACCGGGGGGGCCCTCACCGAGAGAGGGGTTGGGCGAGGGCAGGAGGGGGAACAAGGCCACCTGGAACAGGTATCAAATTGCCGGGGTACCTTTCTTCGGTGCGGCTGGTTTGACGTAATATGGCAGGCTCCTCATGGCTCCACGCAGTTCCTGCTTTAACGCCAGCATGTATTCAGCCTCCTCACCCGCATGCAAGGGGACGGCCTTGAATTCTAAGGACTGAGAGACACACACACACACACACACGGACAGAGAGAACAGTGAGTGCGCAGCCGGGTTCAGGACTTCCCTCGGGAAGGTAGCCTTACAAGACACCGGGTGCAGAATATCCCAGATAGTCCTTAGTCTCTCTGACCCTCCATTCAGAGCTCCCTCACACTCAGCATCCCAACTCCCTCTGACCCTCCGTATTGATCTCCCTCACTCAGCATCCCAAACTCCCTCTCACCCTCCATACAGATCTCCCTCACACTCAGCATCCCAACTCCCTCTGACCCTCCATATAGATCTCCCTCACTCAGCATCCAAAACTCCCTCTCACCCTCCATACAGATGTCCCTCACACTCAGCATCCCAAACTCCCTCTGACCCTCCGTACAGATTTCCCTCACACTCAGCATCCCAACTCCCTCTGACCCTCCGTATAATCTCCCTGACACTCAGCATCCCAAACTCCCTCTGACCCTCCGTATAGATCTCCCTCACACTCAGCATCCCAAACTCTCTCTGACCCTCCATATAGATCTCCCTCACTCAGCATCCCAAACTCCCTCTGACCCTCCGTATAGATCTCCCTCACACTCAGCATCCCACATCCCTCTGACCCTCCGTACAGATTTCCCTCACACTCAGCATCCCAAACTCCCTCTGACCCTCCATACAGATTTCCCTCACACTCAGCATCCCAAACTCCCTCTGACCCTCCGTATAGATCTCCCTCACACTCAGCATCCCAAACTCCCTCTGACCCTCCATATAGATCTCCCTCACACTCAGCATCCCAAACTCCCTCTCACCCTCCGTACAGATTTCCCTCACACTCAGCATCCCAAACTCCCTCTGACCCTCCGTATAGATCTCCTTCACACTCAGCATCCCAAACTCCCTCTGACCCTCCGTATAGATCTCCCTCACACTCAGCATCCCAACTCTATGCCACCAAACATCACCCCCACCCCCCTCCACTTCCCTGGTCTCTATGTTAGCTGCTAATCTGTTCTCACACCCTCTCTTTGCTCCTCTTATTTCCTGGCTCTGGTCTCCTCTGCAACATCTGCATTCATGTTCACGGCTGCATTACGAACCTGACATTTATCCCTGAGGCTCCTTTTCCTGTTTCCTTTTAACCTCAACACTTTCTTCAACCAGGAAGCCCTAACTTTGGATGTCCTTTCTTTCTGCCCTTGTACAATGTGTCTAGCCTGTACCCAAAGCAGCTCCTTCTTGGAACTCTCCTATTGCTGACTGGATATCTTCCTGCCAGCAAGCGATTCCAATCCACCCTTTTCAACTCACTGCAAGTAGCCCCTCCATCAATGGAACTTTTTTTCACACTTGATTTTGCCTCATCCTTGCCTGCCACCTTTGCCAAACCGAGTGATGTTGTGTTCCAGGACGTGGGACCGCTCTGGGGTGTGGGAAAGTCCGAATCGAATATTTTCTAAACGGGGAGAAGCTGGGCAGGAGCAGAGAGATTTAGGGATTCGAGTAGAGGAATCACTGGAAGTTGCTGGACAGATACAAAAAAATAACCATAACAACTGATGGAAACATCGGCCTTTATCCTGAGGGGACTGGGATACAAAGGGGAGTGAGAGTGATGTTATTGCTTTACAGAGCTCGTGTTCCATCCCATCGGGAGTAACCGGGTTCAGTTCTGGGCCCCGCACCTCAGGAAGGATATATTGCCCCTTGGAGGAGGGGGAGGAGGGGGGGGTGAGTGCAGGTTCACCAGGACGAAAAGGGTTAATGAGGACAGGTTGCACAGACCAGGCTTGTATTCTCTTGAGGATAGACAATTAAAGAATGATCTAATCAAGGGGGTAGAGTTCTCATTTTGGGTGCAATTAGAACCATAGAAAAGTTACAGCACAGGAAGAGGCCATTCGGCCCAGCCGAAAAATAACTAGCCGCCCATTCTACTCCCACCTTCCAGCACCCGGTCCGTAGCCCCGCAGGTTACAGCACTTCAGGTGCTGATCCAGGTACCTTTTAACTGAGTTGCGGGTTTCTGCCTCCACCACCAAACCAGGTGGCGAATTCCAGACACCCACCACCCTCTGGGTGAAGAGGTTTTTCCTCATGTTCCCCCTGACCCTTCCACCAATCACCTTAAATCTGTGCCCCCTGATAATTGACCTCTCCACTAGGGGAAACAGGGCAGCCCTGTCTATCTGGGCCTTTCATAATCTTGTCCACCTCAATCAGGTCATCCCCTCAGCCCCCTCTGTCCCAAGAAAAACAACCCCAGCCTATCCAATCTCTCCTCGTCGCTGCGATTTTCAAGCCCTGGCAACATTCTTGTAAATCTCTGCACTCTCTCCAGAGCAATTATGTCCCTCCTGTAATGTGGTGACCAGAACTGGACACAAAATTCCAGCTGTGGCCTAACCAGCGTTTTACACAGTTCCAGCATTACACCCCCTGCTTTTGTATTCAATACCTCATCCAATAAAGGAAAGCATTCCATATGCTTTTTCTACCTCCTTATCCACCTGTCCTGCCACCTTCAGGGACCTGTGGACATGCACTCCAAGGTCTCTCCCTTCCTCTACGACTCTCAATATCCTCCCATTTATTGAGTACTCCCTTGCTTTGTTTGCCCTCCCCAAATGCATTACCTCACACTTCTCTGGATTAAATTCCATTTGCCGCTTTTCCACCTGCTCAACCAAACCATAGATTTCATTCTGGAGTCCACAGCTCCTCTTCACTATCAACTACACGGCCAATCTTTGTGTCATCTGCAAATTTCCCAATCATGCCTCCCACATTTAGGTCCAAATCATTAACATATACCACAACATGATGCTAAAACTTTTATGGTCACTATTTCCAAAATGGTCGCCCATTGCTGCTTCATCCACTTTGCCCAGCTTCATTTCCTAAGACTAAATCTAGAATTACGCCCCCTCTCATTGGGCTTGTTACATGTTGGCTAAAAAAAAAACGTTCTCTTGACTACAGTTCAAGAATCTTATGCCCTCTCCCTTCACACTGTTCATATCCCAGTTGATATTCAGGTAGTTGAAGCCCCCAGTTATTATCGCCCAATTGTTTTTACACTCAGAAATCAGTCTGCGTATTTGCTCTTCTACCTCCCTCTCACTATTTGGGGGTCTCTTAGCTGTGTGGCTACCCCCTTTTTATTTCTGAGCTCAACCCACATGGCCTCATTTGATGCTTCATTTAGTACAGCATCCCTTCTTACAACTGTAACTGATTTTTTAACCAATGATGCTACACCCCCAGCTTTTTTTATTCCCCTCCCTATCCTGCCTGAAAACTCTATATCCAGGGATGTTGAGCTGCCATTTTTGCCTCTCCTTGGTATCGTGCTGTCATGTGTCTATCTGTGCCCTCAGCTTATCAGCTTTATTTACTATGCTCCTTGCACTTACATATATATCTTTTAACACTGCCAAATTCCTGCACTGTACACTTTTTAACCTGTGCTTCTTCTGTCTTTCAGAGTCACTCACTAATTGTCTGTATCCCATTCCTGGCTCTGAATTTTCCCTCAGGATCTCATACCCCTGTCAAGCTAGTTTAAACCCTCCCCAACAGCACTAGCAAACCTCCCCACCTGGATATTTGTCCCAGTCCTATTCAGGTGTAGACAGCCCGGCTTGTACTGATCCCACCTTCCCCAGAACCGGTCCCAATGCCTCAGGAATCTGATGCCCTCCCTCCTACACCAGCTTCCCAGCCACATGTTTATTCGCTCAATTCTCTTATTTCTATGCTCACCAGCATTGGAAGTAATCCTGAGATTACTGCTTTGGAGGTCCTGCTTTTCAATCTCCTTCCTAGCTCCCTAAAGTCTGCTTTCAGGACCTCATCCCCTTCCCTGCCTATGTCATTGGTACCAATGTGGACCACAACCTCTGACTGTTCAGCCTCTCCAAGAAGAACATCCTGCAGCCGCTCCGTGACATCCTTGACCCTAGCATCAGGGAGGCACCACACCATCCTGGAGTCACGTCTATGGCCACAGAATCACCTATTTGTTCCCCTAACTAACAAATCCCCTATCACTACCGCCCTTCCTTCCCTCCTGTACAGCTGAGCCACCCGTGGGTGCCGCAAACTTGCAATTGTAAAATTGGGCCCAAAACGTGCTCGAAATGCTCACACGGACACAAAACGTTAACTCTGTTTCTCTCTCCACAGATGCTGCCAGACCTGCTGAGTTTTTTTTTGTGTTTGTTTCAGATTTCCGGCATCCGCAGTATTTTGCTTTCATCTTGGTGCTCAAATTGGAGCCGGTTAGGTTAGGCTGGGCTACAAGTGTCGGTGAAAATTAATTTTCACTGTCACAAACGTGAAATCCTCCATCAATTAACACAACAGAGACGATAGCAGAGTGGTAATGTTACAAGAACAGTAACCCAGAGGTACAGACTAATGCACCAGAGACACACGTTCAAATCCCCAACAGAGCAGATGGGGAAATTTAAATTCAATTAATTAACGGATTTGGCAGAAAATGCTACTCTCGTTGATAATGGTCCTGAAACAATCGGATAGCTGTCAAGACTGGGAGCCACTCTGGCCTACAGGTGACTCCCGATCCACAGCAATGTGTGTGACTCTTGCCTGCCCATTGAAAACCTGCTGCAGTAAAGTCAAACAGCACTGTGGGTGTGCCTACCCCACACGGGCTGCAGCGGTTCAAGAAGCACCAGCTTCTCAAGGGGCAATAAATGCTGGCCTCGCCAGATAGACCCATGTTTTTTTAATATTAATTCATGGGATGTGGGCATGACTGACTAGGTGGGAGGTGGGAGGTAGGTGGGTGGTGGGGAAGTTCAGATCAAGGAGGCAAAAACTTAAAATTCCAGCCAGGCTGTTCAGGGGCATTGGGAGGTCAGGTCATAGAGATGGAGGGGTTAGGGGAGGGGGGATTCAGGGTTGGGAGGAGGGGGGTGGTTTGGGGTCGGGGGGAGGGGGGGTTCAAGGTCGGGGGTGGTGGGGGTCAAGGAGTCAGGGTGGGGGAAGGGGAGTCAGGAGTCTCTAATTGCCCCTTGAGAAGGTGGTGGTGCCATTTCAGAGGGAGTTTTTAAAGAGAATTCATCGATATATTTGGATGTGGTAGCACAGTGTAGGTTTGTTAAGGCAGCTCACAAATATGTTAATTGATTAATTATTTTTAATCGACAAACAAAGAAGCATTTTTAACTTGGGTTTTCCAGTTCGGCACCAATGAATATGATTTTAAAACAACTGAAAATAAAAGGAATTACAGTATACTGAATATTTCATTGATGAACAATTGGTCAGTAACTTAGTAAACCAAATATTTTTTGATATGAAGGGAACTTTTAAAATGTGGCACAAGCGCCTGTGTGCTTCTGACAATGAGCACAATTGGAAATGAGTTCCCTAATCAGTGTAATAAGAAGAAAGAACAGGCTAAATAGGAGCAAGTGTGGGCCATTCGGGGAGAAGGCAGGAGAATGGGGTTGAGAAACTTATCAGCCATGGAGGAGCAGACTCGATGGGCCGAATGGCCTAATTTCTGCTCCTTTGTCTTATGATCTTATGGTCTTCCAGCCTGCTCTGCCATAGAAGATCACAGCTGATCACCTCAGCTCTACTTTCCCCACAATGCCGAAAATTCTCTCGATCTCGGTCTTGAATCTATTCAATGACTGGCTCTCTGGGGTAGAGAATTCCAAAGATTCACAACCGTCTGAGTGAAGAAATTCCTCCTCGTCTCGGTCCTAAACGGCCGACCCCTTATCACAGGACCATACGGTTTTAACCTGGGGGGCTTGGCCAGCTTGGTGGGCTGGGTCGGACTCAGGAGGATCAGAGGTGGAGACCAGGGCGATCGATCGTGGGGAAACACGAACGTGATCCAGTACATATCCCAGTGATGGCCCGGGCAATTCGAGCTGCTTTTGGCCCCAGTGAGAATTAACATCAACTCACTCATGAGGGGCTCGAGAAGATTAAAGGATTCAATAGGCTCGATGGAGAGAAACTATTTCCTCTGGTGTTGGGGGGGAGGGAGGGGGAGGGGAGAGAGTCCAGAACAAGGGGGCAGAACCTTAAAGTTCGAGCCAGGCCATTCAGGGGCCAGGGGCACTGGGTGGTCAGGGGTCACTGAGGGTCAGGAGCAGGTCAGAGAGGTGGAAAGTGGAAAGGTAAGGGGGGGTGGGGAAGCCAGGGATCAGGAAGGAGCCACGGATCGGGGGTGGGGGTTGGGGGTCAGGGGGCGGGGTAGAGGGGTGGGGGGTCGGGGTCAGGGGGCGGGATCGGGGGTCAGGGGCGGGGTCTGGGGGGTCAGGGGGCGGGAAGGAGCCAGGGTCGGGGGGGGGTGGTGGTGGGGGAGCTGGGGGTAAGGGGTCAGGGGGCAGGGTCGGGGGGCGGGGTCGCTGGGGGAGGTCAGGGGGCGGGATCGAGGGCGGGGTCGCTGGGGAAGGTCAGGGGGCGGGGTCGGGGGGTCAGCGGGCAGGAAGGAATCGGGGGTCGGGAAGGAGCCAAGGGTTGGGGGTAGGGGGTCAGGAGGCGGGGTCAGGGGGCGGGGTCAGGGGGCCGTCTGTCTCTTACCGGGTAGAGCGGGGCCGGTTGCAGTGTTGGCGGAGGCAGCGTCTCCCCTTTGCCGATTCCTATCGCCTCCACATTCAAACTGATCGGAGCCTGAGGCCGGGCCCGGCCGCTCATCATCATCAGGGACAGTGCGATCCACAGCGCCCGTCGCACGGAGAGAGCCGGGCCCCCGGCCCCTCAGAGAGAGGGAGAGACCCCGGACCCGGATCCCGTCCTTTCACAGACCCGTCCCGCCGCCTCCCGGAGAAAGGTTCCGGCCTCAGAGCCGGAGGAAACAGGGTAGGACACGCGGGGGCGGGGCCAAGGCTGATTGACGGGCGATGGGCGGGGCCCAGGGTGATTGACAGGCGGTGGGCGGTAGGAGGGAGCCCGAGGTGATTGACGGGCGGTAGGAGGGGGCCCGCTGTGATTGACGGGCGGTGGGCGGTAGGAGGGGGCCCGCGGTGATTGACGGGCGGTAGGAGGGGTCCCGAGGTGATTGACGGGCGGTGGGCGGTAGGAGGGGGCCCGAGGTGATTGATGGGCGGTAGGCGGGGCCCGCGGTGATTGGCAGGCGGTGGTCGGGGCCCGCGGTGATTGGCAGGCGGTGGGCGGTAGGAGGGGGCCCGCGGTGATTGACGGGCGGTAGGAGGGGGCCCGAGGTGATTGACGGGCGGTAGGAGGGAGCCCGAGGTGATTGACGGGCGGTAGGAGGGGGCCCGCTGTGATTGACGGGCGGTGGGCGGTAGGAGGGGGCCCGCGGTGATTGACGGGCGGTAGGAGGGGTCCCGAGGTGATTGACGGGCGGTGGGCGGTAGGAGGGGGCCCGAGGTGATTGATGGGCGGTAGGCGGGGCCCGCGGTGATTGGCAGGCGGTGGTCGGGGCCCGCGGTGATTGACGGGCGGTGGGCGGTAGGAGGGGGGGCTCGCGGTGATTGACGGGCGGTAGGAGCGGGCCCGAGGTGATTGACAGGCGGTAGGCGGGGCCCGCGGTGATTGACAGGCGGTAGGCGGGGCCCGCGGTGAATGACAGGCGGTGGGCGGGGCCCACGGTGATTGACAGGCGGTGGGCGGTGTCGGGCCTGCCGTCCCCATCTCCCCATTCCCGGCCCCATCTTTCTGATGGAGTCTCTCCGGCCTCAGCCGTCCTCACCCGGCGGCACTTTCCGCGGCCTCCTGCCCGGGGCGTCGGGCTCAGCGCTCGGGCCTGTGGCAGGCCCGGTCCCCGGTGCCGGAGCGGCTGATGAGCGGAGCCGGGCGGTGCTGAGGGAGGCGGTGGAGGCCGTGGTGAAGAGTTTCGCCAAACACACCCAGGGATACGGCCGAGGTTAGAGGGAGAGCAGCGGGAATGGGAATGGGAGGGGGATCCGGGATCTGGTGACCGAGAATGGGATCTGGGATCAGGAGACTGGGATCTGGGATCCAGGGACCAGGAATTGGGATCTGGGACCTGGTGACCGAGAATGGGGACTGGGATCTGGGGACTGGGATCTGGGATCCAGGGACCAGGAATTGGGATCTGGGATCAGGAGACTGGGATCTAGGGACCGGGATCTGGGAACAGGAGACTGGGATCCGGGGACTGGGAATGGGATCTGGGATCAGGAATTGGGATCCAGGGACAGGGAATGGGATGTGGGATCAGGGGACTGGGATCCAGGGACTGGGAATTGGGATCCGGGGATCAGGAGACTGGGATCCGGGGACCGGGAATTGAGATCCGGGGACTGGGAATGGGATCTGGGATCAGGAGGCTGGGATCCGGGGACCGGGAATGGGAATTGCGATCCGGGGACTGGGAATGGGATCAGGAATGGGAACCAAGAGTGGGAACGGGATCTGGGGAGTGGGAATGGGATCAGGGAATGGGAACTAGGGACCAGGAATGGGAACCGGGAGTGGGATCTGGAATCAGGAGTGAGGATGGGAACCAGGAGTGGGAATCGGATCTGGGAATCAGGAATAGGATCTGGAGTCACGAGGCTAGGAATAGGAACCAGGGACTAGGAATGAGATGGGGATCCGGAGAATGGGATCAGGGATCAGGAGACTGGGATCCGGGGACTGGGAATGGAAACCGCGAATGGGATCAGGGTTCAGGGGACTGGGAATGGGAACCGGGGACGGGGATCCAGGAACCGGGAATGGGAACCGGGGACTGGGATCTGGGGCCTAGGAATTGGATCCAGGGAATGAGAACTGGGAATGGGATCTGATGGTTGGGGACCAGGGAGTGGGAGCCGGCAATGGGATGTGGGGACTGGGGACCAGCAACTGGAAACCAGGGTCTGGAAACTGGGACTAGAGATTTGAAACCGGGGAAAAGGAGCTGGGGACTGGGATCTGGAAGCCGGGACTGGGAGCCAGGAACTGGAGATTGGGAACTGGGGAACAGGAGCCGGGTACAGGGATCTGGGGAATGGGAAACCGGGGGACTGGGATCTGGTGATTGGGAACCAGGGACTGGGATCTGGGGACATAGAAACTGGGGAATGGGATCTGAGGACTGAGACCGGGGACCAGGGACTGGGCTCTGAGATCTGGAAACTGGGAGTGGGATCTGGGGACTGGAAACTGGGACTGCAACTGGAAACTGGGACTGCAACTGGAAACTGGAACTGGAGACTGGGAGTCGGGGAGCAAGAGCCGGGTACTGGGATCCAGAACTGGGGTCTAGATTCTGCGAACTGGCATCCGGGGACTGGGAAACCGGAGTTGGGATCTGAGGATTGGGACTGAGAATCGCAGATTGGGAATTGGGGACTGGGATCCGCGGAATGGGGTCTGAGGACTGGGACTGGGATCTGGGTCTCGGACTAGGAACCGGGGATTAGGAACTGGGGAATGGGACTGGAATCTGGGGAATGGGATCCGGGGACTTGGACTTGTAAACGGGGACTGGGATCCAGGGACTGGGAAACCAGAGACTGGGACTGAGGAATGGGACCAGACCTTGGGAACCAAGGAATGGGAACCGGGGATTGGAATCAGTGACCTGGATTGCGAACCGGTGACTGGAACTGGGGCCAGGAAACTGCCTTTTCCCCCACTTTCCTGATACCCCACCCTCCCAATTCCCCACTCCACATTTCCCTATCCCCCACCGCTCTCCCACACTCTCCCCGCCACACCTTCTCTCTTCCTCCTCAACTCCCACCCCTTAACCCTTAATGGTGGACTTTCTGATACTGTCAGTGGTGAATGTTGAGACGTTAGCCATGGTTGTTGATGGAGATACTTTGGACATCTTGACCCGTGCACTAACGCTATAGTTGCCCAGGAATTTTAATCTTCCAGTGGGCTGACTTTCGTTGACTGAGCCTCTCCGAGAAAGGCACAAATAACTTCCCAGCAGTACTGGGGAACTGAGGGTCTGTTGAGAAGGAGGAATTGAAGGAAACTAGTATTACTAAAAAAACAGTGCTGAAGAAACTAATGGGACTAAAGCCAGTAAATCCCCAGGGCCCGATAATCTACATCCCAGGGTACTAAAGGAGGTGGCCATTGGAAAGGGTGGATGCATTGGTTGTCATCTTCCAAAATTCTGTAGATTCTGGAACATTCCTGGCAGATTAGAGGGTGGCAAATGTAACCCCGCTATTTAAAAAAGGAGGGAGGGAGAGAACAGCAAAGTACAGACCAGTTAGCCTAACCTCAGTGGTAGGGAAAATGCTAGAGTCTGTTATAAAGGATGTGACAACAGGACACTTAGGAAATATCAACGGGATTAGACAAAGTCTACATGGATTTATGAAAGGAAAATCATGTTTGACAAACCAGTGGAGTTTTTTGAGGATGTAACTGGCAGGATAGACAAGGGAGGACCAGTAGCTGTGGTGTATTTGGGTTTTCAGAAAGTTTTGATAAAGTCCCACATAAGAGGTTAGTGTGTAAAATTAAAGCACATGGGATTGGGGGCGTTATATTTGCATGCCTTGAGAATTGGTTAGCAGACAGGAAACAGAGAGTAGGAATAAATGGGTCTTTTTCGCAGTGGCAGGTGGTGACTAGTGGGGTATCGCAGGGATCAGTGCTTGGGCCCCAGCTATTCACAATATATATCAATGATTTGGGTGAGGGAACCAAATGTAATATTTCCAAGTTTGCTGACGACACAAAACTAGGTGGGAATGTGAGCGGTGAGGAGGGGGTTAAGAAGCTTCAAGACGATTTAGACAGGTTGAGTGAGTGGGCAGATGAATTGCAGATGCAGTATAATGTGGATAAGTGTGAAGTTATCCACTTTGGTAGGAAAAACAGAATGGCAGAGTATTATTTAAAAGGTGATAGACTGGGAAATGTTGATGTATAAAGGGAACTGGGTGTCCTTGTACACCAATCATTGAAAGCAAACATGCAGGTGCAGCAAGCAGTTAGGGAGGCAAATGGTATGTTAGCCTTCATTGTGAGAGGACTTGAGTACAGGAGCAAGGATGTCTTACTGCAGCTGGACAGGGCCTTGGTGAGACCACATCTGGAGAAGTGTGTGCAGTTTTGGTCTCCTTGCCTAAGAAAGGATATACTCGCCATAAAGGAAGAGCAGCAAATGTTCACCAGACTGATTCCTGGGATGGCAGGATTGTTGTATGAGGAGAGATTGGGCTGACTAGGCCTGTATTCACTGGAGTTTAGAAGAATGAGAGGGGATCTCATTGAAACATATAAAATTCTGACAGGGATGGACAGACTGGATTCGGGACGATATTTCCTCTGGCTGTGGGGGGGTGGGGCGGGTGTGTGTCTAGAACAAGGGGTCACAGTCTCAGGATATGGGGTGGACCATTTAGGACTGAGATGAGGAGAAACTTCTTCACTCAGAGGGTGGTGAACCTGTGGAATTCTCTTCCACAGAGGCTGTGGAGGGCAAGTCACTGAATATATTTAAAGAGGAAGTAGATAGATTTCTAAACTCTAAAGGTGTCAAGGGGTATGGGGAGAGAGCGGGAGTACGGTGTTGAGATAGAGGATCAGCCATGATCATATTGAATGGCAGAGCAGGCTCGAAGGGCCGAATGGCCTGCTTTGCTCCTATTTCCTATGTTTCTATGAGGATGTCTCTGACACTGATTTCAGTGTTGGGCACTTGGCCTGTGTGTAATATTTATCAAGATTCATGGCCTTGTATTGTCCTGCTCTTAATTCTTGGTTTAGGTCAGTGATAAACAGTGGAGCCCACCCCACTGCCCTCCCTACGCAACCCCCCCCCAGCTACCCCTCCCAACCTGACTACCACACAACCCCCCCACCCAGCTACCCCTCCCAACCTGACTACCACACAGCCCCCCACTCAGCTACCCCTCCCAACCTGACTCCCTACACAACCCCACACCCAGCTACCCCTCCCAACCTGACTCCCTACACAACCCCCCACCCAGCTACCCCTCCCAACCTGACTCCCTACACAACCCCCCACCCAGCTACCCCTCCCAACCTGACTACCACACAACCCCCCACCCAGCTACCCCTCCCAACCTGACTCTCCACACAACCCCCCACCCAGCTACCCCTCCCAACCTGACTCCCCACACAACCCCCCCACCCAGCTACCCCTCCCAACCTGACTACCACACAACCCCCCCACCCAGCTACCCCTCCCAACCTGACTCTCCACACAACCCCGCATCCAGCTACCCCTCCCAACCTGACTCCCTACACAACCCCCCACCCAGCTACCCCTCCCAACCTGACTCTCCACACAACCCCCCCACCAAGCTACCCCTCCTGACCTGACTCCCCACACAACCTCCCCACCCAGCTACCCCTCCCAACCTGACTCCCCACACAACCCCCCCACCCAGCTACCCCTCCCAACCTGACTACCACACAACCCCGCATCCAGCTACCCCTCCCAACCTGACTACCACACAACCCCCCCATCCAGCTACCCCTCCCAACCTGACTACCACACAACCCCCCCATCCAGCTACCCCTCCCAACCTGACTCCCCACACAACCCCCCGCCCAGCTACCCCTCCCAACCTGACTCCCCACACAATCCCCCACCCAGCTACCCCTCCCAACCTGACTCTCCACACAACCCCCCACCCAGCTACCCCTCCCAACCTGACTACCACACAACCCCGCATCCAGCTACCCCTCCCAACCTGACTCTCCACACAACCCCCCACCCAGCTACCCCTCCCAACCTGACTCCCCACACAACCCCCCCACCCAGCTACCCCTCCCAAGCTGACTACCACACAACCCCCCACTGGGCTACCACTCCCAACTGGACTCCCCTTCCTCCCCACACATACCCCCACCCAGCTGTCTGTCCCGAATCAACTCCTTACCTCCCCCATGACTGGGCTCTCTACTTACATGCTCCCCCACTTCTTTGCCTACCTTATCCAAACCTGTCATCATCTTGTACACCTCTATCAAATCTCCCCTCGATCTCCTTTGCTTCAAGAACAACCCCAGCTCCTCCAACCAAACCTTGTAGCTAAAATCCCTTAACCCTGGAACCATCCTGGTAAATCTCCTCTGCACCCTGTCAAGGGCCCTTGTATCCTCCTTAAAGTGTGGTGACCAGAACTGGACACAATACTCTAGTTGTGGCCTAACCAGAGCTTTATAAAGGCTCAGCATAACTTCCCTGTACTCAATTCCTCTGTTTATGAAGCCCAAGGTCCCATCTGCTTTGTCAACCGCTCTCTCAATATGTCCTGCCACCTTCAAAGACCTAAGCACATGAACCCCCAGGTTGCTCACTCTGTCGAACCGTACCATTAAGTCCATATTGCCTCTCCCTATCCCTTCTACCAAAATATATCACCTCACGCTGTCTCTGTATTAAATTAAAACTGCCAATTGTCTGCCCGTTCTGGTAGCCTATCTCCTGCTCCTAATCCGTGTGTTTGTATCTGCGTGTCCGTATGTCCTCTAGCTGTCGATTGGGATCATCCTCACTGTTTGCCACCCCTCCAAGTTTTATATCATTGGCAAATTTTGAAATGTTTCTCTGTATTCTAGGATCTAAGTCATTAAGCTGAAAAAGCAGTGATCTCAGCACTGACCCTTGGGAAACACCACAGTCAACAATCGTCCAGTCTGAAAAAGAACCATTTACCACGACTCTCTCTCCCGAAGCCAATTTTTATCCAATTGGACACTGACCCTCCTATTCCATAAACATCAGTTTTTCTAGCCGGCCTTTTATTTAGCACCTTGTCAAACGCTTTCTTAAAATCCATGTAGACAATGTCCACCGCGTTCCCTTCATCAACCTTCTTTGTTACTTCATCCAAAAAATGCAATTAAATTAGTCAAACATAATCTGCCATTTACAAATCCTCAATTAACTCAAACTTCTCCACATCACTGGTGATATTTTCCCCCCCTGATTAATGTTTTGCGATACCTTACCCACCACTGATGTTAAACTGACCGGTCTCTAGTTATTCAGACTGTCCTTACACCCTTTCTTGAGTAAGCGTGTGACATTTCCCACTCTCCAAACCTCCCCCGTGTCCCGGGAAGTTTGGAAGATTAAGACAAGCCCGAACGCTTCCTACGCCGCCGCCTCCTCCTCCTCCTTTAGCAAGCTGGGATGTAAACCATCGGGATCAGGTGATCTACCCACCCTGAGCATAGACAGCCTGTCCAGTACCTCCTGCCTTTCAAGTTTCTCCCCATCCTTTGCCTGAACCATGTCTGCTTGTTCTGATATTGTATCAGATTTCTGTTTCTTATTAAGTGCTGGTACAAACAGCTCATCAAATGTGTTGAGGCAGAAGGTTGACCTTGATCGCACTGATCGGTGGTGCAGACTGGAGAAGCCATATCATCCGCTCCGATTTCTGATATTCTACCTCCATTCAGTTACCGACTATCTGGTAGTGGAGCTGCACCTGACCTGTGTTTTCTTCTCCTCCCTCTCTTCCAGTGAACGTGGTAGAGGCTCTGCAGGAGTTCTGGCAGATGAAGCAGAGCAGGGGGGCAGAGCTGAAGAATGGAGCGCTGGTGGTGTACGAGATGGTGCCCGCGAGTAGCCCCCCATATGTCTGCTATGTCACCCTGCCAGGGGGCAGCTGCTTTGGCAGTTTCCAGGTACAGTGACTGCATGGTTATCTTGTGAAGGGCGAGCGTGTGAGGGCCAGGGAGTGTGAGAACGTAGAAAATAGGAGCAAGAGTAGGCCATTCGGCCCTTCAAGCCTGCTCCGTTATTATGATAATTGGCTGATCATCCAACTCAATAGCCTGCTCCCGCTTTCTCCCCATATCCTTTGATCCCTTTCACCCCAAGAGCTATATCTAACTCCTTCTTCTAAACACACAATGTTTTGGCCTCAACTACTTTCTGTGGTAGCGAATTCCACAGACTCATCACTCTCTGGGTGAAGAAATTTCTCCTCATCTCAGTCCTAAATGGTCTACCCCGTATCCTCAGACTGTGACCCCTGGTTCTGGACTCCCCCCACCATCGGGAACATCCTTCCTGCATCCACCCTGTCTAGTCCTGTTAGAATTTTATAGATTTCTATGAGATCCCCCCCTTATCTTTCTGAACTCCAGCGAATATAATCCTAACTGACTCAATCTCTCCTCATATGTCAGTCCTGCCATCCCAGGAATCAGTTGAGTGACAGGGTGTGTGAGGGACAGGGTGTGTGAGGGACAGGGTGTGTGGGAGACAGGGTGTGTGTGGGACAGGGTGTGAGGGACAGGGTGTGTGTGAGGGTCAGGGTGTGTGAGGGACAGGGTGTGTGAGGGACAGGGTGTGTGTGAGGGTCAGGGTCTGTGAGGGTCAGGGTGTGTGAGGGTCAGGGTGTGTGAGGGTCAGGGTGTGTGAGGGACAGGGTGTGTGAGGGACAGGGTGTGTGTGGGACAGGGTGTTTGAGGGACAGGGTGTGTGAAGGACAGCAAGTGGGTGGGACAGGGTGTGTGAGGGACATGGTGTGTGAGGGACAGGGTGTGTGAGGGACAGGGTGTGTGTGGACCAGGGTGTGAGTGGGACAGGGTGTGTGAGGGACAGGGTGTGTGTGGGTCAGTGTGTGTGTGGGACAGGGTGTTTGAGGGTCAGGGTGTGTGAGGAACAGCAAGTGTGTGGGACACGGTGTGTGTGGATCAGGGTGTTTGGGACAGGGTGTGTGCGGATCAGGGTGTGTGTGGGACAGGGTGTGTGTGGGACAGGGTGTGTGTGGGACAGGGTGTGTGTGGATCAGGGTGTGTGTGGGACAGGTTGTGTGTGGGACAGGGTGTCTGCGGATCAGGGTGTATGAGGGACAGGGTGTGTGAGGGACAGGGTGTGTGTGGATCAGGGTGTGTGTGGGACAGGGTGTGTGTGGGACAGGGTGTGTGCGGATCAGGGTGTATGAGGGACAGGGTGTGTGAGGGACAGGGTGTGTGTGGATCAGGGTGTTTGGGACAGGGTGTTTGCGGATCAGGGTGTGTGTGGGACAGGGTGTGTGTGGGACAGGGTGTGTGTGGGACAGGGTGTGTGTGGGACAGGGTGTGTGTGGGAGAGGGTGTGTGTGGGAGAGGGTGTGTGCGGATCAGGGTGTGTGAGGGACAGGGTGTGTGAGGGACACGGTGTGTCTGGGACAGGGTGTGTGCGGATCAGGGTGTGTGCGGATCAGGGTGTGTGGGATCAGGGTGTGTGGGACAGGGTGTGTGTGGGACAGGGTGTGTGTGGGACAGGGTGTGTGGGACAGGGTGTGTGTTGATCAGGGTGTTTGGGACAGGGTGTGTGAGGGACAGGGTGTGTGGGACAGGGTGTGTGAGGGACAGGGTGTGTGAGGGACAGGGTGTGTGGGACAGGGTGTGTGAGGGAAAGGGTGTGTGAGGGACAGGGTGTGTGAGGGACAGGGTGTGTGGGACAGGGTGTGTGAGGGACAGGGTGTGTGGGACAGGGTGTGTGTGGGACAGGGTGTGTGAGGGACAGGGTGTGTGAGGGAAAGGGTGTGTGGGACAGGGTGTGTGAGGGACAGGGTGTGTGAGGGACAGGGTGTGTGTGGGACAGGGTGTGGGCGGATCATGGTGTGTGGGACAGGGTGTGTGTGGGACAGGGTGTGTGTGGTTCAGGGTGTGTGTGTGGTTCAGGGTGTGTGTGTGGTTCAGGGTGTGTGTGTGGTTCAGGGTGTGTGTGGGACAGGGTGTGTGTGGGACAGGGTGTGTGGGACAGGGTGTGTGTGGTTCAGGGTGTGTGTGTGGATCAGGGTGTGTGTGTGGGACAGGGTGTGAGGGACAGGGTGTGTGTGGTTCAGGGTGTGTGTGGTTCAGGGTGTGTGTGGGACAGGGTGTGTGGGACAGGGTGTGTGGGACAGGGTGTGTGGGACAGGGTTTGTGGGACAGGGTGCGTGAGGGACAGAGAGTGTGAGGGACAGTGTGTGTGGCGATCAGGGAGTGTGAGGGACAGGGTGTGTGAGGGACAGGGTGTGTGAGGGACAGGGTGTGTGTCGGACAGGGTGTGAGGGACAGGGTGTGTGTGGGACAGGGTGTGTGAGGGACAGGGTGTGTGAGGGTCAGGGTGTGAGGGACAGGGTGTGTGAGGGACAGGGTGTGTGAGGGTCAGGGTGTGAGGGACAGGGTGTGTGAGGGTCAGGGTGTGTGAGGGTCAGGGTGTGTGAGGGACAGGGTGTGTGAGGGACAGGTTGTGAGGGACAGGGTGTGTGAGGGTCAGAGTGTGTGAGGGTCAGAGTGTGTGTGGGACAGGGTGTGTGAGGGACAGGGTGTGTGTGGGACAGGGTGTGTGTGTGGTGTCAGGGTGTGTGTGGGACTAGGTGGGTGTGAGGGACAGGGTGTGAGGGACGGTGTGAGGGACAGGGTGTGAGGGACAGGGTGTGTGTGGGACAGGGTGTATGAGGGACCGGGTGTGTGTGGGACAGGGTGTATGAGGGACCGGGTGTGTGTGGGACAGGGTGTATGAGGGACAGGGTGTGTGTGGGACAGGGTGTGTGAGGGACAGGGTGTGTGAGGGACAGGGTGTGTGAGGGTCAGGGTGTGTGTGGGACAGGGTGTGTGAGGGACAGGGTGTGTGAGGGACAGGGTGTGTGAGGGACAGGGTGTGTGAGGGACAAGGTGTGTGTGGGACAGGGTGTGTGTGTGGATCAGGGTGTGTGAGGGACAGGGTGTGTGAGGGACAGGGTGTGTGTGGAACAGGGGGTGTGTGTGGATCAGGGTGTGTGTGGATCAGGGTGTGTGAGGGACAGGGTGTGTGAGGGACAAGGTGTGTGTGGGACAGGGTGTGTGTGTGGATCAGGGTGTGTGAGGGACAGCGTGTGTGAGGGACAGGGTGTGTGAGGGACAGGGTCTGTGAGGGACAGGGTGTGTGGGGGACAGGGTGTGTGGGGGACAGGGTGTGTGTGGGACAGGGTGTGTGGGGGACAGGGTGTGTGTGGGACAGGGTGTGTGTGGATCAGGGTGTGTGAGGGTCTGGGTGTGAGGGACAGGGTGTGTGAGGGACAGGGTGTGTGAGGGACAGGGTGTGTGAGGGACAGGTTGTGAGGGACATGGTGTGTGAGGGACATGGTGTGTGAGGGACAGGGTGTGTGAGGGACAGTGTGTGTGTGGATCAGGGTGTGTGAGGGACAGGGTGTGTGGGGGACAGGGTGTGTGTGGGACAGGTTGTGTGTGGATCAGCGTGTGTGTGGGTCAGGGTGTGTGAGGGACAGGGTGTGTGTGGGACAGGGTGTGTGTGGGACTAGGTGTGTGTGAGGGACAGGGTGTGTGAGGGACAGGGTGTGTGAGGGACAGGGTGTGTGAGGGACAGGGTGTTTGAGGGTCAGGGTGTGTGAGGAACAGCAAGTGTGTGGGACAGGGTGTGTGTGGGACAGGGTGTGTGTGGGACAGGGTGTGTGTGGGACAGGGTGTGTGTGGATCAGAGAGTGTGTGGATCAGGGTGTGTGCGGATCAGGGTGTGTGGGACAGGGTGTGTGTGGGACAGGGTGTGTGTGGATCAGGGTGTTTGGGACAGGGTGTGTGTGGGACAGGGTGTGTGTGGGACAGTGTGTGTGGGACAGGATGTGTCTGGGACAGGGTGTGTGTGGGACAGGGTGTGTGTTGGACAGGGTGTGTGAGGGACAGGGTGTGTGAGGGACAGGGTGTGTGGGACAGGGTGTGTGTGGGACAGGGTGTGTGTGGGACAGGGTGTGTGTGGGACAGGGTGTGTGAGACAGGGTGTGTGTGGGACAGGGTGTGTGTGGGACAGGGTGTGTGTGGGACAGGGTGTGTGTGGGTCAATGTGTATGTGGGTCAGGGTGTGTGTGGGTCAGGGTGTGTGTGGGACACGGTGTGTGTGGGTCAGTGTGTGTGTGGGTCAGTGTGTGTGTGGGACAGTGTGTTTGAGGGTCAGGGTGTGTGAGGAACAGCAAGTGTGTGGGACACGGTGTGTGTGGACCAGGGTGTGTGTGGACCAGGGTGTGTGTGGACCAGGGTGTGTGTGGGACAGGGTGTGTGTGGATCAGGGTGTTTGGGACAGGGTGTGTGCGGATCAGGGTGTGTGTGGGACAGGGTGTGTGCGGATCAGGGTGTATGAGGGACAGGGTGTGTGAGGGACAGGGTGTGTGTGGGACAGGGTGTGTGAGGGACAGGGTGTGTGAGGGACAGGGTGTGTGGGACAGGGTGTGTGAGGGACAGGGTGTGTGGGACAGGGTGTGTGTGGGACAGGGTGTGTGAGGGACAGGGTGTGTGGGACAGGGTGTGTGAGGGACAGGGTGTGTGAGGGACAGGGTGTGTGGGACAGGGTGTGTGTGGGACAGGGTGTGTGCGGATCATGGTGTGTGGGACAGGGTGTGTGTGGTTCAGGGTGTGTGTGTGGTTCAGGGTGTGTGGGACAGGGTGTGTGTTAGACAGGGTGTGTGGGACAGGGTGTGTGTGGTTCAGGGTGTGTGTGTGGTTCAGGGTGTGTGTGTGGTTCAGGGTGTGTGTGTGGTTCAGGGTGTGTGTGTGGTTCAGGGTGTGTGTGTGGATCAGGGTGTGTGTGGATCAGGGTGTGTGTGGATCAGGGTGTGTGTGGATCAGGGTGTGTGTGGGACAGGGTGTGTGGGACAGGGTGTGTGGGACAGGGTGTGTGGGACAGGGTGCGTGAGGGACAGGGTGTGAGGGGCAGGGTGTGTGTGAGGGACAGGGTGTGTGAGGGACAGGGTGTGTGTCGGACAGGGTGTGAGGGACAGGGTGTGTGTGGGACAGGGTGTTTGTGGGACAGGGTGTGTGAGGGACAGGGTGTGTGTGGGACAGGGTGTGTGAGGGACAGGGTGTGTGAGGGTCAGGGTGTGAGGGACAGGGTGTGTGAGGGACAGGGTGTGTGAGGGTCAGGGTGTGAGGGACAGGGTGTGTGAGGGTCAGGGTGTGTGGGGGACAGGGTGTGTGAGGGACAGGGTGTGTGAGGGACAGGGTGTGTGTGGATCAGGGTGTGTGAGGGTCTGGGTGTGAGGGACAGGGTGTGTGTGGATCAGGGTGTGTGAGGGTCTGGGTGTGAGGGACAGGGTGTGTGAGGGACAGGGTGTGAGGGACAGGGTGTGTGAGGGACAGGGTGTGTGAGGGACAGGTTGAGAGGGACAGGGTGTGTGAGGGTCAGGGTGTGTGAGGGACATGGTGTGTGAGGGACAGGGTGTGTGAGGGACAGTGTGTGTGTGGATCAGGGTGTGTGAGGGACAGGGTGTGTGTGGGACAGGTTGTGTGTGGATCAGCGTGTGTGTGGGTCAGGGTGTGTGTGGTGTCAGGGTGTGTGTGGGACTAGGTTTGTGTGAGGGACAGGGTGTGTGAGGGACAGGGTGTTTGAGTGTCAGGGTGTGTGAGGTACAGGGTGTGTGAGGGACAGGGTGTGTGAGGGACAGGGTGTGTGGGACAGGGTGTGTGTGGGACAGGGTGTGTGTGGGACAGGGTGTGTGTGGGACAGGGTGTGTGAGGGACAGGGTGTGTGTGGGACAGGGTGTGTGTGGGACAGGGTGTGTGTGGATCAGGGTGTTTGGGACAGGGTGTGTGGGACAGTGTGTGTGTGTGGGACAGGGTGTGTGTGGGACAGGGTGTGTGTGGGACAGGGTGTGTGAGGGACAGGGTGTGTGTGGGACAGGGTGTTTGGGACAGGGTGTGTGCGGATCAGGGTGTGTGAGGGACAGGGTGTGTGAGGGACAGGGTGTGTGGGACAGGGTGTGTGAGGGACAGGGTGTGTGAGGGACAGGGTGTGTGAGGGACAGGGTGTGTGGGACAGGGTGTGTGAGGGACAGGGTGTGTGTGGGACAGGGTGTGTGAGGGACAGGGTGTGTGGGACAGGGTCTGTGAGGGACAGGGTGTGTGAGGGACAGGGTGTGTGGGACAGGGTCTGTGAGGGACAGGGTGTGTGCGGATCATGGTGTGTGGGACAGGGTGTGTGTGGTTCAGGGTGTGTGTGTGGTTCAGGGTGTGTGTGTGGATCAGGGTGTGTGTGGATCAGGGTGTGTGTGGGACAGGGTGTGTGGGACAGGGTGTGTGTGGGACAGGGTGTGTGTGGATCAGGGTGTGTATGAGGGTCAGGGTGTGTGTGTGGATCAGGGTGTGTGTGGGACAGGGTGTGTATGAGGGTCAGGGTGTGTGTGTGGATCAGGGTGTGTGTGGGACAGGGTGTGTGAGGGACAGGGTGTGTGTGGGACAGGGTGTGTGTGTGGATCAGGGTGCGTGAGGGACAGAGTGTGTGAGGGACAGGGTGTGTGGCGATCAGGGTGTGTGTGGGACAGGGTGTGTGAGGGACATGATGTCTGTGGGTCAGGGTGTGTGAGGGACAGGGTGTGTGTGAGGGTCAGGCTGTGTGAGGGTCAGGGTGTGTGAGTGACAGGGTGTGTGAGGGACAGGGTGTGTGAGGGACAGGGTGTGTGGGAGACAGGGTGTGTGTGGGACAGGGTGTGAGGGACAGGGTGTGTGTGAGGGACAGGGTGTGTGAGGGACAGGGTGTGTGTGAGGGTCAGGGTGTGTGAGGGTCAGGGTGTGTGAGGGTCAGGGTGTGTGAGTGACAGGGTGTGTGAGGGACAGGGTGTGTGAGGGTCAAGGTGCGTGTGGGACAGGGTGTGTGTGGGTCAGGGTGTGTGAGGGACAGGGTATGTGCGGATCAGGGTGTGTGGGACAGGGTGTGTATGGGACAGGGTGTGTGCGGATCAGGGTGTGTGGGACAGGGTGTGTGAGGGACAGGGTGTGTGGGACAGGGTCTGTGAGGGACAGGGTGTGTGAGACAGGGTTTGTGCGGGACAGGGTGTGTGCGGATCATGGTGTGTGGGACAGGGTGTGTGTGGTTCAGTGTGTGTGTGTGGTTCAGGGTGTGTGTGTGGATCAGGGTGTGTGTGGGACAGGGTGTGTGGGACAGGGTGTGTGTGGGACAGGGTGTGTGAGGGACAGGGTGTGTGTGGGACAGGGTGTGTGTTGGACAGGGTGTGTGGGACAGGGTGTGTGTTAGACAGGGTGTGTGGGACAGGGTGTGTGTGGTTCAGGGTGTGTGAGGGATAGAGTGTGTGAGGGACAGGGTGTGTGGGACAGGGTGTGTGAGGGATAGGGTGTGTTAGGGTGTGTGGGACAGGGTGTGTGTGGTTCAGGGTGTGTGTGAGGGACAGGGTGTGTGAGGGACAGGGTGTGTGTCGGACAGGGTGTGAGGGACAGGGTGTGTGTGGGACAGGGTGTTTGTGGGACAGGGTGTGTGAGGGTCAGGGTGTGAGGGACAGGGTGTGTGTGGGACAGGGTGTGTGAGGGTCAGGGTGTGAGGGACAGGGTGTGTGAGGGACAGGGTATTGTGGGACAGGGTGTGTGTGGATCAGGGTGTGTGAGGGACAGGGTGTGTGGGACGGGGTGTGTGGGGGACAGGGTGTGTGAGGGACAGGGTGTGTGGGACAGGGTGTGTGTGGGACAGGGTGTATGAGGGACCGGGTGTGTGTGGGACAGGGTGTGTGTGGGACAGGGTGTGTGAGGGACAGGGTGTGTGTGGGACAGGGTGTGTTAGGGACAGGGTGTGTGTGGGACAGGGTGTGTGTGGGACAGGGTGTGTTAGGGACAGGGTGTGTGTGGGACAGGGTGTGTGAGGGTCAGGGTGTGAGGGTCAGGGTGTGAGGGACAGGGTGTGTGAGGGACAGGGTGTGTGAGGGACAGGGTGTGTTCGGGACAGGTTGTGAGGGACAGGGTGTGTGAGGGTCAGGGTGTGTGTGGGACAGGGTGTGTGTGTGGTGTCAGGGTGTGTGTGGGACTAGGTGTGTGTGAGGGACAGGGTGTTAGGGACGGTGTGAGGGACAGGGTGTGAGGGACAGGGTGTGTGTGGGACAGGGTGTATGAGGGACCGGGTGTGTGTGGGACAGGGTGTATGAGGGACAGGGTGTGTGTGGGACAGGGTGTGTGAGGGACAGGTTGTGTGTGGATCAGCGTGTGTGTGGGTCAGGGTGTGTGTGGTGTCAGGGTGTGTGTGGGACTAGGTGTGTGTGAGGGACAGGGTGTGAGAGACGGTGTGAGGGACAGGGTGTGAGGGACAGGGTGTGTGTGGGACAGGGTGTATGAGGGACCGGGTGTGTGTGGGACTGGGTGTATGAGGGACAGGGTGTGTGTGCGACAGGTTGTGTGAGGGACAGGGTGTATGAGGGACAGGGTGTGTGAGGGACAGGGTGTGTGAGGGTCAGGGTGTGTGAGGGACAGGGTGTGTGAGGGACAGGGTGTATGAGTGACAAGGTGTGTGTGGGACAGGGTGTGTGTGGGAGAGGGTGTGTGTGGGACAGGGTGTGTGTGGGACAGGGTGTGTGTGGGACAGGGTGTGTGTGGGACAGGGTGTGTGTGGGTCAGGGTGTGTGTGGGACAGGGTGTGTGTGGGTCAGTGTGTGTGTGGGTCAGTGTGTGTGTGGGACAGTGTGTTTGAGGGTCAGGGTGTGTGAGGAACAGCAAGTGTGTGGGACACGGTGTGTGTGGACCAAGGTGTGTGTGGACCAGGGTGTGTGTGGACGAGGGTGTGTGTGGGACAGGGTGTGTGTGGACCAGGGTTTTTGGGACAGGGTGTGTGCGGATCAGGGTGTGTGTGGGACAGGGTGTGTGCGGATCAGGGTGTATGAGGGACAGGGTGTGTGAGGGACAGGGTGTGTGTGGGACAGGGTGTGTGAGGGACAGGGTGTGTGGGACAGGGTGTGTGTGGGACAGGGTGTGTGTGGATCAGGGTGTGTATGAGGGTCAGGGTGTGTGTGTGGATCAGGGTGTGTGTGGGACAGGGTGTGTATGAGGGTCAGGGTGTGTGTGTGGATCAAGGTGTGTGTGGGACAGGGTGTGTGAGGGACAGGGTGTGTGTGGGACAGGGTGTGTGTGTGGATCATGGTGCGTGAGGGACAGAGTGTGTGAGGGACAGGGTGTGTGGCGATCAGGGTGTGTGTGGGACAGGGTGTGTGAGGGACATGATGTCTGTGGGTCAGGGTGTGTGAGGGACAGGGTGTGTGTGAGGGTCAGGCTGTGTGAGGGTCAGGGTGTGTGAGTGACAGGGTGTGTGAGGGACAGGGTGTGTGAGGGACAGGGTGTGTGGGAGACAGGGTGTGTGTGGGACAGGGTGTGAGGGACAGGGTGTGTGTGAGGGACAGGGTGTGTGAGGGACAGGGTGTGTGTGAGGGTCAGGGTGTGTGAGGGTCAGGGTGTGTGAGGGTCAGGGTGTGTGAGTGACAGGGTGTGTGAGGGACAGGGTGTGTGAGGGTCAAGGTGCGTGTGGGACAGGGTGTGTGTGGGTCAGGGTGTGTGAGGGACAGGGTAGGTGCGGATCAGGGTGTGTGGGACAGGGTGTGTATGGGACAGGGTGTGTGCGGATCAGGGTGTGTGGGACAGGGTGTGTGAGGGACAGGGTGTGTGGGACAGGGTCTGTGAGGGACAGGGTGTGTGAGACAGGGTTTGTGCGGGACAGGGTGTGTGCGGATCATGGTGTGTGGGACAGGGTGTGTGTGGTTCAGTGTGTGTGTGTGGTTCAGGGTGTGTGTGTGGATCAGGGTGTGTGTGGGACAGGGTGTGTGTGGGACAGGGTGTGTGAGGGACAGGGTGTGTGTGGGACAGGGTGTGTGGGACAGGGTGTGTGTTAGACAGGGTGTGTGGGACAGGGTGTGTGTGGTTCAGGGTGTGTGAGGGATAGAGTGTGTGAGGGACAGGGTGTGTGGGACAGGGTGTGTGAGGGATAGGGTGTGTTAGGGTGTGTGGGACAGGGTGTGTGTGGTTCAGGGTGTGTGTGAGGGACAGGGTGTGTGAGGGACAGGGTGTGTGTCGGACAGGGTGTGAGGGACAGGGTGTGTGTGGGACAGGGTGTTTGTGGGACAGGGTGTGTGAGGGTCAGGGTGTGAGGGACAGGGTGTGTGAGGGACAGGGTGTGTGAGGGTCAGGGTGTGAGGGACAGGGTGTGTGAGGGACAGGGTATTGTGGGACAGGGTGTGTGTGGATCAGGGTGTGTGAGGGACAGGGTGTGTGGGACGGGGTGTGTGGGGGACAGGGTGTGTGAGGGACAGGGTGTGTGGGACAGGGTGTGTGTGGGACAGGGTGTATGAGGGACTGGGTGTGTGTGGGACAGGGTGTGTGTGGGACAGGGTGTGTGAGGGACAGGGTGTGTGTGGGACAGGGTGTGTTAGGGACAGGGTGTGTGTGGGACAGGGTGTGTGTGGGACAGGGTGTGTTAGGGACAGGGTGTGTGTGGGACAGGGTGTGTGAGGGTCAGGGTGTGTGAGGGTCAGGGTGTGTGAGGGACAGGGTGTGTGAGGGACAGGGTGTGTTCGGGACAGGTTGTGAGGGACAGGGTGTGTGAGGGTCAGGGTGTGTGTGGGACAGGGTGTGTGTGTGGTGTCAGGGTGTGTGTGGGACTAGGTGTGTGTGAGGGACAGGGTGTTAGGGACGGTGTGAGGGACAGGGTGTGAGGGACAGGGTGTGTGTGGGACAGGGTGTATGAGGGACCGGGTGTGTGTGGGACAGGGTGTATGAGGGACAGGGTGTGTGTGGGACAGGGTGTGTGAGGGACAGGTTGTGTGTGGATCAGCGTGTGTGTGGGTCAGGGTGTGTGTGGTGTCAGGGTGTGTGTGGGACTAGGTGTGTGTGAGGGACAGGGTGTGAGAGACGGTGTGAGGGACAGGGTGTGAGGGACAGGGTGTGAGGGACAGGGTGTGTGTGGGACAGGGTGTATGAGGGACCGGGTGTGTGTGGGACTGGGTGTATGAGGGACAGGGTGTGTGTGCGACAGGTTGTGTGAGGGACAGGGTGTATGAGGGACAGGGTGTGTGAGGGACAGGGTGTGTGAGGGTCAGGGTGTGTGAGGGACAGGGTGTGTGAGGGACAGGGTGTATGAGTGACAAGGTGTGTGTGGGACAGGGTGTGTGTGGGAGAGGGTGTGTGTGGGACAGGGTGTGTGTGGGACAGGGTGTGTGTGGGACAGGGTGTGTGTGGGTCAGGGTGTGTGTGGGACAGGGTGTGTGTGGGTCAGTGTGTGTGTGGGTCAGTGTGTGTGTGGGACAGTGTGTTTGAGGGTCAGGGTGTGTGAGGAACAGCAAGTGTGTGGGACACGGTGTGTGTGGACCAGGGTGTGTGTGGACCAGGGTGTGTGTGGACGAGGGTGTGTGTGGGACAGGGTGTGTGTGGACCAGGGTGTTTGGGACAGGGTGTGTGCGGATCAGGGTGTGTGTGGGACAGGGTGTGTGCGGATCAGGGTGTATGAGGGACAGGGTGTGTGAGGGACAGGGTGTGTGTGGGACAGGGTGTGTGAGGGACAGGGTGTGTGAGGGACAGGGTGTGTGGGACAGGGTGTGTGAGGGACAGGGTGTGTGGGACAGGGTGTGTGTGGGACAGGGTGTGTGAGGGACAGGGTGTGTGGGACAGGGTGTGTGAGGGACAGGGTGTGTGAGGGACAGGGTGTGTGGGACAGGGTGTGTGTGGGACAGGGTGTGTGCGGATCATGGTGTGTGGGACAGGGTGTGTGTGGTTCAGGGTGTGTGTGTGGTTCAGGGTGTGTGGGACAGGGTGTGTGTGGGACAGGGTGTGTGTGGGACAGGGTGTGTGTTAGACAGGGTGTGTGTGGTTCAGGGTGTGTGTGTGGTTCAGGGTGTGTGTGTGGATCAGGGTGTGTGTGGATCAGGGTGCGTGAGGGACAGGGTGTGAGGGGCAGGGTGTGTGTGAGGGACAGGGTGTGTGAGGGACAGGGTGTGTGAGGGACAGGGTGTGTGTCGGACAGGGTGTGAGGGACAGGGTGTGTGTGGGACAGGGTGTGTGAGGGACAGGGTGTGTGTGGGACAGGGTGTGTGAGGGACAGGGTGTGTGAGGGACAGGGTGTGTGAGGGTCAGGGTGTGAGGGACAGGGTGTGTGAGGGACAGGGTGTGTGAGGGTCAGGGTGTGAGGGACAGGGTGTGTGAGGGTCAGGGTGTGTGAGGGACAGGGTGTGTGAGGGACAGGGTGTGTGAGGGTCAGGGTGTGTGTGGATCAGGGTGTGTGTGGATCAGGGTGTGTGAGGGACAGGGTGTGAGGGACAGGGTGTGTGTGGGATCAGGGTGTGTGGGGTCTGGGTGTGTGAGGGACAGGGTGTGTGAGGGACAGGGTGTGTGAGGGACAGGGTGTGTGAGGGACAGGTTGTGAGGGACAGGTTGTGAGGGACAGGGTGTGTGAGGGTCAGGGTGTGTGAGGGACATGGTGTGTGAGGGACAGGGTGTGTGAGGGACAGTATGTGTGTGGATCAGGGTGTGTGAGGGACAGGGTGTGTGTGGGACAGGTTGTGTGTGGATCAGCGTGTGTGTGGGTCAGGGTGTGTGTGGGACAGGGTGTGTGTGGTGTCAGGGTGTGTGTGGGACTAGGTGTGTGTGAGGGACAGGGTGTGTGAGGGACAGGGTGTGTGAGGGACAGGGTGTTTGAGGGTCAGGGTGTGTGAGGAACAGGGTGTGTGAGGGACAGGGTGTGTGTGGGACAGGGTGTGTGAGGGACAGGGTGTGTGTGGGACAGGGTGTGTGTGGATCAGGGTGTTTGGGACAGGGTGTGTGGGACAGTGTGTGTGTGTGGGACAGGGTGTGTGTGGGACAGGGTGTGTGTGGGACAGGGTGTGTGAGGGACAGGGTGTGTGAGGGACAGGGTGTGTGTGGATCAGGGTGTTTGGGACAGGGTGTGTGCGGATCAGGGTGTGTGAGGGACAGGGTGTGTGAGGGACAGGGTGTGTGGGACAGGGTGTGTGAGGGACAGGGTGTGTGAGGGACAGGGTGTGTGGGACAGGGTGTGTGAGGGACAGGGTGTGTGTGGGACAGGGTGTGTGAGGGACAGGGTGTGTGGGACAGGGTCTGTGAGGGACAGGGTGTGTGAGGGACAGGGTGTGTGGGACAGGGTCTGTGAGGGACAGGGTGTGTGCGGATCATGGTGTGTGGGACAGGGTGTGTGTGGTTCAGGGTGTGTGTGTGGATCAGGGTGTGTGTGGATCAGGGTGTGTGTGGGACAGGGTGTGTGGGACAGGGTGTGTGTGGGACAGGGTGTGTGTGGGACAGGGTGTGTGTGGATCAGGGTGTGTATGAGGGTCAGGGTGTGTGTGTGGATCAGGGTGTGTGTGGGACAGGGTGTGTATGAGTGTCAGGGTGTGTGTGTGGATCAGGGTGTGTGTGGGACAGGGTGTGTGAGGGACAGGGTGTGTGTGGGACAGGGTGTGTGTGTGGATCAGGGTGCGTGAGGGACAGAGTGTGTGAGGGACAGGGTGTGTGGCGATCAGGGTGTGTGTGGGACAGGGTGTGTGAGGGACATGATGTCTGTGGGTCAGGGTGTGTGAGGGACAGGGTGTGTGTGAGGGTCAGGCTGTGTGAGGGTCAGGGTGTGTGAGTGACAGGGTGTGTGAGGGACAGGGTGTGTGAGGGACAGGGTGTGTGGGAGACAGGGTGTGTGTGGGACAGGGTGTGAGGGACAGGGTGTGTGTGAGGGACAGGGTGTGTGAGGGACAGGGTGTGTGTGAGGGTCAGGGTGTGTGAGGGTCAGGGTGTGTGAGGGTCAGGGTGTGTGAGTGACAGGGTGTGTGAGGGACAGGGTGTGTGAGGGTCAAGGTGCGTGTGGGACAGGGTGTGTGTGGGTCAGGGTGTGTGAGGGACAGGGTATGTGCGGATCAGGGTGTGTGGGACAGGGTGTGTATGGGACAGGGTGTGTGCGGATCAGGGTGTGTGGGACAGGGGTGCTGTGAGGGACAGGGTTTGTGCGGGACAGGGTGTGTGCGGATCATGGTGTGTGGGACAGGGTGTGTGTGGTTCAGGGTGTGTGTGTGGTTCAGGGTGTGTGTGTGGTTCAGGGTGTGTGTGTGGATCAGGGTGTGTGTGGGACAGGGTGTGTGGGACAGGGTGTGTGTGGGACAGGGTGTGTGTGGGACAGGGTGTGTGAGGGACAGGGTGTGTGGGACAGGGTGTGTGTGGGACAGGGTGTGTGGGACAGGGTGTGTGTTAGACAGGGTGTGTGGGACAGGGTGTGTGTGGTTCAGGGTGTGTGAGGGACAGGGTGTGTGGGACAGGGTGTGTGAGGGATAGGGTGTGTTAGGGTGTGTGGGACAGGGTGTGTGTGGTTCAGGGTGTGTGTGAGGGACAGGGTGTGTGAGGGACAGGGTGTGTGTCGGACAGGGTGTGAGGGACAGGGTGTGTGTGGGACAGGGTGTTTGTGGGACAGGGTGTGTGAGGGTCAGGGTGTGAGGGACAGGGTGTGTGAGGGACAGGGTGTGTGAGGGTCAGGGTGTGAGGGACAGGGTGTGTGAGGGACAGGGTATTTGTGGGACAGGGTGTGTGTGGATCAGGGTGTGTGAGGGACAGGGTGTGTGGGACGGGGTGTGTGGGGGACAGGGTGTGTGAGGGACAGGGTGTGTGGGACAGGGTGTGTGTGGGACAGGGTGTATGAGGGACCGGGTGTGTGTGGGACAGGGTGTGTGTGGGACAGGGTGTGTGAGGGACAGGGTGTGTGTGGGACAGGGTGTGTTAGGGACAGGGTGTGTGTGGGACAGGGTGTGTGTGGGACAGGGTGTGTTAGGGACAGGGTGTGTGTGGGACAGGGTGTGTGAGGGTCAGGGTGTGTGAGGGTCAGGGTGTGAGGGACAGGGTGTGTGAGGGACAGGGTGTGTGAGGGACAGGGTGTGTTCGGGACAGGTTGTGAGGGACAGGGTGTGTGAGGGTCAGGGTGTGTGTGGGACAGGGTGTGTGTGTGGTGTCAGGGTGTGTGTGGGACTAGGTGTGTGTGAGGGACAGGGTGTGAGGGACGGTGTGAGGGACAGGGTGTGAGGGACAGGGTGTGAGGGACAGGGTGTGTGTGGGACAGGGTGTATGAGGGACCGGGTGTGTGTGGGACAGGGTGTGTGAGGGACAGGGTGTGTGTGGGACAGGGTGTGTGAGGGACAGGTTGTGTGTGGATCAGCGTGTGTGTGGGTCAGGGTGTGTGTGGTGTCAGGGTGTGTGTGGGACTAGGTGTGTGTGAGGGACAGGGTGTGAGAGACGGTGTGAGGGACAGGGTGTGAGGGACAGGGTGTGAGGGACAGGGTGTGTGTGGGACAGGGTGTATGAGGGACCGGGTGTGTGTGGGACTGGGTGTATGAGGGACAGGGTGTGTGTGCGACAGGTTGTGTGAGGGACAGGGTGTATGAGGGACAGGGTGTGTGAGGGACAGGGTGTGTGAGGGTCAGGGTGTGTGAGGGACAGGGTGTGTGAGGGACAGGGTGTATGAGTGACAAGGTGTGTGTGGGACAGGGTGTGTGTGGGAGAGGGTGTGTGTGGGACAGGGTGTGTGTGGGACAGGGTGTGTGTGGGTCAGGGTGTGTGTGGGACAGGGTGTGTGTGGGTCAGTGTGTGTGTGGGTCAGTGTGTGTGTGGGTCAGTGTGTGTGTGGGACAGTGTGTTTGAGGGTCAGGGTGTGTGAGGAACAGCAAGTGTGTGGGACACGGTGTGTGTGGACCAGGGTGTGTGTGGACGAGGGTGTGTGTGGGACAGGGAGTGTGTGGACCAGGGTGTTTGGGACAGGGTGTGTGCGGATCAGGGTGTGTGTGGGACAGGGTGTGTGCGGATCAGGGTGTATGAGGGACAGGGTGTGTGAGGGACAGGGTATGTGAGGGACAGGGTGTGTGAGGGACAGGGTGTGTGGGACAGGGTGTGTGAGGGACAGGGTGTGTGGGACAGGGTGTGTGTGGGACAGGGTGTGTGAGGGACAGGGTGTGTGGGACAGGGTGTGTGAGGGACAGGGTGTGTGAGGGACAGGGTGTGTGGGACAGGGTGTGTGTGGGACAGATGTGTGTGGGACAGGGTGTGTGCGGATCATGGTGTGTGGGACAGGGTGTGTGTGGTTCAGGGTGTGTGTGTGGTTCAGGGTGTGTGGGACAGGGTGTGTGTGGGACAGGGTGTGTGTTAGACAGGGTGTGTGGGACAGGGTGTGTGTGGTTCAGGGTGTGTGTGTGGTTCAGGGTGTGTGTGTGGTTCAGGGTGTGTGTGTGGATCAGGGTGTGTGTGGATCAGGGTGTGTGTGGATCAGGGTGTGTGTGGGACAGGGTGTGTGGGACAGGGCGTGTGGGACAGGGTGTGTGGGACAGGGTGCGTGAGGGACAGGGTGTGAGGGGCAGGGTGTGTGTGAGGGACAGGGTGTGTGAGGGACAGGGTGTGTGTCGGACAGGGTGTGAGGGACAGGGTGTGTGTGGGACAGGGTGTTTGTGGGACAGGGTGTGTGAGGGACAGGGTGTGTGTGGGACAGGGTGTGTGAGGGACAGGGTGTGTGAGGGTCAGGGTGTGAGGGACAGGGTGTGTGAGGGACAGGGTGTGTGAGGGTCAGGGTGTGAGGGACAGGGTGTGTGAGGGTCAGGGTGTGTGGGGGACAGGGTGTGTGAGGGACAGGGTGTGTGAGGGACAGGGTGTGTGAGGGACAGGGTGTGTGTGGATCAGGGTGTGTGAGGGTCTGGGTGTGAGGGACAGGGTGTGTGTGGATCAGGGTGTGTGAGGGTCTGGGTGTGAGGGACAGGGTGTGTGAGGGACAGGGTGTGAGGGACAGGGTGTGTGAGGGACAGGGTGTGTGAGGGACAGGTTGTGAGGGACAGGGTGTGTGAGGGTCAGGGTGTGTGAGGGACATGGTGTGTGAGGGACAGGGTGTGTGAGGGACAGTATGTGTGTGGATCAGGGTGTGTGAGGGACAGGGTGTGTGTGGGACAGGTTGTGTGTGGATCAGCGTGTGTGTGGGTCAGGGTGTGTGTGGGACAGGGTGTGTGTGGTGTCAGGGTGTGTGTGGGACTAGGTGTGTGTGAGGGACAGGGTGTGTGAGGGACAGGGTGTTTGAGGGTCAGGGTGTGTGAGGAACAGGGTGTGTGAGGGACAGGGTGTGTGAGGGACAGGGTGTGTGGGACAGGGTGTGTGTGGGACAGGGTGTGTGAGGGACAGGGTGTGTGTGGGACAGGGTGTGTGTGGATCAGGGTGTTTGGGACAGGGTGTGTGGGACAGTGTGTGTGTGTGGGACAGGGTGTGTGTGGGACAGGGTGTGTGTGGGACAGGGTGTGTGTGGGACAGGGTGTGTGAGGGACAGGGTGTGTGTGGATCAGGGTGTTTGGGACAGGGTGTGTGCGGATCAGGGTGTGTGAGGGACAGGGTGTGTGAGGGACAGGGTGTGTGGGACAGGGTGTGTGAGGGACAGGGTGTGTGAGGGACAGGGTGTGTGAGGGACAGGGTGTGTGTGGGACAGGGTGTGTGAGGGACAGGGTGTGTGGGACAGGGTCTGTGAGGGACAGGGTGTGTGAGGGACAGGGTGTGTGGGACAGGGTCTGTGAGGGACAGGGTGTGTGCGGATCATGGTGTGTGGGACAGGGTGTGTGTGGTTCAGGGTGTGTGTGTGGATCAGGGTGTGTGTGGATCAGGGTGTGTGTGGGACAGGGTGTGTGGGACAGGGTGTGTGTGGGACAGGGTGTGTGTGGGACAGGGTGTGTGTGGATCAGGGTGTGTATGAGGGTCAGGGTGTGTGTGTGGATCAGGGTGTGTGTGGGACAGGGTGTGTATGAGTGTCAGGGTGTGTGTGTGGATCAGGGTGTGTGTGGGACAGGGTGTGTGAGGGACAGGGTGTGTGTGGGACAGGGTGTGTGTGTGGATCAGGGTGCGTGAGGGACAGAGTGTGTGAGGGACAGGGTGTGTGGCGATCAGGGTGTGTGTGGGACAGGGTGTGTGAGGGACATGATGTCTGTGGGTCAGGGTGTGTGAGGGACAGGGTGTGTGTGAGGGTCAGGCTGTGTGAGGGTCAGGGTGTGTGAGTGACAGGGTGTGTGAGGGACAGGGTGTGTGAGGGACAGGGTGTGTGGGAGACAGGGTGTGTGTGGGACAGGGTGTGAGGGACAGGGTGTGTGTGAGGGACAGGGTGTGTGAGGGACAGGGTGTGTGTGAGGGTCAGGGTGTGTGAGGGTCAGGGTGTGTGAGGGTCAGGGTGTGTGAGTGACAGGGTGTGTGAGGGACAGGGTGTGTGAGGGTCAAGGTGCGTGTGGGACAGGGTGTGTGTGGGTCAGGGTGTGTGAGGGACAGGGTATGTGCGGATCAGGGTGTGTGGGACAGGGTGTGTATGGGACAGGGTGTGTGCGGATCAGGGTGTGTGGGACAGGGTGTGTGAGGGACAGGGTTTGTGCGGGACAGGGTGTGTGCGGATCATGGTGTGTGGGACAGGGTGTGTGTGGTTCAGGGTGTGTGTGTGGTTCAGGGTGTGTGTGTGGATCAGGGTGTGTGTGTGGATCAGGGTGTGTGGGACAGGGTGTGTGTGGGACAGGGTGTGTGAGGGACAGGGTGTGTGGGACAGGGTGTGTGTGGGACATGGTGTGTGGGACAGGGTGTGTGTATACAGGGTGTGTGTGGTTCAGGGTGTGTGAGGGATAGAGTGTGTGAGGGACAGGGTGTGTGGGACAGGGTGTGTGAGGGATAGGGTGTGTTAGGGTGTGTGGGACAGGGTGTGTGTGGTTCAGGGTGTGTGTGAGGGACAGGGTGTGTGAGGGACAGGGTGTGTGTCGGACAGGGTGTGAGGGACAGGGTGTGTGTGGGACAGGGTGTTTGTGGGACAGGGTGTGTGAGGGTCAGGGTGTGAGGGACAGGGTGTGTGAGGGACAGGGTGTGTGAGGGTCAGGGTGTGAGGGACAGGGTGTGTGAGGGACAGGGTATTTGTGGGACAGGGTGTGTGTGGATCAGGGTGTGTGAGGGACAGGGTGTGTGGGACGGGGTGTGTGGGGGACAGGGTGTGTGAGGGACAGGGTGTGTGGGACAGGGTGTGTGTGGGACAGGGTGTATGAGGGACCGGGTGTGTGTGGGACAGGGTGTGTGTGGGACAGGGTGTGTGAGGGACAGGGTGTGTGTGGGACAGGGTGTGTTAGGGACAGGGTGTGTGTGGGACAGGGTGTGTGTGGGACAGGGTGTGTTAGGGACAGGGTGTGTGTGGGACAGGGTGTGTGAGGGTCAGGGTGTGTGAGGGTCAGGGTGTGAGGGACAGGGTGTGTGAGGGACAGGGTGTGTGAGGGACAGGGTGTGTTCGGGACAGGTTGTGAGGGACAGGGTGTGTGAGGGTCAGGGTGTGTGTGGGACAGGGTGTGTGTGTGGTGTCAGGGTGTGTGTGGGACTAGGTGTGTGTGAGGGACAGGGTGTGAGGGACGGTGTGAGGGACAGGGTGTGAGGGACAGGGTGTGAGGGACAGGGTGTGTGTGGGACAGGGTGTATGAGGGACCGGGTGTGTGTGGGACAGGGTGTATGAGGGACAGGGTGTGTGTGGGACAGGGTGTGTGAGGGACAGGTTGTGTGTGGATCAGCGTGTGTGTGGGTCAGGGTGTGTGTGGTGTCAGGGTGTGTGTGGGACTAGGTGTGTGTGAGGGACAGGGTGTGAGAGACGGTGTGAGGGACAGGGTGTGAGGGACAGGGTGTGAGGGACAGGGTGTGAGGGACAGGGTGTGTGTGGGACAGGGTGTATGAGGGACCGGGTGTGTGTGGGACTGGGTGTATGAGGGACAGGGTGTGTGTGCGACAGGTTGTGTGAGGGTCAAGGTGCGTGTGGGACAGGGTGTGTGTGGGTCAGGGTGTGTGAGGGACAGGGTATGTGCGGATCAGGGTGTGTGGGACAGAGTGTGTATGGGACAGGGTGTGTGCGGATCAGGGTGTGTGGGACAGGGTGTGTGAGGGACAGGGTGTGTGGGACAGGGTGTGTGAGTGACAGGGTGTGTGAGGGACAGGGTGTGTGAGGGTCAAGGTGCGTGTGGGACAGGGTGTGTGTGGGTCAGGGTGTGTGAGGGACAGGGTATGTGCGGATCAGGGTGTGTGGGACAGGGTGTGTATGGGACAGGGTGTGTGCGGATCAGGGTGTGTGGGACAGGGTGTGTGAGGGACAGGGTGTGTGGGACAGGGTCTGTGAGGGACAGGGTGTGTGAGACAGGGTTTGTGCGGGACAGGGTGTGTGCGGATCATGGTGTGTGGGACAGGGTGTGTGTGGTTCAGGGTGTGTGTGTGGTTCAGGGTGTGTGTGTGGATCAGGGTGTGTGTGGGACAGGGTGTGTGGGACAGGGTGTGTGTGGGACAGGGTGTGTGAGGGACAGGGTGTGTGTGGGACAGGGTGTGTGGGACAGGGTGTGTGTTAGACAGGGTGTGTGGGACAGGGTGTGTGTGGTTCAGGGTGTGTGAGGGATAGAGTGTGTGAGGGACAGGGTGTGTGGGACAGGGTGTGTGAGGGAGAGGGTGTGTTAGGGTGTGTGGGACAGGGTGTGTGTGGTTCAGGGTGTGTGTGAGGGACAGGGTGTGTGAGGGACAGGGTGTGTGTCGGACAGGGTGTGAGGGACAGGGTGTGTGTGGGACAGGGTGTTTGTGGGACAGGGTGTTGAGAGGGTCAGGGTGTGAGGACAGGGTGTGGTGAGGGACAGGGTGTGTGAGGGACAGGGTGTGTGAGGGTCAGGGTGTGAGGGACAGGGTGTGTGAGGACAGGGTAATTTGTGGGACAGGGTGTGTGGGGGATCAGGGTGTGTGAGGGACAGGGTGTGTGGGACGGGTGTGTGGGGGACAGGGTGTGTGAGGGACAGGGTGGTGTGGGACAGGGTGTGTGTGGACAGGGTGTATGAGGGACCGGGTGTGTGTGGGACAGGTGTGTGTGGGACAGGGTGTGTGTGGGACAGGGTGTGTGTGGGACAGGGTGTGTGTGGGACAGGGTTGTGTGAGGGACAGGGTGTGTGTGGGACAGGGTGTGTTAGGACAGGGTGTGTGAGGGACAGGGTGTGTTAGGGGACAGGGTGTGTGTGGTCAGTTGTGAGGTCAGGGTGTGTGAGGTCAGGGTGTGAGGGACATGGGTGTGAGGGACAGGGTGTGTGAGGGACAGGGTGTGTTCGGGACAGGTTGTGAGGGACAGGGTGTGTGAGGGTCAGGGTGTGTGTGGGACAGGGTGTGTGTGTGGTGTCAGGGTGTGTGTGGGACTAGGTGTGTGTGAGGGACAGGGTGTGAGGGACAGGGTGTGAGGGACAGGGTGTGAGGGACAGGGTGTGTGTGGGACAGGGTGTATGAGGGACCGGGTGTGTGTGGGACAGGGTGTATGAGGGACAGGGTGTGTGTGGGACAGGGTGTGTGAGGGACAGGTTGTGTGTGGATCAGCGTGTGTGTGGGTCAGGGTGTGTGTGGTGTCAGGGTGTGTGTGGGACTAGGTGTGTGTGAGGGACAGGGTGTGAGAGACGGTGTGAGGGACAGGGTGTGAGGGACAGGGTGTGAGGGACAGGGTGTGAGGGACAGGGTGTGTGTGGGACAGGGTGTATGAGGGACCGGGTGTGTGTGGGACTGGGTGTATGAGGGACAGGGTGTGTGTGCGACAGGTTGTGTGCGGGACAGGGTGTATGAGGGACAGGGTGTGTGAGGGACAGGGTGTGTGAGGGACAGGGTGTGTGAGGGACAGGGTGTGTGAGGGACAGGGTGTGTGTCGGACAGGGTGTGAGGGACAGGGTGTGTGTGGGACAGGGTGTTTGTGGGACAGGGTGTGTGAGGGACAGGGTGTGTGTGGGACAGGGTGTGTGAGGGACAGGGTGTGTGAGGGTCAGGGTGTGAGGGACAGGGTGTGTGAGGGACAGGGTGTGTGAGGGTCAGGGTGTGAGGGACAGGGTGTGTGAGGGTCAGGGTGTGTGGGGGACAGGGTGTGTGAGGGACAGGGTGTGTGAGGGACAGGGTGTGTGAGGGACAGGGTGTGTGTGGATCAGGGTGTGTGAGGGTCTGGGTGTGAGGGACAGGGTGTGTGTGGATCAGGGTGTGTGAGGGTCTGGGTGTGAGGGACAGGGTGTGTGAGGGACAGGGTGTGAGGGACAGGGTGTGTGAGGGACAGGGTGTGTGAGGTACAGGTTGTGAGGGACAGGTTGTGAGGCACAGGGTGTGTGAGGGTCAGGGTGTGTGAGGGACATGGTGTGTGAGGGACAGGGTGTGTGAGGGACAGTATGTGTGTGGATCAGGGTGTGTGAGGGACAGGGTGTGTGTGGGACAGGTTGTGTGTGGATCAGCGTGTGTGTGGGTCAGGGTGTGTGTGGAGACAGGGTGTGTGTGGTGTCAGGGTGTGTGTGGGACTAGGTGTGTGTGAGGGACAGGGTGTGTGAGGGACAGGGTGTTTGAGGGTCAGGGTGTGTGAGGAACAGGGTGTGTGAGGGACAGGGTGTGTGTGGATCAGGGTGTGTGAGGGTCTGGGTGTGAGGGACAGGGTGTGTGTGGATCAGGGTGTGTGAGGGTCTGGGTGTGAGGGACAGGGTGTGTGAGGGACAGGGTGTGAGGGACAGGGTGTGTGAGGGACAGGGTGTGTGAGGTACAGGTTGTGAGGGACAGGTTGTGAGGCACAGGGTGTGTGAGGGTCAGGGTGTGTGAGGGACATGGTGTGTGAGGGACAGGGTGTGTGAGGGACAGTATGTGTGTGGATCAGGGTGTGTGAGGGACAGGGTGTGTGTGGGACAGGTTGTGTGTGGATCAGCGTGTGTGTGGGTCAGGGTGTGTGTGGGACAGGGTGTGTGTGGTGTCAGGGTGTGTGTGGGACTAGGTGTGTGTGAGGGACAGGGTGTGTGAGGGACAGGGTGTTTGAGGGTCAGGGTGTGTGAGGAACAGGGTGTGTGAGGGACAGGGTGTGTGAGGGACAGGGTGTGTGGGACAGGGTGTGTGTGGGACAGGGTGTGTGAGGGACAGGGTGTGTGTGGGACAGGGTGTGTGTGGATCAGGGTGTTTGGGACAGGGTGTGTGGGACAGTGTGTGTGTGTGGGACAGGGTGTGTGTGGGACAGGGTGTGTGTGGGACAGGGTGTGTGTGGGACAGGGTGTGTGAGGGACAGGGTGTGTGTGGATCAGGGTGTTTGGGACAGGGTGTGTGCGGATCAGGGTGTGTGAGGGACAGGGTTGTGTGAGGGACAGGGTGTGTGGACAGGGTGTGTGAGGGACAGGGTGTGTGAGGGACAGGGTGTGTGTGGGACAGGGTGTGTGAGGGACAGGGTGTGTGGACAGGGTCTGTGAGGGACAGGGTGTGTGAGGGACAGGGTGTGTGGGACAGGGTCTGTGAGGGACAGGGTGTGTGCGGATCATGGTGTGTGGGACAGGGTGTGTGTGGTTCAGGGTGTGTGTGTGGATCAGGGTGTGTGTGGATCAGGGTGTGTGTGGGACAGGGTGTGTGGGACAGGGTGTGTGTGGGACAGGGTGTGTGTGGGACAGGGTGTGTGTGGATCAGGGTGTGTATGAGGGTCAGGGTGTGTGTGTGGATCAGGGTGTGTGTGGGACAGGGTGTTTATGAGTGTCAGGGTGTGTGTGTGGATCAGGGTGTGTGTGGGACAGGGTGTGTGAGGGACAGGGTGTGTGTGTGGATCAGGGTGTGTGTGGGACAGGGTGTGTGAGGGACAGGGTGTGTGTGGGACAGGGTGTATGAGGGACCGGGTGTGTGTGGGACTGGGTGTATGAGGGACAGGGTGTGTGTGCGACAGGTTGTGTGAGGGTCAAGGTGCGTGTGGGACAGGGTGTGTGTGGGTCAGGGTGTGTGAGGGACAGGGTATGGTGCGGATCAGGGTGTGTGGGACAGAGTGTGTATGGGACAGGGTGTGTGCGGCATCAGGGTGTGTGGGACAGGGTGTGTGCGGGACAGGGGATGTGTGGGACAGGGTGTGTGAGTGACAGGGGTGTGAGGACAGGTGTGTGTGAGGTCAAGGTGCGTGTGGGACAGGTGTGTGTGGGTCAGGGTGTGTGAGGGACAGGGTATGTGCGGATCCGGGTGTGTGGGACAGGGTGTGTATGGGACAGGGTGTGTGCGGATCAGGGTGTGTGGGACAGGGTGTGTGAGGGACAGGGTGTGTGGGACAGGGTCTGTGAGGGACAGGGTGTGTGAGACAGGGTTTGTGAGGGACAGGGTGTGTGCGGATCATGGTGTGTGGGACAGGGTGTGTGTGGTTCAGGGTGTGTGTGTGGTTCAGGGTGTGTGTGTGGATCAGGGTGTGTGTGGGACAGGGTGTGTGGGACAGGGTGTGTGTGGGACAGGGTGTGTGAGGGACAGGGTGTGTGTGGGACAGGGTGTGTGGGACAGGGTGTGTGTTAGACAGGGTGTGTGGGACAGGGTGTGTGTGGTTCAGGGTGTGTGAGGGATAGAGTGTGTGAGGGACAGGGTGTGTGGGACAGGGTGTGTGAGGGATAGGGTGTGTTAGGGTGTGTGGGACAGGGTGTGTGTGGTTCAGGGTGTGTGTGAGGGACAGGGTGTGTGAGGGACAGGGTGTGTGTCGGACAGGGTGTGTGTGGGACAGGGTGTGTGTGGGACAGGGTGTTTGTGGGACAGGGTGTGTGAGGGTCAGGGTGTGAGGGACAGGGTGTGTGAGGGACAGGGTGTGTGAGGGACAGGGTGTGTGAGGGTCAGGGTGTGAGGGACAGGGTGTGTGAGGGACAGGGTATTTGTGGGACAGGGTGTGTGTGGATCAGGGTGTGTGAGGGACAGGGTGTGTGGGACGGGGTGTGTGGGGGACAGGGTGTGTGAGGGACAGGGTGTGTGTGGGACAGGGTGTGTGTGGGACAGGGGTACCCGGTGTGTGGGGACAGGGTGTGTGTGGGACAGGGTGTGTGTGGGACAGGGTGTGTGTGGGACAGGGTGTGTGTGGGACAGGGTGTGTGAGGGACAGGGTGTGTGTGGGACAGGGTGTGTTAGGGACAGGGTGTGTGTGGGACAGGGTGTGTTAGGGACAGGGTGTGTGTGGGACAGGGTGTGTGAGGGTCAGGGTGTGTGAGGGTCAGGGTGTGAGGGACAGGGTGTGTGAGGGACAGGGTGTGTGAGGGACAGGGTGTGTTCGGGACAGGTTGTGAGGGACAGGGTGTGTGAGGGTCAGGGTGTGTGTGGGACAGGGTGTGTGTGTGGTGTCGGTTGTGTGTGGGACTAGTGTGTGTGAGGGACAGGGTGTGGGACAGGGTGTGAGGGACAGGTGCGTGTGGGCAGGGTGTATGAGGACCGGGTGTGTGTGGGACAGGGTGTATGAGGACAAGGGTGTGTGTGGGACCAGGTGTGTGAGGGAACAGGTTGTGTTTGGATCAGCGTGTGTGTGGGTACAGGTGTGTGTGGTGTCAGGGTGTGTGTGGGACTAGGTGTGTGTGAGGGACAGGTGTGAGAGACGGTGTGCATGGACAGGGTGTGGAGGGACAGGGTGTGAGGGACAGGTGTGAGGGCAGGGTGTGGAGGGACATGGGTGTGTGTGGGACAGGGTGTATGAGGAACGGGTGTGTGTGGGACTGTGTGTAAATGAGGGACAGGGTGTGTGTGCGACAGGTTGTGTGCGGGACAGGGTGTATGAGGGACAGGGTGTGTGAGGGACAGGGTGTGTGAGGGACAGGGTGTGTGAGGGACAGGGTGTGTGTCGGACAGGGTGTGAGGGACAGGGTGTGTGTGGGACAGGGTGTTTGTGGGACAGGGTGTGTGAGGGACAGCGTGTGTGTGGGACAGGGTGTGTGAGGGACAGGGTGTGTGAGGGTCAGGGTGTGAGGGACAGGGTGTGTGAGGGACAGGGTGTGTGAGGGTCAGGGTGTGTGAGGGACAGGGTGTGTGAGGGTCAGGGTGTGTGAGGACAGGGTGTGTGAGGGACAGGGTGTGTGAGGGACAGGGTGTGTGAGGGACAGGGTGTGTGTGGATCAGGGTGTGTGAGGGTCAGGGTGTGTGAGGGACAGGGTGTGTGTGGATCAGGGTGTGTGAGGGTCTGGGTGTGTGAGGGACAGGGTGTGTGAGGGACAGGGTGTGTGAGGGACAGGGTGTGTGAGGGACAGGGTGTGTGAGGTACAGGTTGTGAGGGACAGGTTGTGAGGCACAGGGTGTGTGTGAGGGACAGGGTGTGTGAGGGACATGGTGTGTGAGGGACAGGGTGTGTGAGGGACAGGTGTGTGTGTGGACAGGTGTGTGTGAGGGACAGGGTGTGTGTGGGACAGGTTGTGTGTGGACAGGTGTGTGTGGGACAGGGTGTGTGTGGGACAGGGTGTGTGTGGGACAGGTGTGTGTGGGACAGGTGTGTGTGAGGGGACAGGGTGTGTGAGGGACAGGGTGTTTGTGGGACAGGGTGTGTGAGGACAGGGTGTGTGTGGGACAGGGTGTGTGTGGATCAGAGGGTGTGTGAGGGTGGGTGTGAGGGACAGGTGTGTGTGGGACAGGGTGTGTGAGGACAGGGTGTGAGGGACAGGGTGGTGTGGGATAGGGTGTGTGTGGGACAGGGTGTGTGAGGGACAGGGTGTGTGAGGGACAGGGTGTGAGGGACAGGGTGTGTGAGGGACAGGGTGTGTGAGGGACAGGGTGTGTGTGAGGGACAGGGTGTGTGAGGGACAGGGTGTGTGAGGGACAGTATGTGTGTGGATCAGGGTGTGTGAGGGACAGGGTGTGTGTGGGACAGGTTGTGTGTGGATCAGCGTGTGTGTGGGTCAGGGTGTGTGTGGGACAGGGTGTGTGTGGTGTCAGGGTGTGTGTGGGACTAGGTGTGTGTGAGGGACAGGGTGTGTGAGGGACAGGGTGTTTGAGGGTCAGGGTGTGTGAGGAACAGGGTGTGTGAGGGACAGGGTGTGTGAGGGACAGGGTGTGTGGGACAGGGTGTGTGTGGGACAGGGTGTGTGAGGGACAGGGTGTGTGTGGGACAGGGTGTGTGTGGATCAGGGTGTTTGGGACAGGGTGTGTGGGACAGTGTGTGTGTGTGGACAGGGTGTGTGTGGGACAGGGTGTGTGTGGGACAGGGTGTGTGTGGGACAGGGTGTGTGAGGGACAGGGTGTGTGTGGATCAGGGTGTTTGGGACAGGGTGTGTGCGGATCAGGGTGTGTGAGGGACAGGGTGTGTGAGGGACAGGGTGTGTGGGACAGGGTGTGTGAGGGACAGGGTGTGTGAGGGACAGGGTGTGTGTGGGACAGGGTGTGTGAGGGACAGGGTGTGTGGGACAGGGTCTGTGAGGGACAGGGTGTGTGAGGGACAGGGTGTGTGGGACAGGGTCTGTGAGGGACAGGGTGTGTGCGGATCATGGTGTGTGGGACAGGGTGTGTGTGGTTCAGGGTGTGTGTGTGGATCAGGGTGTGTGTGGATCAGGGTGTGTGTGGGACAGGGTGTGTGGGACAGGGTGTGTGTGGGACAGGGTGTGTGTGGGACAGGGTGTGTGTGGATCAGGGTGTGTATGAGGGTCAGGGTGTGTGTGTGGATCAGGGTGTGTGTGGACAGGGTGTTTATGAGTGTCAGGGTGTGTGTGTGGATCAGGGTGTGTGTGGGACAGGGTGTGTGAGGGACAGGGTGTGTGTGTGGATCAGGGTGTGTGTGGGGGACAGGGTGTGTGAGGGACAGGGTGTGTGTGGGACAGGGTGTGTGGTGGTCAGGTGAGTGAGGGACAGGAGTGTGTGTGGGACAGGTTTGGTGTGGGACCAGGGTGTTTGTGGGACAGGGTGTGTGAGGGACATGGTGTGTGTGGGTCAGGGTGTGTGTGAGGACAGGGTGTGTGAGGACAGGTGTAGTGAGGGTCAGGGTGTGTGAGTGACAGGGTGTGTGGGTCATGGTGTTGTTAGGGAGAGGGGTGTGTGGGGACAGGGCTGTGTGTGGGACAGGTGTGTGGGGACAGGGTGTGTGTGAGGACAGGGTGTGTAGTGGGACAGGGTTGTGTGAGGGACAGGGGGTGAGGGACAGGGTGTGTGTGGGATCAGGGTGTGTGTGTGAACAGGGTTGTGTGAGGGACAGGGTGTGTGAGGGTACAGGTGTGTGAGGGACAGGGTGTGTGGGACAGGGTGTGTGGGGACAGGGTGTGTGAGGATCAGGGTGTGTGGGGGACAGGGTGTGTGTGGGACAGGGTGTGTGTGTGGATCAGGGTGTGTGTGGGACAGGGTGTGTGGGACAGGGTTTGTGCGGGACAGGGTGTGTGCGGATCATGGTGTGTGGGACAGGGTGTGTGTGGTTCAGGGTGTGTGTGTGGTTCAGGGTGTGTGTGTGGATCAGGGTGTGTGTGGGACAGGGTGTGTGGGACAGGGTGTGTGTGGGACAGGGTGTGTGTGGGACAGGGTGTGTGAGGGACAGGGTGTGTGGGACAGGGTGTGTGTGGGACATGGTGTGTGGGACAGGGTGTGTGTTATACAGGGTGTGTGGAACAGGGTGTGTGTGGTTCAGGGTGTGTGAGGGATAGAGTGTGTGAGGGACAGGGTGTGTGGGACAGGGTGTGTGAGGGATAGGGTGTGTTAGGGTGTGTGGGACAGGGTGTGTGTGGTTCAGGGTGTGTGTGAGGGACAGGGTGTGTGAGGGACAGGGTGTGTGTCGGACAGGGTGTGAGGGACAGGGTGTGTGTGGGACAGGGTGTTTGTGGGACAGGGTGTGTGAGGGTCAGGGTGTGAGGGACAGGGTGTGTGAGGGACAGGGTGTGTGAGGGTCAGGGTGTGAGGGACAGGGTGTGTGAGGGACAGGGTATTTGTGGGACAGGGTGTGTGTGGATCAGGGTGTGTGAGGGACAGGGTGTGTGGGACGGGGTGTGTGAGGGACAGGGTGTGTGAGGGACAGGGCGTGTGGGACAGGGTGTGTGGGACAGGGTGTATGAGGGACCGGGTGTGTGTGGGACAGGGTGTGTGTGGGACAGGGTGTGTGAGGGACAGGGTGTGTGTGGGACAGGGTGTGTTAGGGACAGGGTGTGTGTGGGACAGGGTTTGTGTGGGACAGGGTGTGTTAGGGACAGGGTGTGTGTGGGACAGGGTGTGTGAGGGTCAGGGTGTGTGAGGGTCAGGGTGTGAGGGACAGGGTGTGTGAGGGACAGGGTGTGTGAGGGACAGGGTGTGTTCGGGACAGGTTGTGAGGGACAGGGTGTGTGTGGGTCAGGGTGTGTGTGGGAC